>NC_136632.1:12073214-12653214 GCF_933228915.1 Telmatherina bonti | reverse complement strand
TATATATATATATATATATATATATATATATACATACATACATACATGTTGGAAATAAAAAAGGAAATAAAATTACTTTGATGCTGATGAATGGTTATTTACATGTAAACAAATGGTAAGTCCTGCAATTGAATCAACTGCAAGGCAGCATGATGGCAATATGAACACAAAAGTTGGGATTTCCAGGAATGAAAACAAAAAAAACCCCACTTCATTGCCCTTTAAAGCCGTATTTCACACCAAGCATTCCCTAAAAATCAAGCATATGTGTTCTGCACATATAAAGTGCAAATAAAGAGATCTGGAGCATCAAATCAGGTCTGCATTTTAGAGCTCATATTCCCTGCAAGAAAAGTCACTATTTAGAGCCAAGCTTTCCAAACTAATGAAAGATTCTTGATGCTCCAGATCTCTTCATCCTGCAGAAATGTCCATCCCAGTACAGAGGACAGTTCACTGATCATGTCCAACGTTGGCTGAAGTTAGAGACAATTTTAGTGTTCAGTTGGTTTTTTTTTTTCACAGAACAGGCAAAAGAATGATCCCAATAACCTTCATTTTCTATCTCTCACCAGGCCTATGAGCATCCTTTGTTGATGGTCTTCCTCCTGAAAAAGTGGCACCAGCTTCCTATCTATGGATGAGAGTAAAAAAAAAAAAAAAGAAAAATAACACATAAAAGAGGTGTTTGAAGAAACCTTTGATGCTGCAGCTATACACTATTCTGATCATGACATGTCGCCTCAGGTTTGTTGGTGCTCTAACATTATTAAACACGCTATCAGTAACATTGGAAAATAACCAACCACATCTGACCCATTTATGTCTTTAACAAAAGAATAAATAGGATCAATAGCTGCTTTTTTAGAGTGTTTTAACTGTAAAGATGCACCCTGAACCTTGTAGGGTTGGGAGGCGGCAACCCTGCGGTGCAAATGAGAGCGTCTGCAGTTTTATGTCATTCTCTTAAATGTGGTCCACGTTTCAGCTTCGCTTCTCTGGATGAGTTCACGCTAATGCAGACCCTCTTTGATCAGGCACACAATCTGCCGGCTTTTAGATGTTACAGTGTAACATGCCACATATAAACAGACATAAAAAGCTGTATCAGGGCTAAGGCAAACTTCCGATAATACACTTAAGTATCTGCAGACAGCAAGCAGTTTCAGCATCCTTGACACAGCTTCACAGACTTCTACTTTATTTCACCAATATTGCCTCATTAATCTTTATTGACAGCTTTGTGGATTTGGATTTAGTGGACTGAGGCTGGGTGTGCTGGAGACGAGCAGGAGTGACAGTCCAGACTGAGAGAGGCCGGGTGAAGAAGGATGCTGATGACGGAGCTGCCGGAGAAGAAGTGCAGAGAAAAGCGATGGAGGAGCTTTATTAATGTGATGGGAAAGGATGTGCGGGTGGCTGGTGTGGCGCAAACAGATGGCAAGTTTTATTTACAGCACCCAAAAGAAGAGGAAGGCATGAAAATCTGACCAAAGTGTTAAATTAATCAGTATTTTTAGATAAGACGATTAATAAAAAAATTAAGTAAATTATCTTGAAAAGAGATAAATATATATGTGAACAGCTACTTTGCGTGGCAATTATGGTGTCCTCAGATGAAATCCTGCCTTTGTTCAATGTTAACAAATATTCTTTTTATCCATGTAATCAAAAAATGCATCAGGTGCATCTTTTCAGTTATTTATAACCTATTTATTATACTGTTATGCATCATAATTTCAAAAACAATGTAAACTCTAATAGTCCTCTCTTAAAACGTGTTACAAATGTAATGTAATGCAGCATCAACACATTTTAGGAGTAAAAAAGTGTTTTTATTTAATCTTTTTTGCTGCTTGAAGCCCAGAAGATCACAGTAAATTTTCCATGAGCACACAAAAGTCTCCTTATGTAATAAAATAACTAAATCTCCATATTCTTTGCAAATTTGCAAAGAGCGTGGACCACTTTTGTGGGACTGAGAAAAATAATTCTTCTTTGTGACACTGTTTATAAACCATTTAACCGTCACGCTGCCAAACAACCTGATAACCAGTCTAATGTTCCACAATTTTTTACTTTATTTTTTAACAAAGGCACATTTTCAGGGGTTTCCTTTCATGGACTCAACATTCATGAATTGTGTTTACAGGATCAAATTCAGATGAATATCTGTTTCCAACAAATACAGACGTTTTATCTTGTGATAGCAAATGAATCAGTTTATGGTTTGCGTGGTCATTTAATGGTTTTGGAAGGACATGATTGCAGGAAAACAGAGCTGTGTTTGCATTTCCAAGTGAATCTAAGGAGGGTTGTGCGAATATGAGATCATATTTGTGGACTGATTGAGGTAAGGGAAGGTCCCATGTTCAGGCTGACATAAAGCAGCTGCAGTCATGAGAAGGCAGAAAAGGAGGATGAGAGAGAGGAGGGAAGTACCGGACTCCTCTTGGTTACGTAATTGTAGCATTCTTCAACGTTCATGTATTCCTGTGCTTTTTTTTTTCACTTCATTTTCCCCCTTTTCTCACCTCCCTCCCTCCAACCACACTTTTGCAACTTCTCCATCCAAGATAAATAAAGCGTGGTGGTTTGTTTCAGCAAATTCTCTGGTGGGGATGAAGAATTCTGCCTCGGAGGAAAACACAAACCCAAACACACCTACGCAAAGTTTGTTGTTGTGAGCTTTCTCTTTTCTTTTTCTTTTTTCTTTTGTTCTTTTTACAACAAACTCCATGTGTCACGACCACGTGCTTCACTGGAGCGATGCTTGTGCGTGCATGTGTGTGTGTTCAGGTATTCTTACCAAGACACCACGTGTCCACCATTGAAAGAACTCTAGAAAACAGGAAGAAAAGCTCGATCAAAACAACTGATCAAGTTAGCGTTATCGTATGTGTCTGACTTTTTAAGGCTTTAAGCGGATAATGTTCCACAGCTGCAGCAAAAAACAAAGTACTAATTCCACGAAAGCAAAAACATTTGCAAGCAGGTTCTGGAGTTTGGCCCGAAGCAGAAACTAATTAAGAAGCAGCAGCGTGTTTGTTTGATCTGTGACACAAACAGAACACAAGTCTGTGTAATTTGGTGTATTCAGGTATGTCTGTCATTAAATCTCCATTTCTGCTTCTTGTTTCTGAGTCTTTTCAAAACATAAAGTGGATTTTTTTTTTCATGCTTCATTGTATTCTAAGAAAGTTGGTCAACTGAGTAAAATTAAACAAAAACACAAGTATTTATTATAAAAAAATTATAAGTAATATAAATAAATTATGAATATATGTGATATTATAAGTTCAGGGGTTTTTATATAGTCTATATATGCAGATTTGGGTTATGTATGTATGTATATATATATATATATATATATATATATATACATATATATATATATATATATATATATATATATGTATATATTTATATATATATATATATATATATATATATATATACATATATATATATATATATATATATATATATATATATATATATATATATATATATATATATATATATATATATACATACATAACCCAAATCTGCATATATAGACTATATAAAAACCCCTGAACTTATAATATCACATATATTTATAATTTATTTATATTACTTATAATTTTTTTATAATAAATACTTGTGTTTTTGTTTAATTTTACTCAGTTGACCAACTTTCTTAGAATACAATGATATATATATATATATACATATATATATATATATATATATATATATATATATATATATATATACATATATATATATATATATATATATATATATATATATATATATATATATATATATATATATATATATATATATATATATTAAATTCGCTAAGTATGTATGAACCAAAAGGAGTAGAAATTGTGGGATTCCCAAAAAAAGACACTTCCTGACACTTTTTTTTAAACTTAAAATAATGACTTAATATTATCATTTTATTTATTATGAATCTTTTTTTCTTTCCTTTTTGTATGTGTGTGTATGTATGTATATATGTATGTATGTCTACAAAACCATCTTTCAGTTCAAAAGAACATAATATGTCAGATCTTGAAACTGAGATGGTTTAACATTTCATGGTGAATCTAATTTGAATCTGATGGCAGCAAAACATTTAAAAAACTGTTCCATAATGTTTAGATGTCATTTGTTGCAGACTGGCGATCTTCTTTACATCACTACATCTGACATGCTCTCCTATAAGATGCTCTTTTTACTGCATACCGTTGTGTTCCTGACTTTTTACTTGTCTAACTAGTTGTCAAATTGAGCTAATTACTTTTCAACTTTTTTTGTTGCTCCATTTCTTACTTTTTTAAAACTGTGATGCTACAGTCAATTTGAAAATGAGCTCATCTTCCCCATTACTGGTAAAGTATCCCAGTTTAATTTGTTGATGTTATTTCTTTTCAACTGGAAATAAAACATGGTTTTGGGAGATTTGCAAGTCATTCTTTTTTGTCTCTTTTTTTTAAACTGGGTTTGTACACATCCTATTTCATGTTCAGATTCATGCAAATAATAATAATTTTATTTTGTCTCCCTTTAAATTAACAGAGAATGTAAAAAGACAGAAAAGACAGAAGTCGGTTCCAAAGCGAGTTAAGCGTTTGCAGAATTAAAGTAACTATGTTGTGACATTTTTACAAATGCAGTTGTTCTTTGAACCCAGTGTTTTCTATTTTGCTCTGCATTTGCTTATGGAAAACTAAACTAAACCCCTGTTCCACATTTCCATTCATCCCACTATAAGCATAATAACTGGGGCTTTAAATGTGTTTTTGCATTAAAGGCTTTAAATGTATGCAGCCCTGCAAGCCTGCTTCATGCTGTAGTCAGTCTTATATGCAGCATCCTGCAGCTTAAAACACTGTTTAGATTGTAGAGCACCAATTTATAAACTAATGAGCCATTTTTAACATTCCAATCTTCCCGTAGGACCCAGTGGGTTTACAGCAGACTAGTACAGTGGCCCTGGAACGTAAATACATGAAACAACTAAAAGAAAATGGGTCGAACCCCACTTCACCAATATGGCCATTTAATTACTATGTCTAATTTTAACATTATAGATGTAATTATGTTGGTATATTAAATAAAATGTGTTATGAACTGGTTGATGGACTTATTCCACCTTTAAAACCCAGCTTACTAAGGTTTTGTTGGACTTGTTTAGATCTTAAACAGAAAATAAATCAGAGTGGGTGGGGGCTGAGCAGGTCTTATTACTTATTTCTATTTGTGTCATTTCAAATGCAACTTGATTATAAAAACTATTGAACAGGCCAATCCGCTCATGCTGTTAAAAACTAGGGCGCACAGCAAAAAAGTAGCAACCGACCGACCTTACCATGATAAAACTGTGGGACTGCGAGCCTTCTGAGGTTTACAATTCTGACATTGTAGCACCTCATTAGAGAGAAATGTGTATTTTTTTACAGATAGTACCGAGGAGCACTCATGCATTCACCCCCCCCACCAGACCTACTTCTTTGTGTTCTCCTGCAAGTGATTCATGTGGCTGGAGGGTCTCCTCTCGGACTTCTGAAACAACAAAACCATCATGGGAGGGCTGAGAGTATGCTGCCATTATTTGACAAAGACCCCCCAGGTATGCTGACAAGGACACGCATCGGGCGCATTTTCCTCTCCTACACACCAACAAGCATTTCTAGTGTGGCTGTAATGATTTGGAGATGGGTTTTTTTTTTGTTGTTTGTTTTTGTTTTTTTGCAACAAACAAACTCACCAGTTTTTGCCAGTCATCCTGAATGTGTGAGGTTCTGTATCTGGGGTTGGCAACAGCGTCCAGACTTTTTGTCCTCTCTGTGTTCCACTGCAGCTCTGACCAGAAACCCTGGAGACCCCTGGCCTGCACGGCAATTTACGCAGAAACGCCACAGTGACAAGGCAAGGACATAACTACAGAGGATATTTGCATCTGAACTGCATACACACACAGACTCAGAATATGTAAAACCCTGCTGTAGTTTTGAGGTGACATTAATAAGCAATTAAAAAAATTTAAATATCTTAAGAAAAAAACACAACAGCAGAAAAAAATATTCTACAAAAGACAAGGTGGAGGAGAGAGGAGGCCTGCTGGAGGTGCTATGAAGGAGTGTAACACCTGATAAAAACAAGTCATACATGTTGCTTATTGAGAAACAAGAAAAAAGTGTCCTCACCTTCCCTTTGAAGACAGCTTCAATATGCTGTTCAGTCATACAAAACACACCAGGGACCTCTAGTAAACACACCGGGACATCCTGGAACAGAAAAACCGGCCAAAGTCTGCACTTATGCACCAACAGTACTTCTTTAGGCCCAAAAGTGCATCAATATACATGATGGCATGCCAGCTCCTCTTTATGCCTTTATGCATACATAAATGCAAAAGTGTGTGCATAACGTGTCTGTGTGTGTGAGATACCTCCTTTTCAAATACAGAAGAGAATGGCAAGACTTTATCCAAGCCGAGAGACTTCTCATATCCTATTCTGTACAAAGAAGCTAAGAGGGAGAAAGAGAGACAGGCAAACAGACAGATAAAGCACTGGTAGAATTCTTATTTCCAAGTGTTTGAACACACAAAATATAGACGTTTTTTTTATCTTGAACGAATCACAAAGACAAATGAGGCACTTGAGTAAATGCCCCCACTGCAAACAGCATATTTTTTAATGAGCACGGTGAACTTATTGTTTTATTTATTCATTTGCATTTTTGTTGTATTATTCTGCACAATAACACCTCCGTTCATTTGAAAAGCAGCAACTTCAACAGCAATAAATGCAAATGTAATCAGCCAGGTGCTTTAGTTATTTATTTATTTATTTTCTTTGCAATCATCTATTCTCTGCTAGTTGTTTCCTTTGGGCGAAATAATATTTTGAAGTTTTCACAGAATGCAAAAATGACAAGCTGGGACACAAAAATGCGTTGTGCCTGCTAGACGTAACCATCCTTGTCATATTACCTCTCCAAGGTCTGAGAAAAAGTCAGTTTATTTGCTAACGGTACAGATCTGCGTAGGATGCCTGGCACAAGTCTGAGGAAAAGTTTAGGAGTCAAAAAAAAAAAGATAATGAAAGAATTCAGGGTTGTGTGGGCAAGATGTAAGCAGTCAGGTAACCACAGGCTGAAAGACACATGCAAAAGCAAGACTTTAGGAGGAAGAACAAGTGCTGCTCAGGAAATTTCCGTTGCTACTGACCTAAAATGAACTCCTGGAATTGATCAAAGGATTCAAAGGCGTTCACGTTGTCACACAGCCATTCATTAATCTGGAGGCATAACAGGAACACACAGGAGGCAGGTTTTACTTTATAGTGTGGGATGTTCAGCAGAAGCTAACAGTCCCTGTGTTACAGCTCCTCATATTGTGGACAGTCAATACTGCAGAATGGTTGATTTTAATTTATTCTCAACACATTACAGGAATATGTTCCTACTGAGCAAATGTTTCCTTTCTGGGATGGGAATATTTACCATTTTATGTCAGTGTGCTGCAGGAAGCTACAGCCTCAAGCTAGTTAGCTTAGCTTAAAGCACATCAAAATATTTAGGCTTGCCTGAAACTTTGGTAATTTTGTGTGCCAAAAGCAAGGTAGGCTGCTTTAGAATATCTTCTTGGGTATATTTTCAGGTTAGAAATGAAAGCCCGGTTCATTTAGTGCGTTGGGTAACCCTAGAATAATTTATCTGGTGACCTTGGCTTGTCTTTCCTAAACCAAGAAGTTGCAGTGTTTACTTGGAACAATTAACTGAATAGTACTATGTTCTTACAGTAAACAAGTATTTCCAGAGACTAAATCAACCTATTACCTTGGTACATGATGGCCTAGTTAAATAATTAGCTTTGTAGCCTAAACCTAACAATGTATTATTTTGGCCTAAACAAATTACTACATTAACTAGTTACATTTCTGGCCTAAACCCAACCATTAACTGAATAGTTTTTGTCAAAACCCAACCAAGTATTTTCATAACCTAAAATAAAAAAGTATGCATAACATTGACTTTAATTTTATCAATGAGTTTTAAAACATGAGTAATACCATGAATGTATTACTTTTGTTAAAATATCTTATTGCTACCGAAATCCTGGAAACACAGGGGCATAAAGTAGGATCTAGGAAATAAACTGATATTTCTGTAAACAAGGAGGAGATTATGCAGCCTGAACCCCCGCAAGATTAATGTGCTCTTTGTGATTCTTTACTTAACCTAACCAAGTAGGTGAAGCTTTGACTACCATATATATAAACACCCTATCTATCTTCCTTCAGGCTTTTTGCTAAGCTAACAATACACAGATTTAATATTTCAGACAAAAAAACAAAAATAATGGAACGGAGATTTGTAAGTAATCTGAAGCAGGAAAGCAAATGTGATCGCTGTTTTTTTACATCTAATCTGAAGACATTCATGGTTTTGAATGGAAGAACACCAATGACCCTCACATGGCTTTTTTTTCAGGCCATAGCTAAACAGTTTCATAAAACATTTTAAATAATGAGGAAATACCTGGAAAGCAAGAGACATTCCCTTCAGCTTCAAGTGTTGTGTTCAGAGCAAGTAATATAACAGTGCCAGCTGCTGATAGGAAGCTGGCACTGTATGCTAACTGTCGTTTGTATCACAATGACATGAAACTACAATGATCATGACTTTAATCCTGTAAATCTCACCTCTATGCATGGAATAAATATGGTTTTGCCACAAGTCAATTCAGCCCATAAAGATCTAACTTAATACTAATCATAACATACAATGGAAGCAAAAGGAGGAGTGGGAAAACCAGATTTGGATGGCATTTTCTTGGAAGTTATAATCTTCTATGGACAAAGAAAAATGTTAATGAGCAATCACCTTTATTAAAGCCACTACCTCTGGTGCGGCTGATCCCACTAACAGAACTACAAAGACTACAAAAGCTGTGCGTAGAGACCTGTTTCCCAGTGCCAGCTGCACTAATGAGGTTGGTGACTCATTTAACCTTTAAAGAAATAATTCATTGCACTCTATCGGAGCGGCTGGAACATCTTATTTTAGATGTAACACTAATAGAGACTTATTCATAGTCAGCACAGTACCGAACAAAACCTCCTCTTTTCTGTCTTTGACTCGGTTTTCATCTCACTTGTCTTCTCTTGTCTTCTATTTTATTACAGTACTATGTCTTTTCTTTCTCTGTCTTCAGCAGCTCACTTCTAACTCAAGGTTGACACCTACAGCATTAACACAGAAGTGCAGAGAGAGTGCAGGTTTTACCTGGATCCATTAATCATTCTTAGCTGTGCATCAATTTTCCTTTAGGGAAAGTGCCAGACAGTGACTTAGGTCTGTACATTGGGAAATATGTAGCTGCACACTCTGACAGATTTCTCCTTTTTTTTTTTTTTTCTTGCTTCGTTACTCTGTCACATCCTCTACTGTATTCTCTCTACCACAAGGAGAGCATATTGATCTTGTGTTCTTTCTTTTTTTTTTTTTTAAACCGAGCGACAGTCAATGTATTTGCTTTTCTTGATTTTCATGTTCACCAAAAAAAAATAATGTTTCGAATCGACATGCACTGTTAGCTCAATGGACGTGGACTTCGCTTTAAAGGTCAATATCTTTGCTCCACACACTCCATTATTCTGTCCGCATCTGCACCTTCAGCTCCAGGTTTGGGTCCTTTCCCATGTAAATCAGCAGGCAGTGGAGGGCAGCCAGGCGCTGGGGGTCAGTCTTACTGCTGGGACACCTTGGGAAAAGGACAAAAGCAACAAACTTACCTTTAAAAGACTTAACCACAGACACAGAGGCAGACACACAGGCACATAGCCAACAAGTTAGGTATTTTGATGTATGTCCTTATGAGAAAATGGATTTAAGTTGGTAAAGGGAACAAGTGAACAGAAGATAAACAGCAAACAGGCCACTGCTGCATCTTTATCAAGCTTTGGCTCAATCCAAAGTGTCTGTGCAAAGAAATGCACATAAAACTCTCCTTCCCTGTCTGCTTGCCTCTTCTATACCTATATTAACCTATGCTTTTTTCCTTCCTTCTCTTTCTATATACATGTATTTGACATCAAAACAACAGCACCTTCTTTTCCTCAAAAGCTCCGAATCACACTCACCTGGAACGTGTGGATCGCAGTATCTGAAGCAGGTAAGCAGGGCTGAGCTCAGCAGTGTGGATTCTCCCACTGGCCAGATGCAACAGACAGCCAATAGCCTGTTCCTCCGCGTGCAGCACGGTAACGTCAGCTGCCTGATACTGCAAGCCTAAGGTCGCATCATGACCTTAATGTTGTTGGGATCGAGAAAAAAAGCCACAGAGACATACTTGAAGTATATCCTCTCACTGACAGAAACAGTGTATTTACAATGTGAAAGAAAGCAAGCATGTACAATGGAGAACTGTATGTTACCTGTAAGGAAGAGGGAGTGGCAGAGCATCTCCTGCTGCCTGGTGTTGATGCAATGGAGGAAATAACCCTGCAGATACACCAGGATGTAGTAGCCTAGATATAAAAACACAGCATCACCATCTGGGGTACATGTTGGTATGCCTTATGCAAACTCTGAGGATACACACGTTCATTTGTATGGGTTTGACTGTGCTTCTGATTTGAATGTATGAGTAGCAAACACACGTTTGGTAGTCAAATTTACAAACCTACCTGCGTGGCTGGAATTATAAGTATTTTGTTGAGTGTGTATCCCTGTGGTGCATGTGTCTGTGTGCGCAATAACCTATAGGGAGGAAGAGCGGGTGGAGCTGTGTGGATTTCAGCGCTGGTTCCTCGTTGCTTAGAGATACTCTGAACGTCTTGCTGCAGTCTACAAGATGTAAAAGGAAGTAGTCTTTTTTACCATGTGCACCAAAGTATGGTATTAGGAGATCACACGCTAAATATTCATTCATTACCTTGATGAACTAAAACCAGAGTGTAAATCAGTTCCTGTCGATCTTTTAGTAGGTGGCTGTAACACACACACATACTTCCTAAAAGTAAACAACAGTAAGCAGTGGTTATGGGTCACACATTTAGTCATAAAGGAGAATTAATTACATAAGTAAAATTAATTACATTAATTAAATAAGTTGACACATAAAGTAATTCAACATTTGCAGTCATCTGACACAGACAGCATCAGCAGTCATGCAGAAAAAAAATCACATCGTGCTTCAATCAGCTTTTAAATTAACGAATCAAACAAGCCAATTTTAATTATTTCACATCGGTCAGGCTGTGTTATGTTTAAATACACTGTGTATTTATCACAAAGTGTCCTGTGTAGGTAGAAAGTTTGTGAATCTTCAATAGATTTGTACATCTCTGACCGACAGCAGCATCAGATTTACACACAAGACTTTAAATCGCTGATGTTAACAGTTTAGACTTTTTGAATTTGCTAGTTTTTACTGAGAAAAAGTGACCCAATATTAATTATCCTGATTGACCAAAGTATGAGAATTACAGCTGCAGGATAGTAGGAAAAATGTTTTTTTTTTCTAACCTTGCACCTTGCACATACATATATATATACATACATAAATATATATATATATATATATATATATATATATATATATATATATATATATATATATATATATACATATATATATACATATATATATATATATATATATATTTTATTTTTATTTTTTTATTTTTTTTTTAATATATATTGCAATTTTGAAAAAAAAAAATAAATAAATAAAATATATATATATATATATATATATTTTTTTTTTTTTTTTTTTTTTTTTTTTTAATATATATTGCAATTTTGAAAAATATAGATATTTTCAACAAACTTTCACAGGTCTTTGAGTTACGCAGCACTCCTGCCCTACAACTTTTTGTGAATTTTACAAGTATTGTTCGTGTCTGCATTTGCAGGTTTCCTTGCATTCCTTGTGCTCGGACCTGAGTAAATGTTTTGTTCTATCATATTTCATTTACAAACTGCTTGTAAACATAAATGGACAGGCTCCCCCTCCACGCCTGCAGCCCGTTAATGGACAGATGGACAAATTAACACAATGTGTTCCTTTGCTCCTACATTGCAGGACCTGCGACGTGACTATTGAACATACATAAATTGCAATGACGACATATTGTGCAGCTCTAATGTGAATCTTTGGTTTTAGTGTCTGGTGTTACTTGTCCAGTAATAATTACATGTGCTCTGGTGACTGCTGATTAGTCTGCCCATTGTTTCTACAGAACAGTTTCAGCTCTGAATTGGCGATGCAAAAAAAACATTAGCCTAATTTTTTTGTAAGTATCCTTTAAGAGAGAAAAGTGGATGCTTACAGTCGAGTTACTTGACTTTCTTTGTAGTCATACTCAAAGATCACTCATCTTACTCCTGGAAAGAGTCTCTGAATTCCTTGTATTGGTACATAATCTGTCAGACTGTGCGCTGGTGAAGTCTAAACTCTCAGGGAGATGCCGGATGAACTTTCCCATTTCATCTCTGTATGCCATAATAAAGGCTGGGGTTGTTTAAACAAGCCTAGTTCCTAACAGGAATTGATGTGAGAATACCCAGTGCTGGTTGCACATAGAAAAACAGGCTTTTTTAAATTCTTTTTATGGATTCCTGAATGCATTCAGGTCGACAGGTGTGCAGCTTGTAAAATCCCCCACTGGATTTGCTGTTATTTCACAAATAAAGGCTAGTTCCCTGCCAGGGCCTGTGTATGTGATTCCACCTTATATCAACATTAACAACCACACACGATTTATGCTATCAATAATAAAACAATTACTTTTTTTTTTAAATTAAATCTCTGTATTGATCAGAGTCTGAATCCATAATAAAATCAGAATTGAAATTAAATTACCCTGCCTCTCGCCCAGTTTTTACTGGGATAGGCTCCAACTTCCCCGCAACACGTAACTGGATTTGGCGGCTAAGAAAATTAATGAATGAATGACATTCACAACCTCCATAGTCTTGATCCTGTGTTTATAAATACTTGTTGTTTAAAATAAAGTTGTACAACTTTAACTTTCTAACAATAAATTCTAGACATCCCCATACTTCTGCCACTATTATTATAGTGTATTATTGGATCATTCATACAAGTAAATGTCATGATGTGTGACTTATGTTTCTATTGTTCTTAATTCCTGTTTTATTTCGTAGTTGTGATTTCTATCTAGCCTTGTTTCCAGTTCACTAGTTTACCTGGATTCATTTAGCTTATCAGTTACACCCGTGTCTTGTTGTTTTCCCTGGATTTATACCCCCTGGTTTCTGTTCTCACTTGCTGGTTCCGCTCTTCTATTTATCAAAACATTACTGTCAGCACTTCCTTGGCCTTCCTGCCTCTCTGTTCCTGCATTTGGGTCCACACCACCACAATCCGTGACCGTAAATAGATAATCAAGTATAATATTCTGATCATACCTGCTTGATTCAGTTGTCTTTATTTTTAGAATTTAGAAAAGCAACGATTACTTTGAACAAAACTCCTTACGAGTGTGATCAGTGAACCATTGCTGTTATTGGATGATGATGACGTGCTGATCTGTGCTCAAATGAACCGTTTGCATTTTGCGTTATCATGTACAACAGATTATGTCACACTGCATGCCATGATGCAGACTTACTTTCTTGTTTTCACCCAGAAATACAAAACACAGAAACATACAGAATTAGTCACAGAAGTCCTAAATCACTCTATTTACAGCTGTTAAACCCGTCCAGATGTGAGGAACTGGGTTACCTATTCTGTTTGTGAACACCTGCATCCGAACAAGCTCCTGCTCTGGTTTTTCGCCGTGATAATGGTCGAAACCCAGATTTACAAACCTGTTGGCGAGACGCACACAAAGAAGTGCTTTCAAAGTTTCGAAACCATGAAGCAAAATTTAATTTAACATTCACATCGATACAGAACATACACATCTCCTTACTTGACTGTGCGGAAAGAACTCGCCGGCAAACCTAACAGGAGCTCCAGCTGTTCGACAACAACAGCAAGCATGTTGCATTACTCCAAAGTGAAAGAATAAATGACAAAATGACTCCAAGAATTATAGATTACATACCACCGTTTCACAGTTATGGTTTGGGAAGAACTGAATGCACCGCAGCAGAAACTTTTCCTGTAAAATCTTACATTATTCAAAGCCATACGGATGAATATGCATGTATACGGCGTCGTTCTGATGTATCTGCATGCCTCACCCTGAGTGTGAGATAGTAGAGCCTCTGCATGTGTCCGTCCCACTGGACCCAGCAGAAATCCTCTACGATTCTTTCTGCTGTTTTGGACAAATGCTCAGGATTTGCCATCACCTGGTGCACACAAACACATTCATATTCAGCTGTGCAGACTCAATGAATTCTTAATGCGAAGCTCCTCTGGAGGATAGCACGCTCTGTATCCTGTAGATGTGTTCCTTGCACTAAGGTTATGTAAATCCAGCTGTTTTACACACTAATTGTTAACCATGTGCTCTCTTTGCGACTCAAAACTGCCGCATGGCGTCTTCAGCCGATCTAACAAAGATTTTCTTCATCAAGCGTGTCACTCACCACTCTGTAACCCTCCTGTTTGCTCAACAGCACATGGTAGAGATCCACATCTGAAACACAGAGGAGGATAATCAAGAAACTGAGACCTGTTCCGATCTATTTTTTTTTCCTTCTCTTTCTGCATTTTTTTTCCCCCCAGATTAATGAATACAAGTGACAAACAAGACAAGCGGAAAAGCATGAAGGCAGAGGGACTTACATCCATCTTCAGCAAACAACAGCAGATGGCTCTCCAGCACTGATCTCCTGTCAGTTTCTTGATGGAGAAACTAAGAAAGGAGATAAACTAAATCAGCGGTCTCTGGTATCTCGCAGGAAAATAAAAAGGCCAGAGGCATCAGTCATGAGGGCCTGAGAAGGTTGTAAACATTTGTAATTTTTTTTTCTTAGACTTACTGAGCACTTAAAAACACGCCACATACAGTGTGGGAAAGGTCCCAAAGCCTTCAGACAACTTTCTTTTTTCCATATTAGCAGGGAACAAGAAATAAGTGGAATTTAATTAAATGAAAACGCTGTATAAAAGGTGAAAAACAGAGATTGAACGATTCTAAAGAGCTGAAAGTAAATAAACGAAGGTAGTCTCAAATGGTCCTGGCTCCGTGGGGAGAGATTGGTGTCATCTTAAGAGGACAAAAACAAGAATTCGAGCGATATGGGCTCATCACTGGCTGGCTGTGCGGATCAGGTGTCAATCAGATGTCAGTCATGAATCTCTGACTGCCACACACCTGGCAGCAGAGGGAGAAGGAGAACATTTTACATTGTTCCATTTAACAATGGTGT
Source organism: Telmatherina bonti (assembly GCF_933228915.1). Taxonomy (NCBI): domain Eukaryota; kingdom Metazoa; phylum Chordata; class Actinopteri; order Atheriniformes; family Telmatherinidae; genus Telmatherina; species Telmatherina bonti. Next base: position 12,637,851 of record NC_136632.1, on the reverse strand, counting down.
TATTAAAGAAGAGAAATAATCAGCCAAACAGAATTTTCCTTCTGCGTTAGGTTTGTGTGAGTATGGCCATTTTCTTAGACATCTTCCTTTGTAACTTTTTTTATGTTGCCTGAAGAAATAGTTTTCCTGGTTTCTTGACTGACGCTTCAAAGCCCTTCTTTGGATGTTTGCTGCCAAGTTGATTTCACAATGTTTCAATAATGCTGAGATCTGTGCTTCATCTGAGATTCATGACTTTACAGGACCCTTTACTGCTGATTTTCAGTCCAGTTCTTGCATGATCTGGGACTTCAACCATTTCAATCCCACATTTCCTGAAGAGGAAAATTGACTGACCACTGGACAGACATGACTTAGCTGCTAGTTTTTGAACATTTAATCATAAAGTATAAAGATTCCTTCTGAAAGCATGCCTCAGATTCAAGCAGATATATTAGTGTGTTTATTGGTAATAATGAAATTTTAAAATGTTGTAAATCTTGTAGAATATAAAAATCCTGACATTTCTTTAACTTGTGAAGTTCAGCTTTCTGAATGAGGTTGCATCAGGTTTGCTTTATACAATCAAAATTTATTTTTAAAAAAATCATCTACAAAAAAAAAAAAACAATTATAATAATTAAACAAAAAAAAAAAAACCCAACCCAAACTTGTTTACCTCATCACCAATTCAACCTTTTGCCTCTAACTTCTGGCCAAATATCACAATTCTTTTCACACAGTCATGCTAACTGTCTGAATTACTAAATAATCAGTTTGCCAACTTTCACATTTAATTAAATAATATTTAACTGTTTATAAAAATGAAACCCCTGAGAAAATAGGATTGAAAAACAAACAGTGGGGAAAACAAAATAAAAGAGATGCAGCAAGAGCTCATATATTACATTTACACACTCTAGTTGAGATACAGAGTAACTGCAGTGTCAGCTTGTCGCTGCTGTAAAACCCGAATAAAACCAGCATGAACAACTTTCCCAACTCACACACACACACACACACACACACACACACACACACACACACACGCACACACATATATACATTCTACCTGCACTTTGACTCTGCAGTCCACTGCCTTCAGGACTTTTGTGTTGTTTATCGGGTGGATTTCAATCAAGAGAGTTAGACACTTGGATACTGCAAAATGCATAAAGAGGGTTTTAGTCAAAATTAGAAAATTCTGTCAGAAATTGTTTAAAAAAAACTAAAAACGGAAAGTTGAAATTGTTGATAAGAAGAAATTAGGTGTTACTTGGTTTGAGGCGCTCTTCCCCTCTGGTATTTTGTACCAAGCTAACAGCTGACAGTGGAGAAAAAGCAAGCATGTGACTATGTTCATGTCTGATTTGCACAAAAACCGCAGTGAGTCTACTAAAACTGCATCTCTAGTTTGGTATTAACAGCTTCTTGAATTGCAAAATCATATTCTTATACAACCAAATTCCTCCCAAGGCGCATATATTTTTGATTTTGAGGTCAAGAAAAAAAAGTTTTAACAGCATCTGCTGCCAATAAGTCTTTAAATATACATGACAGGGGCTCACCTAACAGCGTCTCCTCTTTGTTCAGGGAGCAGCTGCTGACACACACCTGCTTGTCAAAAGTGTACAGGAGCTGTTGGAGGGGAGAACACCTGGGAATGAATGTGTGAGGATGCAGCCGCACACACAAAAAGTACAAATCTGCAGTGTTGAAGGAAAAAAAGGAACATCATACACTGCCTGGCCAAAACAAAAGTCGCCGATGCAAAGAAATTAATCTGTGGAATTAATGTGCTCATATTTACTGCATTACTGTACGTACAACAAAGTTATCACACATTATTATATTAAAGGCCTGAATTTGGCATTATGTCAATGAGAGACGCTGATTTTAGGAATGTAGGTGTCTTTTCAAAGTCAAGAGTCGAATTTACCAAAACTACTTTATCATCCTTATTTTATATAGTTTTCTAGCCTTATAGGATTGCCGAAAGATGACCAATTTTATATATCACAAACATCAACACGTTATATAGGAGGGGGCAAAATGGTTGGGAATACATCAAAAAACCTGCTTATGTGTAAGTAGCTAGCTGACTTTATTCTTTGGCCACATAATGTTGCTGAACCCAGACCTGACCAAGCCCAGTTGGGGATCATAGACTACCTCTGCAGGTTTTTACAGAAGGAATTAGGCATGATGGCTGCATCACTTCATCTGCCTCTCTTCTCACCTTGATATGCCCATCACTCTGGAGCAGCTTAAAGGTGGAGTATGTAAGATTTTCAATATTTTCAAAATAAATTAACTAAAAAAATAACTACAATCATAATTAGATAGTTTTTTTTAAACATGTAGGTTCCAGCCTGTCCATTTTTGATGTGTTATTAAATTACAAGTTTAATTAATGATAAAGACCCTTCTTAAATGTTTGCCTACCAGTAAAAAAAAAAAAAAGTGCTTTTTGTCATTTGTCATTAATTAAACTTGTAATTTAATAACGCATCAAATAAGGACAGACTGGAACCTACATATTCAAAAAACTTTCTAATAATGATTGTAGTTATTTTATTAGTTAATTTATTTTGAAAATATTGAAAATCTTACATATTCCACCTTTAAATCAAGACTCATCAAACTGCAGTCTTTATAGTCCTTAACTTCTACTTAAGCCCTGAGTTCTACTGTTGTTTTTCTTCCGTGTAGGTGATGACCAATCACTATCAACAGGACAGTTTGCCAACCCCATTTCTTCCAGGAAGATGATGGTTTCCCACTATCCTTTCAGTTTTTAGCAATGCGTTGGACAGTTCTTAACCCAGTTTTAGTCGTTTCTGCATCTCCTTTGATGTTTTCTCTGCTTGATGCATGCCAGTGATTTGACCCTTCTTAAACAGACCCCGGCCACAGGATGTGTCTTTCCACATGGTTGCTATTTGTTGCATCAGTTGGGGTTAAATAACTTGCTCCCAGCTGGAAGACAATCACCCATGCAGTTATTATCCAATAATAATACCAATTTGCTGAGTTAGATCCAGGTGGCGACTTTTTTAGCCAGGCAGCGTAGATACAATCAGTACCTTATTTTGTTTAGTGTTGGAGTCATACTTCCCAATCCTGGTGGTTCCTGTTACTCCCTGCCAGAGCAGAACAGAGAAGAAGTCTTAAGTTGGGTTGTGTGTCATTATATTTATCAAACTCCAAACTCACTCTGACAGATAATCCTGATCAGGCCAGAATGAGTTACCCTACTTAATTACCTCATTATCCTGACCAGACAAGCCTTACTTCAAACCAGTGTTACACCACATTTTTGAAAAAAAGAAGATTAAATAGAGAAGGTCTGCTCAAAAACCCGAAGCATAGTCAGGCATGCATAAAACTGTGAACCTGGCTCTAAAAAGGCGATTAGTTTCAGTCTTTGCACTCTGCACTCTCTCTTTAACCTCCTGCAGCCGTGCAGTCTTCAGAGGACCTGTTATTAAAAATGTATGAAGTGCAGAGGACTCAGCACACAGAAATTTACTTTTTAAAACCAGGAAAGTTTTCAAATGTACCAATATGTGTCAAACTGATTCATAGCTAAATGAAACGGGAGTATTTTGTGTGCATGTAAGTCCGTTTAAAGATGGATTGCAGAGCTACTTTAGAAACACAGAATCTGGGATTTGAATATGGAATATGTGATCTATAGTCTTTCACAAAACACTTACCTTCCAGGAATAAAGGACGCCCCCATCACACTCAGTGTTCAGAATGCAAGTGTCCACAGCTTCAGTATATTCTGGAGGTACAGCAGGATTATTTTACCCCCATATGTAAATAAATATATATGTATATATATATATATATATATATATATATATATATATATATATATATATATATATATATATATATATATATATAGTATCTGTTTCCACGTATTAATGTAATTACATGTTAATATGCATTTCAGAACGAGTCTGCCCCTTATTGTGTACCAGTAGCTATTAAAGAAAAAGTAGTGAAATGGCGCCACCTGCTGTTGAAAATGGAAAACTGTAAAAATCACGGGAACTGTGATTTATATGAATCTTTCTTTTAAAAAAAAAAAAAAAAAAAAAAAAAAAAAAGTTTGGTTACAAAAGGGTTTTCCTAACGTATGTGTACATTTTACATAATTATAAAGATATTTCCTAAAATAGTCTCACTTGAACCTGTTGCTTGTAGTTTAGCTGTTCAACAGGCTCTGTGAGCACCTGAACGCCTCACCTTTCACCCTGCAGACCGACGCCTCTTTCCTGAGGATGTCAGACACCACATCTCTGTTTAGGTCAAACTTCTGCTTCAACTTCAGCATTTTCTATGGTTCCTTTGTTTTCCAGTGCAAAATTCTTTCCAAAACAGAAGCAGTGTTTCTTTCAGAAAAAGCAACACCGTGTAGCTAGTATCCGTTCAGGCATGACATCACGTGACCGAAACATCTTCATGCTAACTTTGGCTTCATGCAAATACCGAAAGCAGTGCTGTCAAAGCAGTTCATATCAGCTTTAACTAACTTCTACTTCCTCTTCACTTATAGTTGTATTGACGTGCGGAAACAGCACGCTGTCCCAGCGACAGTCCCTCCTTCTTGCGGGATCACACAAGCGGGAAGACCGCTCCTATTGGCCGGGGAAGGCGTCCGTCCAGAGGGTCGGAATCTCTCACCGACCTGGGTGTCTCCGTCACTGCGCCAGGCACTTCACACCGGTGTGACATGGTTACTTAACCCTTCATTACCACTTTTAAGCGTCTTCATTTGAATAATAATGATTATCTGAAATATTAATGTCACTACTTCTCGATTTTCTATGAAATGTTCATTTTCATTTTATGTTTGTGTATATGTGTACATTTGATTTGCAATAATAGGCCTATAGCAGATATTTTTTTTCCTTTTTATTTTCAAAACTGACTTCTCTAAAATAATAACCAAAAGTGGCTGCCTAACGATCAATAATTCCTCTTGTAATGAGACTATCATTGATCTGTTTTTCATCAGTGTTTGCAGCCTGTCTCCCAGTGATGTTCATCTTCCAATTGATTTTGTATTTAAAAACGGCTCACAAGTTTTTAATTCAGCTGAAAGAGGGAAGGTATGTTACTATTCAGTCATTTTTTTAGCCCTTTGGAGTTTAGCCAAGTGACTTAGAGCATGCAATGGTCATTTTGACTTTGTCATATAATACTTCATTCAAGTGTCCTCCAAAGACTGAATAGCTCATTTAAAATAGCTATTCATACCATTAATCCGTCTTGCTGGTGTGCTCCTTACACCTACATTATCAGAAGTCACTTTTATCCATCAATGCATCTTGGACCACTTTCAGTAGTTCGTCTGGTAGATCTTTTAATGATGCTTGTGTCTTTTCCCATTTTACCAACATCTTTGTGGCTAAAATATCTTGCAACCTCATAGATTTTCTGAACATGGTAAAACTGAAAAATAGTTATGTTATTGTAGCTTAAACTGGATTTTTTATTATTTTTATTTTTTATTTTTTGTATGCTTTTTGCAGTTAATTTGCAACATTTCCTTTCCATGCATTGATGGTTAATGTTGTGTGAAATCCTTTCAGGCCACAACATTCCCTTATTACACTTTTACAGATCATGTGAAAGTGATCACATTGAATTATTTTATGATTCAGAGGTGGAAAGAGTGATTTAAAGCCATATAAAGGTGGGAATACTCATCAGTTTAAAAACTGCAAAGTCAGAATCAAGATGGTGTGTAGAGATGTCTGACTCCCTCAGTGTTTGACATATAATCTGAATGGCCTTTCATTTATTATTAATCAAGGAATTCTTTCATTTTTAATTATCCAAAACATGATTTTGTCGACTAATGCAGTAACAGCTGAAATGACAGTACCATGAAATGAGGAAATGCATAAACAAGTGAATGCATTTGAAACCCAAGACTGCCAATATCTGGTTGGTACAAAAAACTGTAGCAAAGCATCTTTTGAGGGCAGATTGAGTACAGAGCTTTCCCTTCTGGACTGAACATTGTAGACTGCAAGAACAAATATTAATCAAAGGGGATGTAAAGTAAGTGTCAAAACAATGACTTTTCTTCTTGGTTATTAGTCTTAATGCTGGCATTGTGTTACACCTCAATGCAATGTTTTGGCAGATAGGTATTGCAGTAATACATTAATTAGTGGCTGAATATTTCCTTGAATATGACAAGGATTTTGCATTAAAAATTATGTTTGCTTGTAATTATTATACAGATATATCAATATATAGCCATTTATTAAACTTTTATAAAACCAAGTAATCACAAAAACATTTAAATATATTATTGTGAGTCAATTAAACTGTAATGTAAAAAATGAAAAGTTATTCAGAATATATAGTGGGTAGAGCAGGGGTGCCCAAAGTGGGACCCACAGGCCAAAATTGTCCTGTCACCACTTTGCTTTTGGCCCTTAAGTCATTGTTTATATTAATGCTCTACAGAGCTTAATAAACCCCAATAAGACCAGACTCAGAGGGACCCTGACTGACTTACATCTCAATGATCTTGTCAGTGAGCCAGGTGCAACCCAAACATGGAGACTGGTAAAGATCAACTTCATGTTTTCCACTAAGTAACAACAACTTGCCTTGTTCCACATATGCTGTTTCTGGTTGTTGACACGTTGCACTTGGTCAAAGTTTAGTGGCTGTAATTATTGTTTCTCACCCCTCTAACTATGGCTTTATTGTTCTATTGCTATATTGATTTTTATGTAACATTTTATTTGCCCAGATAGGAAAAAAATACACTGTATTTGCTATTGAACAATAATTAAAAGAACTTTGTGCATTTTCTTGTGTTTCATCCTTGAAGCTGCAGCATTTGGCCCGTGACTCACTGGATCATTTTCAGTTTGGCCCTTGGAGGCAAAAAGTTTGGGCACCCCTGGGGTAGAGAGCAAAAAAAGGGTAAGGGGTCGCATGAGTGCAGTGAGTGAATGGTCTTCGTTTAAATACACGATCTTTACCACAGCCGGGACGCGCTGATTGGGTGACAGAAGAACAAAGCCGAGTGACGCCGAATAAAGTCGAGGGACGCCGGAAATTTGGTGACGGCGATACGCCCGCCTCTTCCTCCGCCCGGTCTTCTACTGCCGTCCTTCCCCCGCTCCCCCAGTTACGCTATCAGGCTGGAGTCTCGGGCAGCACGGCGCGCAACACAACCCACTGACAGCTGCGACTGACTCACTACCAAGGGGGAATGATGGAGCACAGAGATACCAATTTCAACATACTGTTAGCGACCGATTCATACAAGGTACTGTATCTATGACGGGTTCAGACCAGAGGGGGGGCTGGGAGGAGGGAAGCGCGTGATGAATGAAAATTGATAAAAGTCAAGGTGGTTTCATCATCAGTCCCAAGGCCATCACACTGTTGTGTGTGTCCGGTCTCTGTCGGTTCACCGCAGGCCGAACAAGCTGGAGGGGGAGAGGGCTGATACAGTAAAAACGGGATTCATACAGCAAGCATCCCCCTCCGAGCTGGTGGACTCACACCCAGCAGGACTGCTGGTATCATGGAGCCATGTCTCCACCGGCTCGGCTAGTCACCGTGGTACACCCGCTAGCTGAACTAGCTAGCTAGCTCACACAGAGCGCAGGAGGTAGACAGACGGGATTGATATAGAAATACATTAAAAGCCTAATATTACCTACTTGCTAACAACGTGGAGAACTGTGACAGAGTAGTCACCTTATCAAGGTGAAATGCTAACCACTTCGGAGAAAACAAAACCGAAAGTTGAAAGGAGGAAGGACTGACACATTATAGCCACGACCGCTATTCGTCCAGAGTACTGAATTTGGGTTATAAATATAGAGATATAAAACGAGATAAAGCATAAACGGAATACTTTTGAGCACTGGTGTAATTAGAAAGGAATCGGTAAACGTCGGCCAGCTGTTAGCTTTCAGTGTAAACAAATGTTCTTGCAGTAATGTTGTATCTATCACACGTAGCAAGTGGTTGCCGGGACGGTTGCCATGTACAGCAGTCATGTGACAGCGTTCAGAGAGGCTGATGGTGGGACAGAAAGACTGAAATGATGGCAAGGATGGGTGGAGGGACTCTGTCTGTCCGCAGGGAATCGTTAAGATGAACGACAAACAAGAAGGACTTTTTTTTAGTAAAAATCAGATTATAATTGATCAGAGTATAAATCATGTCACTGCAGTAAACAATAAGCTTGTAGAAATGCAATAATCTGGTGAGTTTAATTAATGAATATACTCAAAGGCATTTATGTTTCTATAACTATCTTATACAGCATTATTATTTATCTACTAATAATAAGATAGTTTTCACAGTACTTCAATTCAACTTTATTTATCTAGCATCAAATCACGGCAATGCCATCTCAAGACGCTTTACAGACAGGAAAAAAACATAATGAAAGCCAATTCATAACAGCCTATATAAGGAAACCAACAGATTGAGTTGGAGGCTCCAACTCAATCTCCCATCCTGAGCAAGCACACTGGCGACAGTGGGAAGGAAAAAAACTCCCTTTTAACAGGAAGGAAACCTCCGGCAGAAGCCGGCTCAAGGACAGGCAGCCATCTGCTGTGTGGCGGGAAGAGGACAGAAAGGGTCTGCCCAGCAACTAGGAGGAGTTAAGCATGGTTTATAATCGGGTGTTACTTCAGCATCTGCAGAGAGAATTCTCTCTCCAAGCTCCAGCGTGTGCTTGTATTAGTTTATAATAAAATGTTCATTGTAAGAAGACAGTTGACTCTTAGATGTATTACAACTTCTCAAGACCAGAGTATTTTCCACCACAACAACAGATAACAGGAACTGCTACTCCCGGCCAGGGAGACCTGCTGAGACAGGAGACATACATGTTAATGATGCAAGCTGTTATTGGAGGGGGGGGGGGGGGTAAGAGAGAGAGAAAGAAGCTGTATCAGGAAATATCTCTCAGCAGTCTAAACCTATTATTTATTGGTGAATGTGATTCCTTCCTTTAGTGTAAACAGCTAGTTTAAAACATAATTCAGCTCAGAACAGCTCAACTAAACCCCCTCCATGTCTGATCAAACATTCACACATCTCTAGTGTCTTTCATCCTCAGCACAACTGGATCTTTCAGAAGTAATCATGACAAACAACAAGGTTTAAATCTAATGTCTGTAGTTTTTTTTTTTTTTTCCCATTTCATTGATTTTTAAAATCTTTTTTAAGACACTGCAGTCCAACTCATATGAAACATATAGAAGTTAATCATCCTTTGGGTGATTAAATACAGAAGCTTTTAACTTCAAGGTGTGTTGTTTTCTCAGAGTATTTTCACTTTCAGGCTTGACGTGTTTGAGAGCTTTTCTTTTAAGTGGTTTCCATCAAGTTATTGTAATTCTCTCTAAGGCCTCTTTAAAGTGATAAAGTGTAACTAGTGCACTTGTGGTTTAAAGTTTTCTTTGTGCTAATTTATTTATTTGAAAAATTATTTTATTGTACTTCAGTTTCATTTCTTTTAATAGCCCCATTTGGGTTTTATTTTCTGTTTCTTTTATTTACTTTTTTAAATACATTTACAGTTTGGACACACCAAGAAATTCACTCTGTTTTTTATGAGTCACTGTGTTCAAGCGTGTAATTAGTACTGTGCTTTTAGAAGGGTAAAAGTCAAGATGAGATTATAGATTAGTTGAAAATGTACCTGTTTTCATACTGGTCAATTGTATCTTGCAGTGTGTTGATTGACAAAAGCCAGTGTTAGCTCATCTTTTACATTATATATATTTTTTTGTAAATAAGAAACGTAAAATCTTTTAGTAGAAATGCTATTTTGTAATCCTAGAAGTATTTCGAGCATACATTACTTCTAGTTTAGTGATCAGATGCCATAAGCAAGACAACTGGAGCCAAAGGTGATACTTACTTCTCTTAAAATTTATGCCACATGTAGATAAAGTGACTTAATCTACTTAAATAAATTTCACGAAACCAACAATTAAGTGTAGGGATGCACCGATACCAGTATTGTTATCGGCTCAATGCCAAGCATGTGTACTCGTACTTGGCATTAATAAAAGTGTACCGATAACACAACCGATACCACTCTAGTCAAGCTTGCGCAGATGTGTTTGATGACATGTTTCAGACGTGTTTTAAAAGAAATTAATGCCTTGAATGTTAAAATGTGACATTTTTTGTTACACTAAAAGCTAGATCTTTGTTTCAAAACCACATATTTATAGTTGTATTTAGGTCAAATGTGCCAAATCAAAATAAAACTTGTTGAAATTGTTAGATCTGTAATGTTATTATATTTGTATTGGTGGGGTAACTTCAGATAGGATGGGTCATTTATTACAACCTAATGAAATATTACACAGGTATAACAGCAATAATAACCATAGTCACAATATTGTTTACATAAACAGATTTGGTATCGGCAAATATCGGGATCAGCAGATATTCAAATTTCAGATATCAAATCGGATCGAAACTCCCAAAAAGCTGATCGGTGCATCCTCAGTATCTTAGCTGTTCAGCACAGTAAAATGATTTTAAAGTTTTTTACTTTATTAAAAAAAAAAAAAAAAAAAAAAAGCGGGGGGGAAGATGCAATTCAGTATCAACTTTTCATTATGTTGCAGATATTTTATGCTTCTTCAAAGCTAGACATGAAATGTGTAAAACTTGGAAGTTTCATCCGGATGTTGTTGCAAACAAAATGAAACTTTATCATCAATAAAGCCTTGGTTTTTTTTTTGTTTTGTTTTTGTTTTGTGCCAAGTTTTTACCACGATGTTTGACCACACCACACTGTTTTATTTGTAAAACACTTTTAAAAACTTAACCTTAAAGAAACATACAAGAAATAAATAATAATAAAAGAGAAGATAAAAGTCAAATAAGGTCATCGTGAGACAATGGCCAGGGAGCAAAAGTGTGTTTATAAAAGAGATTTAAAGTCAAATAAGTAAGAGAGCCTGTCTGATATGAATTAGCAAATCGTGTGGCTGGAAAGGTACAATCATTTCTGATTTTTTTTTTTTTTTTTTTCTCCTCCCATCTTTCACTTTCACTGTATCTGGAGACACAGCAAATTTCAGCAAAACAAAAGTAAAATCCACTTCTGGCTCTGATTCATTTTTAAATTTCATGCTCAGGAAATGTTTCCCTACTAGCCTTAAGTTTACATTATTATCCTGTTAAACATTTACTCGAACCTTGCAAATAAGCAAACAAAGCAGTAACCCAGTCACTAAGTTATTATGAAATAATTTGGATCAGGTAGAAAGGTTTTTACGCAGCATAATAAATTCATTAACGTCTCCACGGCCTGTTTGCGCCATGTTTAGCGTGCATTGTCATTTCAGTGGAAAAACAGCTGGCATTTGTTTACCTTCCATGTGCATGACTGTGCAATAAGAGTGAGTGTATCCCATACCATAGAAAAAAAACTTGACTGGCTTGCAGTTTAAAGGTTCAGGCCACTTTGTTTGCTGGATGTGCAAACTAACGACACCTGCGTGCCTGGAACATGCCTGCTGTGTGGAAACCCCAAATAATCTGCGCATACGGGTCTTATCACAGATGAAAACATACAGCGATTGTTTTCAGAGTTTTAAAGCAGTGCCACGAGTTGGTTCCCATGTGACCACTTTTACGTAACATGACATTTTTCAGATCCTAAATCTGAGTGTGACGTATGTGGTGTGAAGTTCACGGTCCTTTGGGGGTGGGGGAGAGTTTCACACAGCTGACTGTCCAATACAAGGGTACTATTTGGTTATATACTGTACTTTTTAGCTGCGATCTTTGGCAGTGTTTGGAAAATTGTTGCAATGTTTGTTGACTGTCGTCTCGATGTATCATCTTCTTCCAGTTTTTGCTACCGTGATTTCAGTGAAGCAGTCTTTATGTCACCACATTACCAGAAGAAAACAAGAATTGTGAAATGACTTATCTTTTGGATGGAAACTTAGCTGACATTATAGTTTTATACTGCTTCACATGATAGGTGGATTTCACACAATCGCTTGGGTGAAATGGATCAATATTTAAGCAGTCTGATTGCAGGTGTTTGTGATAAAGGATTCGGGGTTAGCCTTTCACATAGATGGCGCAACAAATAAAACAATTTAAGGTGTGTGTTGGCATGTTTGGAAGCATTGTCTCGGGCATGCCTTCGTAATATCTGTGGGAGATATCACTCAATAAGAAAAATAATGTTTGGTTTTCCAACTCCGGTGATAAAATGTCAGTAATAAACAAGCTGAACTTCCTAATAAAGTATGAAGCTCGATTAAAGCCTTCTGCTGTTACGGCAGCCCTTAACCAAGGACACGAGCTTTGGGAAGAAGCGTCCTTAGCAAAGACCTGTGGGAGGAAGATGAATTCATCATACTTTTTGTAAAGGGAAACAAATTCTTCAGCTGTTAAGGAGTAGGTGTTGGAAACCACCAGTAGTCTACAACACCTACCTTTTTAGACGCGTCGCCTGAAGATTCACACAGACTGAGTCAGAACCAGTCGTGTTTCCTCCGTGAGGAAGTAACATGAGGATTTTATTCCAACTGCTCATGTATTGTCATCATTATTAGATTAATGGGATCCACATCAATGGCAACAGAAGATTTCTATAAATAAAACCGGCATGCAGTCGGCATACGTTACCATTTATAACCTGTTTCTCTTTCTATCTGATAGCTTTATGTCACTGTGTTTGACGGAAATGAGAGGAAAGCTGCAGCTGGTGTTTCTTTTAAACCCGGCTGCTGTCAGTTTTGGGATTTCTTCTTTATGTTATGTATGTGTACACATTGGTCTGCGTGCCAGTGAATATGAACACACGTGGCTCAGCGTAGTGTCATGTTAAGTACCTCTGCTCTATTTTGAGTCCTCAAAAGCTCGGAGGAAAGGACACAGTCGGGTCAAAGAAACTGAGTAGTTCATTGACATTTATCAACCTCTCATCTATGCAAACGGCAGCTGAAGAGACGTTTCATTTCTCCCTGCATATATTTGATCTGTTAGGTGTAAAATTAAGCCCTTCCTAAGGTTTTAATCACCTGATGGACTTCCTCTCTTGATCCCTTGTTAGAGAAATGTGGACTAAAATATCTCTGTTTACCGCAAGTGAGATGTTTTAAGCCTTTATTCTTTAGAACTGGTCTTGGCTGAATAGGAAACGCTGCGGCTCCATCCAAGCATTTGACTGACTTAATGAAAATGTGATGCGTTTAGCTTTTTAACGCCTTACCTTAAGAAAAAAGAAAAAAAAGGTGTAAAAACTAAAGATGAGAAAACAAACTGGCATCAATCAGGTTTCTGTCTTCTTCTCTTGCATCTGTGAATTCTGTGAGGATGTACTCAGTGGAAATCCCTTAACTCGTTTGAGATTTAATTGATGCTTGCAGGTCACAATGCCGTCTGTCAGTCTTTTCTTTTTTTTTTTTTCCGGCAGTTTTCTCTTGAGCGATGCCTGGACATGTCTCAAACCATCACCCTTTTATACCCACAATTGCAGCAGTATGCTTTGTGTCAGCTCTTTTCACTGCCATTTACACAAAAAACTCTAATTTCCCATCAAGAAAAGCTGATTTGCAATTCATTTTCACATCCAGATTTATTCTGATACTGGACAAATAATACTTTGTTGGTTGAGCCAGAGGAGATGGATAACATGTAACCTCTGAAATATTTCAACATTCATGTATTTCATCAGTTCCTGAGAAAGCTACAAGTTAAAAAAAAAAAAAAAAAAAAAAAGGCAGCATCTCCGGTTGACCTTGTTCTAGAAAGGATTTCATAGAACGGGTGACTTAATATGCAGGTGTGTGCAAGCATGTTGCACATACATGTATAGATACAAGTGGAGATGTTGTTACACCTGAAGTTATACTAACCGTGCATTTTAATGTCTCTTAAGGAAATATTAAACAAAGCTCATCCTGAACGGAGCACGGTGGCATTCATGCAGTTTAAGTAATGATCATTACATCTGTATATTCAGATATTTAAAGTATATGGGTATCGATGGGAGCTGTTTTTGTGTGACATTGACTCCATTGTTCTTTTACTCCAAATGACCTAAACTAACTTGTATAATGCTCTCCGTCTTCAGGTCACACATTACAAACAGTACCCCCCCAACACGAGTAAAGTGTACTCTTACTTCGAGTGTCGGGAGAAAAGGACAGATCCCAGCAAAAGCAGAAAAGTCAAATATGACAAAACTGTCTTCTACGGCCTACAGTACATCCTCCACAAATACTTAAAAGGTAAGTTTTTAAACATGTTTTTATCTTTGCTGCGTAACAATCAGCCTCTCTGGGTGAAAATGCTGCCAGATCGAGCGAGGCATGGCCTCCTCTTCTGCTTTTGTCTCCTCAGCTTATTTGTGTAAATAAGTGTTTCCAGTCAGATACACAAATTAAATAAGGCTAACATTCCAGTACTGCTTCACTCTCATACTGTAAGAGCTGCACAGTAAAGCCACTGTTCTGCTGTTCCTCAGTGAGTCTTAGCTTTGAAACTCCATATCAGAAGATTTTAATTATGGTCATAATAAAAAAAAAAAATTAAAAAAAAAAGCGTTGTAGCTTTAAAAAACCACTAACTTTTTTTGTACATTCTTGGTTTAGTGTTGTACAAGATTCAATGCATTCCTCAATAATCCGAAGCCCTCAACAACTTAAATGAACTTAAAAAGAACAAGGTGAAAATGTGCTTTATAATAAGTATGTATGTGAAACTTTTTTTTATCTTTAAAAAGGAGCAAAATGAAGGCAAAAGCTGGTCAAGTTTGATGTTTGTAAAAGTAAAGGTGATCCAGAAATGGAGCATGGGAGGAAAAACCGGCATCGGCCTCTTGTCTCTCTTAAGAGGATTTCATGGTTTGGTAGCAGAGGTTCGGGGGAAGAGTGCCAGGAGAACAGAGAGAGAAGACAAAAGCACAGCTGCTCTTTTAATGTTTGAGGGAGAAAGAGCGGCTGTCTGAGAAGAGCGTCCCTTCCTGCCCTCAAGGATTAGAACAAGCATCCTTGTTCCTCATACTTGAAGAGCCAAACATGCGGCATTATGAAAGTGCAAGTTTAATGTCCATTTACTAAAAAAAACGTAACCGTAATAAGTTTAGCTTGATATTTTAACATTAGTATAAAGGATAAATGTTATTGCGATTCAACAGGCAGTCACGTCTTGCAGTTCAGGAGATAGAAAACTTAATGGTGCACTGTTTGAAAAAGTTTCTTTTTGCAAAGCATTGTAGCAAAAAACTGACAAAGTCAAAGAAGTTTTACATATTTACTGATAATGACTTATTTTTGCCATTTTACAGAGAATTAAATGGAATAAAAGGAAACTTTTGGGTTTTGCTTTCTCCTGCTACCTTGTTCACATGAAAAAGACAAAGTAAATAAATAAGATAAGTAAGTAAGCTTAATAAGTTTAGCTTGATATTTTAACATTTACATAAAGGATAAATGTTATCGTGATTCAACAGGCAGTCATGTCTTGTAGTTCAGGAGATGGAAAACTGAGTGGCGTACTGTTTGAAAAAGCTCATTTTGCAAAGCATTGTAGCAAAAAACTGAAAAAGTCAAAGAAGTTTTACATTTTTACTGATAATGACTTATTTTTGCCGTTTTACAAAGAATTTAATGGGGGAAAAAAAAGGAAACTTTTCAGTTTTGCTCGGCTCCGGCTACTTTGTTCACATGAAAAAGACAAAGTAAGTAAATAAGATAAGGCAGTCACAAAAACATTTAATTCCTTTTTAACCTGTGTAAAATCTTATATCTTCATATATTGGTTCAAACTGGTCTAACTTGTATTGATACAGCGAGATTGTTGGGGTGTGTGTGTGTGTATGTGTGTGTTTGGACAAAAATGCCTTGTCAGCATTCAGAGGAAGCTAATTTGATTACAATAACAAACAATAGATTAGCACTCTGGTGATTTCTGCTATTTCCTCCACCTTGTCCTTCTTGTTGCTCTCCAGGAAAAGTTGTGACTCCGGAGAAGATTCAGGAGGCGAAGGAGGTTTACAGAGAACACTTCCAGGATGATGTTTTCAATGAAAAAGGCTGGACATACATTTTGGAGGTAGGCGATTCATTACTGCTTGGAGGAAAAAAAGACTTTTTCTACCAGATATGATAAGGCTTTGATATGGAACAGTTTTTTCTTGTGGAGGAAGGCTTTAAAACAGATGTGTTTGCATTCATTCATGTTCCAGCATGTAGCAGTACCTAATCTCTCTATGTAATACATATTAAATGCAAAGCTCAACCATGCAACATGCAGCGTTTTCCTGAAAAAAACACTCCAGGTGTACAAAGAACGGCTTTGCAGGGTGGCGGAGCTTGTTAGACACTCAACGACAAGCGAGAACTTTGTTTTTGCTCTTAAGGCCAAGAGAACAAGAAAAAAACCCTTTTTTCTCTGGTCCATTGATACTCCCCGAGAAGCTTCGTCTGCAACGGGGCAGGATCACTGCGGGCAGCGATGTCTGCTTCTATGTGCAGAAATAGGCATTGTTGTTCATTCTTTCTCACCAGCTTGATCAGCTGTTTTATCAAAACAATTGGTTTTACCCGCATCAGCAAAAATGCCGAAGCGGTAACTGTCTGTTTCATACTTTTCTGTGTGAACCCCGCCCATTTCAAGATGTCCAACCAATCACACGATACTTCTCAGAGCCGCACAAGAAAAAGTTCTGCCAGCCTGATGTGTCGAGAACCATCTTCAATTACGTCCGCGAGAACAAAATGACGTCGTTTTCTTCCCAGGGCCTCGAGGACAAGTAAAAATTTCTTGCTTCTTGTTGAGTGTGAAGCAGGTTTTACTTTGATTTTTTTGTTTGTTTTCAGCAACTTGTAATCAGTTATATTAGTTTACAATAAACCTTCCAAAGGGTTGAAAGACTGGACGCTTTAAAAGGATTATGGTGTTCATGCATACACTCATGCTAAACCTGGTAGCATGGCTTTCAATGAAATAAAACTGTAATTATGTACACTACCAGTTAAATACACACTTTCTCATTAAATCTACCGTAATAATACTGTATGTAGAAACGAACCACTGTCTGCTATTTCATTGGGTAACTAACACCTGGAAAAGCAAAGCTACCTGTATTATTTATTTGAGTTGAAGCATTATTAAATCTATCCAGTATCAGTCAGACATTTGTCTCCAAACTTTTGATTGTTACTGTATTTATATATTAATATTATTATTATCAGTCTTTATCAAACCTCAATCCGACCTCTCCATTTTTGACAAATCATTTTGTCACTTGTGTTGATAATGTTTAAGCCATCTTGCATAATTCTGTTAAAACAAATGTTGTGTTGTGGCAGTGATGGGATACGTTTGTTTCCTAAATGAAAAATGCAGATGTTTTGTCTATCTTCATGTGTCCACATCGTGCATAGGCTGGCTTCCTTTGTCGCTAGAAACTGTTGCCGCCAGACATCACCGTTGTTAAGTCATCTCCAGCGAGATGAGAGGAAGAGGAAGCCGTGACAGAATAAATGAGACCTTTTTGTTCTTGTGTTTACAGAAGTACAATGGCCACCTGCCTATTGAAATAAAGGCAGTGCCAGAGGGAAGCGTCATTCCTCGGGGCAATGTTTTGTTCACGGTGGAGAGTACAGACCCTGAATGCTACTGGCTCACGAACTGGGTGGAGGTAAGTTGTTTTTTTTTTTAATTCTTTTTGTTCACCATCTGACTTCTGAACAGGAAACAATGTACTGAGTCTATCTGCTGATGTCGTTTCTGTATAACATGTAACAGAACCCTACGTCCCTCAATTTTTAAAATTGTTTTTTAAATATCTCTTGTGAGTCCTCTAAAACTCAAGTGGAGTGTTTAATCATTGGAGGGACCTTTTAACAGTATCATTTCAGGATTGGCTTCATCACATTTGAAACCATTGTTAATTCCTCACTTTGCATGACACCATACTTCAGTTAAATCTTTTCATCTGCTCATCAGATCGCTGCTAAAACTCCCTTAACAGGCACCTCTGTAAAGTTTAATGATTAACTTGATTTGATTTTAATTAAACAAAGGAATTATTGGCAGAATTTATAGCCTATTTTATAGTGCAAAGTTTATTGTTAAGTATTGCACTTGGCAGCAAGCCCACTGACTAATTTTATCTCCTTAAATCTGACAGTTAAAGTCCTCTTGCAGGTTATTGTTTAATCACGGCGCTGTAACTGCAACAAAGTGTCACCACCAAAGTTGACTAAAAAAGTTGAAAAAAAGTAGAGAAAAGTTCATTTTTAAAGCTGACAAAATAATTTGTGGTCTTATCTTTGCAACGTATCTAAAGTAAATGATGTTCAGCAGCTTTATTCACTCTATGTCAGTGTCAGACACAACTTGCTTGATGAGTCATTGTGCGGAAGTTCGTAGGCTGCTGGATCCATTTAATCTAAACCAGGCGTGTTAGAGTAGGGATATATAGAAAACCTGAAGGACTGTGGCCTGCATGGACCAACTTTGGACACCCCGTCTCTACATGATCATTTATTATAAGATAATAAACAGGACCACCAGTCAAAGCTTTAGTCGTTTCAAGTTTCTTGTTTTGTGACAAGCTAACAAACTGGTTGGTGTTTGTGGATATCCCTGACATCAGCACATAAGTATTAACTACTAATAAACCTTAGCAGCTGCAGGGTGAATCTTTCTGAAGGAATAGATCAGTATCTAAAGAATCCACCTGTTTCCTTTCTCAACACAGCACTCAGGGAAACAATGAAAGAGCTTGTTTATATAAAACTAACTTAATCCAGCTATGAGCTCCTCTCAAGCTTATTAACTACTACGTAATGCTGTATTTCTTTGGTTAAATTTGTTGTTTGAGATCCATGCTACTTGTTTCCTCCTGTTTCTATACAGTATCCTTCATGGCAGTAGTAAATAGGCTGGAAAGCGCTGCTTTATAGGCTTTATTGGAAAGTAAAATGACTAATCATGCTGTCAATTTGGCAGAAGTATTAAGTTACCTCTTCAAATAGAAGCACCATTCTATGATCCTCTTTAAAACACACACAGCTGTATGTTTATATATATAAATATAACATCAGAGTGTATTTTTTTTACACCCATCATGTTCAAACGGGCTGTGTACTGTAACGTCTGCCTCAGATCCAATCATACAGCATACGAGCAGTGACTCGACAGATCTATATTTGTCTTAACACGAGTGATATCTTCTGTTGCTTTTAACTGATTTCTGTTTCCCAGACAGAATCATAAATGTCATGCCTGACTGCCCCCGCAGATTAATCACGTCAGGTTTTTTTAGTACGGTTCAACAGAAACGTCTCTTTGTTGATGCCCTCTGATCCACACCTCCAGTAGCCACTAGCTTACATGTTAGAAGGTTTAGAAATGAAATCTGACCACGTTTTAACCAACAATATCATTAACAACTCACAACGATGTAATAGAAACGAAAGTGTCTGTCGTCATGCTGTAGGTCACCCACAGCCCAGAGCATTGTGACAAAACACACACACATGCACTTGCTGTCCTGATATATTTAGATGCAACACTCACACACAGCTTGTGAGTTTCAGTTGCTGATATAAATACATGCATAAGCCCCCTTACACACACACACACACACACACATATATATATATATATATATATATATATATATATATATATATATATATATATATATATATATATATATATATATATATATATATATATATATATAATATAAAATATACACACACACATATACTCACACACATACACAGTCATCATTCATGACTGATATAAAATTAGCCACAGTGTTCACCCTGGTGTCCTTGAGTTGCATCATTAGGTCAGTGTTTCTTTCTTTCTTCTGTCTCCTCTCCTCTTTCTCCCCTGTTATCTCTTTGTATCTATTGGTTTCTGTGGGTTTTTTTTCTCTTATCCATAACCTTCAACATTCTCAGCACCCTGCTTCGTTCCTTATCTTCCTCCATTTTGTTCTGTGAAAGTCAAGCGAAGTCACATTGGCACGTGTGTGGGTGTTTCCATGTGCTTGCGTGTGCACATTCCTCCCAAGTGTTGTTTTTACTTGTGACACTGCCCCATTTTTCCTGACCAGACTTCGTCCCTTTCAAACCATCACAGAATGACTTCATAGTTAAGATAAATTGTCTCTAAATGTTGTCTAAATTAATCAAAATAATGGAAAAGCTTGGAGTATTTGTGTTCTTTTGTTTGCTCTACATAGTTGCAGGTTTTCATGTTACACATTTACATTCGATTTGTGGTGTATTATTTACTTTGAGTCTTCAGGTTTAAGGATGCTTTGGTAGGAAAAGCTTAAAAGTGAAGTTTGAAAGGTCACAATTAGGTTAAGGTCAGGGTAAGGAGCTGGGAAATGCGTTATGTCAATGAGTGCTATCGCATAGATCACTCAGCTGGACTGTGTGTATGTGGACGTTGGCCTTGCTCTGGCAGTCACATGAGTCCATACGACAGTTTATATTTTGAGGAGGCATGTGACCTGCTCAGGGTTATAGGGTGGAAACACACTGCAAAGTGTTAGCAGGGAAAGTCTACTCATGGATCAAAGTAAGACGCTTACAGAGATCACATTTATCTCTTCGGTTAGCTTATCTTTTCACCCACTGTTGCGGAGGAACTCTGTTTTTGTTTGCTGGGGGGTTTTAAACTCTTTACATGCAGACTGCAATAGATTTCTTTACTCATCTCTGTCAGTCAGAAATAATGCCACATAATGAATGAAAGACCTTGAATTATTAGTTACAAAATCCTGATAGAGCCTCTTTAGTAAAAATGTTCTCATTCATAAACGCTCAAGTCACATTTTGCATGCTGTGCGAGCGATGAGGGGCAGATGGGTTAGTCAGTGTTGACTATTGTGTTGGATTGGTCCTTTTTTTTATCAATAAACGTATTCTCAAACATGTGAAAAAATGATCTGATGCAATTTGACAACAAATGGCTGAAGGTCATTAAACACATGATGATACATAAGATCATGTAATTAGAATAGATTAAGTCTCGTCATGCATTTTGAAACATAATGTGAGCTTTGCAGAGATTTCTCTGAGTTTGGGACTCATCGGGCCCAAGCGGCCTTTTTATTGGCATGGATCCACAGTCGTCCTCCGCTCTTGGCAGAGAGATGTGATCCTTTCGGTATACTGAACAATTTCCATCTGTACTTTTTGGCAGTTGGTACAGGTAATTGCCTCGTCATCTCAGCTTTGGCGTTTGCATCTGCCAAACAAACTGGAATGAGCACTGCTTCCTGCTAGCAAGGTGCACATGAAGCTCTGTGATGACGTGAAACAAAAAGCCCATCTATTGTGCACGTGGAGATGCAGCCTCCAGCCAAATGGTGCAACGGCAGCCTGCTTTTACATGTCAGCATATTGCTTCTTTTTTTTTTTTTCCTCACAATGCAAGTGTCTGGTGACAGCTACTTTCAGTGTTTAGAAACTTAAAATTGAAAAGACAGTGCCATGGATTAGGAAGAAACACGTGGATAAAAGTCTAAACCGACAGGTCCTGCGTACATAAATACATACTCCGCTTCAGATTGTGTGTCAACAGCTTCTTTGTGAGGTTTCCCAGGTGATGTCGAGTACAGATAAGCCATTTGTTTTCTTATTGAAATCTAGGACCGTGTTCCAGAGTTGACACGAGGCAACAAGGAATGTACTTTTCCCAGAGATTGTCTTGTCTGAAAAAGCAGACTGCTTTGATCCCTTTGAGCCTGTTGGGTTTGGGTTTTAGTACCAGTTGAATTCTGGGAAGGCAGCAATGGTTTGACCCAGCAGCCAATGGTTTTGGCTCAGAAAGTCAGAGAAATGTTGATTTTTGTGTGGATGACATAAGAGATTTTATAAATAAAGGTGGAAAATAGAGAAGATGTAAACCTTTGCAATGTCTGATTTGCTTTGTTTTTTCTTGTTCTGTCAGACCATCCTGGTTCAGATCTGGTATCCTATCACCGTGGCAACCAACTCCAGAGAGCAAAAGAAGATCCTCGCCAAGTATCTGCTGGAGACTTCTGGGAACCTCGAGGGCCTAGAGTATAAACTACACGACTTTGGCTACAGGGGTGTCTCCTCACAAGAGGTTTGGTGAAATATTCATCAAATCATAATGATAAAAATTTATTAATCAAGACTAGTTTAGCTGTAGCATGCAGGCTTTATGGGATACATTTTGGCTTTATTTTTTCATGCAGATGTTGACGTGCTGCAGAACTCATAAGCTGAGTTGAGCTAAACTTTCTAGTAAACTTAAAAAAAACAAGACTTTTTAACATTAAAGATTCACAAAGATGAAAAGAAATTAAACTGTTCATCCAGGCTTGTGAGTCAAAGGTCACCATGCACCATTTGTTTATTGTTGTTTCTCCCCGCCTTTTTCTTAGACTGCTGGCATCGGCGCCTCCGCACATCTGGTTAACTTTAAAGGCACAGACACCGTCGCTGGGATCGGAGTTATCAAGAAGTACTACGGTACCAAGGATCCAGTGCCCGGGTTCTCTGTTCCTGCTGCTGAGCACAGGTACACACACATTTTCTCCAACTTTTCTATTATTTAATGAGAATAGACTCGGATTTTGTGTCCCTGCAGAGAGACGTAAAGTCTGCCTAAGTAGCCTGCTGGTCCCTCTTTTACAGATTGTGTTTATGATGTACAGCGGTACTTCACTGTACTATTAAATTATGACATACTTTGTACAAAGCCAAGTTGTCGTGGGGGTCTGCCAAAGTGCTCAACACCCCCTTTAACAGACCCCTTCGTAGTGTTTACATTACTGCATACAATTCTGATTTGAAGTGTTTAGTCCATGTATTATCATATATTCCCAGGGAGACCCTGACTCTCTTCGCCTCGATTGCTGATCAATGGGAAAGTCCTTTTTTTTGTTTTTTTTTTTTAAATGAAAAAACAACTTTTCACCAGAGCTGTTGATGTGGGGATTATTAGCTTGAGAGAAAATGACTTTGGTTCATTTGGCTGAAGTTGGTGCAAATTTAGTTTCCTGATGAGATCTTGGTCACCTTTCCAAGTCATTCTGGACATGCGGTTTTGATTGGCCGCTACACACGTCCTTCACGTCTCACCTGTTTCATGGCGCCGATCCAGTCATCTTATACTCACACACACATTTGTGTCCTTCTGTTTCATGCGCACACAGTGGCTTCATACTCCCCAGATCACTTTTTTTTTTTTCTTCTTTTTTTTTTTCCTGCACCAGAGCGTTCTGGGATGGTGGCAGTGGTTGTCATGGCAACTGTTATGTAATTGCCCCCTCCTAAAATCTGTTTTGTTTCCCCTTCAGTGGGAGGAGTTGCGGTGAAATTCCACTTTGATTTTGATGTTGAGGAAAGGGGGAAGGAGGGGTGATGTCAGAGAAGAGGCAGGTCACCTTTAGAGCAGCTGGGAAATGGGAAACACATGGGCTCAGTGTAAAACCATTTATATTTTGCAGCTCTTAATGAATATTTGCAAATACCTGCTGCACCAGACTTGGACTGACTGATGTTTTAGTCTGAAAATATGACAAAACTTCATCACATTCATTTTGTCGCAGAGGTAGTCGCATCCAGGGCCTTTTTGTAGACCACTCTGGTCGTAATTTGCAGAGAGAGAGTCAAGAGCACCGTTCATGCGCTCTGTAAACCGCCACTTTTGCCTCTACCTGGCGGTTATGATCACTTTCCTTTGGGGTAGCTGCTGCTGCTTCTGTGAAAAATTCCCCCTTGATTCTCCCCAGTTCCTCCAAAAACCAGCATCGCTAGTGCGTGGCTGTAGGTTCCTCAGGAAGACAGATGGTGGGATGTGACAGAGCATCTCAGGAAATGATTCTGTTCTTTAATGGTCCCCTCTCTCTCCCGTGCTGGGTAATCTTCAACCTCTGGCCCCGAGGAGGCAGAGCTGGCTGTGGCCTGCTGAAGCAGAAATTATCGGTAAACATTCATTAATAGCAGCAACGTCTTTACGGCTTTATATGGAGGCCATAAAAATGTCCTGTGAAGAAAAATCAAATATTTGTACAAAAATGGATACCAGTTTTATGAACCACCAACTTATCAGGTTGTATTTCCAGTTAGGCTTTGGTGTCAACATATTAAATTACAATAAAGTTGGGTCCATGACCAGTTCAGGTCAGTGCTTCTTTTGTAAAGAGGTTGCTACAAACTTGTGCTGATCTGGCAATTATGAAAGGTGGAGATAAACCACTGATGACACCTTGCTGAAACCAAACAAAGAGTAGATGCCAATGTTATGCTAGCAGCTGTTAGACTTGCATTTTCCAGTATCTTAAAAAGAAACAGCACACTTTCAGGTGACTATAACATTAAAGGAGACTTGGAGTATTTTGCCCTTTTCTCACAAGGTGACACAGTTGTGTGTTAATGAAATATCCGTGGTATGCTTTGCTAAAAACAAACCTTAAAAATGTTGTAGGGCATGTAGTCACCCTCTGAACTCCACCCTTATCTTATTAACTTTTCCTTCTTTGCATATGTAGTATACGAACCCTTGTTTAGACTAATGTACACAGCAACCTGAGCTCACACAACCACAGAATCCTTGAGGTTTAAATCAGGATTTTCTGCTGTAGGACTTTTTTTTATTTGCGTGACATCAGGACAAGGAAGTTAAAAGAAGTCATGTGTAAATGGTAACCAGTCCTGTCGTTTATGGTTGATCCATGCCTTAAACCAGGACACAGCACCCTCTTCTGGACAGTATGTGGTATTTTTACTTGATCGAAGTCTTGTGACTTTAACTGGCGGCTTACTCTGGTTTAGAGGATTACAACTTTTTCAGGTTTTCTTTCAGCAGTTTGTTTAGTTTTTTTAAAGTTTTTCAATTGCTTTTTTTTTTCTTTTTGGTTTGTTTTTTTGTTTCCCTTAAACACACATTTAAGCTCTTGAGTTTGTATCCTTTTTCCTTTATATTAGATAGGATAGAGGGAAACTGTCACTGTCTTTATTCCAAGTTGTTAAGCTCTCAAAAGTGTGTGCAGTGTTGAAAGGGGATAAATAACCAATATTTGCTTTGGCGGTTTTCTCCACAGCACTATCACAGCATGGGGGAAGGACCATGAAAAAGACGCCTTTGAGCACATTATCAAGCAGTTTCCCAGTGTGCCCGTATCCATAGTCAGCGACAGCTACGACATCTACAACGCCTGTGAAAAGATTTGGGGAGAAGACCTGCGAGGACTGATAGAGGCACGCGGTGCTGATGCGCCGCTGGTTGTCCGACCAGATTCAGGAAACCCTCTCGATACAGTGCTGAAGGTACGTCCACATTTGCCATTTGACTTTCGGGCACAAATTAAACGAGCCGCGAAGCTAAATTTGACTTTCTCTTTTACTGTTTCCAGGTTTTAGAGATTCTCGGTAAGAAGTTTTCTCCAGAGGAGAACTCTAAAGGTTTCAAGGTTCTGCCTCCCTACATCAGGGTCATACAAGGAGACGGAGTTGACATAAACACACTGCAAGAGGTACTTTTACAACTCTTTATATGTTTTACAGTGTAAAGGTTGCAACAACCGTTTGTGATCATTGATATTTTTCCACAGATAGTGGAGGGTATGAAGCAGCACAAGTGGTCCATTGAGAACATTGCCTTTGGATCCGGGGGGGCTTTATTGCAAAAGCTGACCAGAGATCTGCTCAACTGCTCCTTCAAATGCAGCTATGTCGTTACAAATGGACTGGGGGTGAGTACCTGCATGATATGGAATAAACTGCTTTGTAATTGTTGGGAAACGATCATAAAACACAGTTAGTACAGCTTAGAAGCTGAGGTGAAAGTAAGTCCTCATTTAACTGAGACAGAAGTACAGATGTAATATGCTGAAAGTACAACCAGTCAGAAATATTCAGTGCAGAAATGCATGTTTAATGGAAATGCATTTCCTGTCTGTCCCATAATTCCTGAGTCATGGTGAAAAGTTGTGTGATTAAAAATGTCCTTTCTGTTGAAGTTGTTTGGTTTTTAAATGTGTGTTTGTGCTGTGGTTCAGGTGAATGTGTTCAAGGATCCGGTGGCAGATCCCAACAAGAGATCAAAGAAAGGTCGGCTGTCTTTGCACCGGACTCAGAGTGGAGACTTTGTCACCCTGGAGGAGGGCAAAGGTGACCTGGAAGAGTATGGCGTGGTGAGTTCCTCTCTGTGGATGTTGTTTTGTTGTGTAGCTGGGGTTGTGTTAGAAAAAAATTGATGTTCAGTGTCTATCGTTGGACTGGAGATGGCATCAACGATGCTCTTAGTTTGGAGATTAATCATCTGTGATTAATCAAATGGGTCGTCTCTCCTAACAGCCACAAAAGAGCTGCCTCATTTAGAGAAAACAATCCTACAATGTTTGTTTTTTTCTTTTATGCACTTTTGCATCTGGTAATTATATTCTCCACTTTAATTCAGTTCAGTTCATCTTTATTTGTACGGCACCACTCCACAACAGTGTCATCTCAGGGCACTTTCCTGGCACATTGGTTCAAGTCTATTCATAATAAATAGCCTAGATAAGAAAATATGCTTTCAGGACACTTTATGTACCTGCTTTTCAATCTTGGAGCTTTTGAATGAAGTGGTTTTTAAAAAGACTGAAAGGAAAAATCGATAAAGATAAATGCCACCAGGGGGTTTGCTCATCGTGTTTGTCTCTCAGCGACTGTTTCCCACCTGAACCAACAAAGAGCTCCACTTTCCTCTTGATGATGTCCACAACAGTTGTTTTTGTTTTACTCTTTAAAAGTTTCTTTTTTTTTTTTTTTTTTTTTTTTTTTTTTTTAGGTGAATTGTTTCCATTGAATTAACAATGAGCAAAGTAGCCTTTATTGCCACCTTGTGGTGATGACACACAACCTGGTTCATGTCTTTTAAAGTCAATGGAAACTTAATCTGATCCTTATTTCTTTTCCTGGTCTCAGAATCTCACCTCTAATTAGCAACAATGAAGAAAAGAAACTCAGTTGTAGTGTGACTGTACAGATTGTACAGTGGCTGACAGTGTGTTTATGTGATGAGGCACAGCAACATGTGTCCTTTGCTTAAGAAAGCATATTAGCAATGTACATGACTGATGCAGACGTCATACAGACTTAATATCAACAATATATGTTCGCTTGAACCAGCATGAAACCTTAGTTTAGAAGTTTAGAAGTGTGACACTTAGCTTTTCTTATCTGTTCAAGTTCAAGTTTATTTATATCGCACATTTCTACAGCAGCAGCTGCCCAAAGTGCTGAACAATAAAACAACAAACAACAATACTCCACAATTTAAAATTAAACACTGCACATTAAAAAAAAAAAAATCTGGACAAAACAAAAATCTAAAATAAAAGTAAAAAATTGAAATACACAAAGAAAAGGAAAAAGCTCAAGTATGACCAAATTATGACCTATTCATAAGTATTTAAGACAACCCCAGTTATTTAAGTATCTTGTAGTGCTTTCTGGAGCAGAACACATACTGACCTCATGTGTTGTTGTTTTTTTTGTCTCTTCTTTCTTGCCCTCTCCTCCCCTTTCCCTCTTTCCCCACACAGGACCTGTTGCACACAGTCTTTCAGAACGGAAAGATCGTGAAGACGTACACATTTGATGAAGTCAGAGACAATGCTAAGCTCAAAGAGAGTGAGCTTGAAGAGCTGCTGCACTGAGTGCAGTCTTCCAAAACCCCAACATACTCTCCAAACCTATAGCCAACCTTTTCCTCTTAAACCTCCATCTTTTTTTTTGGCCTCCAGTGTCACTTTAGAAAAGGAGGTGCGTGCACTGCTAATTTAATCCAAAATTCAAAGCCTAAGAACCTCCTGACAGGTTCCCACAAACCCGAAACTCCCTTTAGATTTGCAGAACTTCACCCTCAGATTTTAAATGCTGGTTGTTCCACACATCTCACAGATCAATGACGGACTCAGCGTGAGCTTTAGGGGAACCCGTGTATGAGTGTTTAGAAGAAAAAGTCCTGATGGTGATTTTTAAACAAACAGTTGCATCTTCGTGCAGCTGCGTCGAATTAAACTTCAACTTGTCGCACTGATACGTTGGGTATTTTACAACTTAACGAATGTGATTGGCTGGCGTCAGATGGGAAGTGTGTTTGCACTATTTTCCACACTGACACTCAAGCAAATGAAGTGATTGTAGGCGCTTTTTTTTCTGATCGGGCCTTTGGAGCCTGCAGTAAGTCCAAGTAAGACACATCATGAGAGAGACTCATCAAGCCACACCAGTGATCGTTCTCTGTGTATTCTGTACAGAAATGTTAATCACAATAATCATGTCTGAATCAGAGTAGCCTGTGCATCTTGTGAAGGAACAAAATAATAATGGTATACAGCAGTGCAACTGTAATATTGACAGTTAATTTATTTGCTTCACCTTGGTAGCAAATCATCTTGAACACCTAAATTGTACTTATGGTTAAAGAAAGTGTTAACTTTTCCCACATTTTCTCGCCACTAATTAGTCAAAGCCCAAATTTTAAAAGCTCTGTCGTGTACTTATATTATACACTCTGCCCACACACACGCTAATAATCACCTCTTAAGGAATATAAATAACTATCTCCTTCCTATTTTGTTGCCCAACATTTATCCCCGTCATGGAAGTCCAGTTCTACGAAAAAAGAAAGAAATGAAAGGAAAGTTTATCCATCCACTATGTTTTCAGTGTTTAGCTTGAAGCATTTATAATGTAGTGTTTGTGGTTAATGCTCCTGTCCTAGGGAGAGTCGCTTACTAGTTGATTGGGTCTTCATGATGATGAAAGCCTTGACTTTTCTGTGTTAGACCAAGAAATGCTGTAAAAAGAAACAAAAAAAACAAAAACCCATTTTGCGTCATCTTCACTGGAATGAAGATGATAAAAACTTAAATATTAATGAAAGATTACATAACGTATGTGGTTTCTGGGCTGAAACGTATGTTAAATGTTGGTCCTGATGTGTGTGTGTTTGTGTGTTCTGACATTTTCTTCCTTTTAAAGGACTGTGTCGTATTCCTTTATGCAAATATGTGCGTCAATGCGGGGAAAAGCGAGCACTCTTCCTTTTACTTTTGCTGGCCTTTGGATCCAAGAGGAGACGCGGTGTTGCGGCGATGAGATAGATAGTTTGTGCGTGATTTTTTTTTTTTTTTTTTTTTTTTCCCTTTAAAAACGCCAAGCAAGGATGTTTTATCTGACACTAACATTTAACACGCTTTGGTAGTTGGAAGAGCGAAAAGCGCTCGGCTAAAACGTTGCCCTCAGCATCACTGCCTTAACTTGTGAGAGGCAAAGCAACCTTCAGCAGACGCGTCTCTGGAGGAGCGTGAACATGTCTGAGTTCATCACCCAGGTTCACATCAGCTCATGCTCGTCCCTGAGTTTGTGTGTGTCCATTTGCAGCTTTTCCCCCCCATAACCGTCACCTGTTTTCAGACTTACAGGCATCACTTTGCTTTGTTGGAGTGAAGGACTGCAGAGGATTTGGGAGCTGGTGACATCACAGGAAACTAAATATTTGACTGGAAATAACCAGTGTTGCTCAGGTCTGGATTGGTTTCATTGACTTATAAGTAAAAATGCCATTGTATTTTACCCCAATAATGTCTTCCCCATAACATAACCAGCATCCACATCTTTACCTTATAATTAGCACCTTGTGATGGTGAATACTGTTAACAGAGCTGCTAAACTGAGCATGTTAGCATTTAGCTTCCAGGACGTCCTCCCTGAGCTGCCACCGCGGCTGAGGTCAGCCTCGTTGAAACATTGCGAGACTCCAGTTGATCATTTATCCTCCTAATGGGAGTCTGTCATCAGACATTCAGCGGGTTCGTTCATTCTTGTCTGAAGTATTTTCCCCTGTGTTGCTTTTAGAGCTTTTCCTCTTTCACCTCGTCGGTCCTCTGCGATTTTTCGGATGGAATCCGTGATGTCTCTGCCTCCCAGTCCAGCCCCTGGCGCAGATTATCCTGCTGAAACACAAAAGTCTATAAAAGCCACAGTTAGATTGTTTTATTTTCACTTTGCTTTTTGGGGGGGGTTGTGGTTTTTTTTGTTTTTTTTTTGCTACTGTTACTGCTGTTTTGTCACATTCTTCATAATCTAGTTTTCAGTAGTTGTTCATTTTTTCCAATCATGGGGTGCATTTAGTAAAATTTTATTTTAGTATTTTGATACTGTCTAAGTTCTTACCTCAGAGAAATATTATTTTGTATGACAAAAGTGGAAAAAAAAAAACATAATGCCAGAAATATTGCAGTAACTATCCTTACTATACAAACAATGCGGCCATACTGCCTTCTCACTTGTAAATAAAACAAGTAGTTTGACTCAAAGCAGAGAGGGCAGGTTAGGGAGACGACCACACTAGATGATATTATTATTATTATCATGATTATTATTTTTGTCAGAATGACCATTTTTTTGTACCAACAAAAGAAATATCCAAAACTGCTTGACTGAACTGGCAGCATGACTGTTTCTCGTGACGTCAAGCTTTTAGCTTCTGTTTGTGTGTGAATGTGTCGTCCTGTGTGAATGCCTTGTATGTAACGGATGAAAAAAAATGTTTGTGAATATTTTTTTTTTTCTTTTATGTTGATTCAATCTTATGTATATGTTGGTTCTTCCAAATTCTCTCCCAACACAACTGATATTTTAACTAACATGACTTGCTATATTGTCAACGATACACTGATTAAAGATGCCACCCTGTAAGTTTGAAATGGTTGATTTATTGTGGATTTCTTTAACTGGGAGTCAAAAGCAGAAACTTTCTTTTCAGCTTTCCAAAGTAATAAGAGTAAAACTTTAGTTGAATGGTAATGTTTCCCTAAATCTCAGCTGCTCTTAGATGTTGTAGATGTTTTTTTTTTTTCTGCTCCAGCACACTTGATTTAGATTAATGACCTTCATCACCAAGTTCACTGGAAGCCTGTTAATGAGCAACCATTACATTCAGGGGTGTTAAAGCATGGAAACATCTAAAACATGTAGGGCAGTCGCTCCTGAGGAGAACCTAACATTCCTATTTTAACAATAAATTGACATGCAATAAGAAGTCTGAGGAAAAGGAATATAGAAGACCTCTAGAAGTAAGTGGAATAGCAAAAACAGAAAGAAACTCCAGACACCTGGCTTATTGATGTCGCCTCTCTGAGATCTTCTGCAGTTGCTGAATTAAGTTAATTTATTTCATGTGGTTAAATATGGCAGGACTCCTGGACTGTTAGCTAGTTTCCTCTTCCTCTCAGGCTGATCAGAGGGCAGCTTGAATGCTAAAGTGAGTCGCAGTTTCACCTCTAGATGTGTAGAAATTGTACTGGTGCTAGCCAGTTGGCATGGTAACCTCAGAAAAGATGGAAATTATTTCCCCATTATGTCATTGGCAAAATCCCAAAGCTTTATTCTGTGTAATGCATTTTAATGAACCAATTCCATCTATGGAGGAGAAAGGTGAAACGATGGGAAGCAAAACAGACGACTTCTTCACAAAAAGATTGGGACCTCTCCTCTTAAACCGGGTTGTGAAACTAACACTCACTGTCTTGTAGGTTTTAGATGCTTCCTCCTTTTTCCAACACATCTGATTTAAATGAAATGGATTAAAAAACTTGTCAAGTTCTGCACGACAACCTGTTAACTTTAGTTAGGTGTGTTGAAGCAGGACAGCCCATGAAACCTGCAGGCTATCAGTGGCATCTAGTGGCAAAGTTCTGGATTGAAACTCAAACCTTCCTGCTTCATCTTTCCCATCCAAGAAACAAGTTCCTTTTCGCTCAGCTGGTGCTTTGTATTATTCTGAGCACAACTTACCACGGTAGTTTCATGTCTGAGTGAGCCCTCATACTTTTTGAAATGTTGTTCTGAGTTTGGATCTGGACCAGTTGCACAGCTGTCTGTTAATATGATAATCTGTTTACCAAAACAGTTTTTTTTTTTCTACATGACATGGTGGACTTGTTGATTTTTATTGTTAAAACTATTTCAAAAATTAAACCTAACCCTAATTATGTGCTGAACATAAATGATTTTCAGCTGAACTATGCCTTCTCATCTCACATAAAGATGTTCTGGGAGAGATTTTCTGAATCTATTATCCACCTCCTGTATATTTAAAACAAAATGTGCCCATTTAATATGGAAATGGTGGATCTCCTTTCTTAAAATGCCTTAAGAGACCATGATTGCTGCTAAAAAAAAAATTTAAAAAAAAGAAAAAAGCATTTGGTTGGTTTGTCCTGCCAAGGCTACTGTAGAAGCCTGTTGAAACACATGGAGGGAATATTGCACTTTCTATAGATTTATGATCCTATTGCACTATTTTCACATATTTCACTTTTACCCTCATAGAAATGTTTTTTATAGATAGATAGATAGATATATAGATACTTAATTCATCCCTAGGGAGGAAATTCAGGGTGTTCAAACATTTCCTTTTTTTAAAAAAAAAAATAAAATTGATAAATGGATATAATTTTTAATGTAATCTATGTCAGAAGGTAAAAGGTAGGTTTCATGATAGCAGTCTTTAAAAGTAATAACTTATTTTTGTTTTGTTTGTTTGCTCTTTTCCAGGTATGTGTGGATGTTTGTTTTTTAAAAAGTTCTATATCCATGCATGCACAGTTTTTTTCCAATGGTTTTTTTTTTTTTTGCTTTGCATATTTAGTTGGTTTGTCTGTATCGGTTGGATTGAAACTGATATGGGTTTTTTTTTTGGTTTTTTTTTGGTTTTTTTACACAAATCTTCATCTCTCAGGATAATTTATTGAAAATAACAGAATGAATTTCTTACATGAAATGGAAAACCTGATTAACATTTGCAGTTTTTCTACACAAATGTCAAAGTTAACCAAGAAAGCAATGCCGACGTTAAAGGAATTCTGAGATGCAGAATGTGTAGGAACACACACACAGTTGCATGCTTTACATAAGTATTAAGTCAGCCTGCATACATGAGCAGGAAAATGTGATAAAATGTTTAAATTTGCTGTTATTACTGGGACAGCAATTCGCTTGTATACCTTTTTTCAAACTTTGTTTAGGGTGTACAAAGTGCCAAGTATGTGGTTCAATGTATACTATAAATCATATACACTCACTGACTACTTTAATAGGACTTATATTCTAATACTGGGTTGCACCAATTTTTGTCTTCAAAAAATGCTTTAATTCTTTGTGGCATGCATTCAGCAAGGGGTTGGAAATATTCCTCAAATATTTTGATCCATTTTGACCTGATGGCATCACACAGTTGCTGCAGATGCATCCATGATGAGAATCTCTCATTCCACCACGTCCCAGGTGCTCTACTGGATTTAGATCGAGTGATCGTGTAGACCATTAGTAAGGCCAGTGTTTCCCAGTCCAGGTCCTCAGGACCCCCCCTGCCCTGCATGTTTTATAGGTAACCCTACTTTAACACACCTGAATGAAATAAAGGGCTCTTCAACAGGCTGCAAAGAACTCAAGGAAGTTCAGTCGTCTCTCTCAGGTGTTTTGGAGAAGGAACATGTCTAAACCGTGCAGAACCAGAATTGGGGAAACACTGGGATAGGCTGTGGGGTTTAGAAACATCCTCAGCTGGTAGTAAAGCCTAAGTGTGCCAAGAAAATGTACTCAAAACATCAGCAGTATAGCAGCATAAACTGTTGAGACAAGGCAGGGTGGATCCATGCTTTCATGTTGTTTACATCTCATTCTGCCTAGATCATCTGAATACTGCAGTTCCAATCATGGCTCGGACCCGGCAGCAGTTTTCCTACAGTCTGTTCTCCATTTTTTGGTGATCCTGTATGAATTTTATCTTCAGTTTCCTCTTATTTGATAGAGGGACACAATGTGGTCTTCTGCTGCTGACGCCCATCTTCTTTAAGGTTGGACATGTACATTTGGAGACAAACATCTGCATAACTTGGCTGTAAACAGTGATTTTATTTGATTTATTTATATTTTTTTAAGTTGTCCTCTTCAGCATCATAGCAAGCAGAATGATGGTCCAAATCTTGATTGTCCTCTGCTGCAGCTCACTGAATATTTCCTCTTTTTCAGACCATGCTCTGTAAACCCTTCGAGATGGTTGTGTGTAAAATCTCTTCCCCATCCTGATGCTTGGTTTGACCTTCAGCAACTCAACATTACCATATCTACAAGCCTAAATGCTTCTTGTGATTGGCTGATTAGATATTTGTATTATTTTCAGCCCAGGTCTTGTCCTATTTACATTTCTACCTTATCTCACCTGTTTTTCTAAAGGCACTCCACTGCCTCATTTGTCCTCCACTTGTCCAGATTCCTCAAATTTTTTGAGAACACACTGCACACCATGCAGAGATATGAAATAGGTCATAGAATAGTTCATAGAATATTATTTTAAGCTCATCAAACATAGTTATAATTGGAATTTGCCTTGAATGCAACAAAAATAATGTAAGCAAATGATGTAGAGCTAGCAGTCGTCCAGTCCATGAGTTTGGTCCCTTTTTAACTTGAATGATTTATGTTTGTTTTTTTTAAACATCAACAAATATGCATTTTCCAGGAGATGAACTTGCAAGACATTTCCATTACACTTGATCCTGCTGAGTTATGTTTAATGCGCAACACACAGCACGTTTGTGAAAACTAAATATGCAAATCTCTCCAGATTTTTTTAGCTGACCCCTGAGTTAAAACTTCATTCTTTATGTTGAGGGAATTTTTGCCCCTTCCTCTGGCGGTCATATGACTCAGCCAGCAGCAAAGAGGCGTTTCATGCAAACTCAGCAAGGAGGAGGGAGTTTCCACATTATAGCGGTTCTACCTATCAGTGGAACTGGTTAGGACTCTAAATTCATCCAGGCTGAGCTGACTTCAGCTTTCCAGCGGAACTGAAGCTCCTGTTGTTGATTTGCATGGACTTTCTGCGGTGGAAAAAAAAAAAAGAAAACTTGCGCTTAATAGCAGCTGCGGGGTATTTTAATGTAGCTTTGAGAGTTTTGATTTCTTTTTTTTTTTTTCTAATTCAGAGGTGGGGAAGTGGGTTGGAAAGAAAAAAAATTCTTGCTGAACTTTTTCCCTCTCTCTCTCTCTCTCTCTCTCTCTCTCTTTGCATTATCTTCTTGTAACCAAATCCACATGACGCGTACTGCCGGGAAGGTTGGCACACTTTTACGCGCTGTATCCGCTGCATCGTGTGCGCATCACCAAGCCGAGTGCAAGGGACTGGATTGTTCAAAAGTCCACTAAAAGAAAAGAAAAAAAACACCTAAACAAAAGGTTTAGATAATTTTGGGTTTGCTCTTCAAGTTCTTACCACGATCTTAGCCGTAGTTTAAGTAGGTAAGTAGCTCCTCTGCAGCTTCCATTTTGCCGTCTTTTCTTGGGTTTAAAGTCGGGCTGTAAAAATCCCCACAAGTAACTAAACGTGGTCATTTTTTTGCAGCGGTGGCAGGAAAACCACGTCATTGTGTCAAACAACTCCCACTTTTTTCCTCCCCGTTGGACCATCATCTCCACAGTTTAAGGAGAATAAAAAAAATTTTTTAAAAAACTTTGGATCTGAAACCCACAATCATGATGACCGGATTTCGGCTCAACTTGTCCCCCCTGAAGGAACCTCTGGGCTTCGTTAAGCTGGTGGAGTGGGTAAGTTAGAACCCTTTTTTTGTTCCTCTCTATCATGTATCATACCCAGAGGACAGGGAGGTCCAGTCACTCCTTGGTACTTGGAATTTTCTCTTTTTTTCAGCTATTTTCGCTCTCTAGAAAAAAAAAAAAAAACAACAAAAACTGAAGTAATCTCCTTTAGAGGAATTTTGTGCAGCCCAAATAAATGTCTTGAAACTTTGCGTGTCGGTTTTTGTTTCTCCGTTTCTGTTTGGTTTTGTTTGACTTTTAAAAACTACTCATACTTTACTTGCACAAACTAATAAAAGACTAAACTCACCATGTAGTAAGATCACCATCTGACTCATATTTACTATGTTCAGTATCACTTTATTCCACATATTAATTGAATGCAGATCAGTTTTGTTCAGTCTGGTTGGATTAGCTGCTGCACAGGCCTGCCCTTCAGTCAGCACAGTTACAGATTAATAACATTCCTTACCAATAATTTACCTCAGAAATAACTGATGGTGCTGATGGCGAAACATTTCCTGTGTGTGTGTGTGTGTGTGTGTGTGACAGAAGAGGGAATGCAACAGTTTCTTGAGAGTCCAGTAATCAGTTCTGCTCTACATAAGTGGGTCAGAGGAATCCAGTGTGTGGAAAGCAGCTCTGCCACAGTTTCTCTCAGCTGTTCTACTTTCTCATAATGCACTCAGAAACATTTGATCATCTGACTCAGGACAGGGGTGTGTGTGTGTGTGTGTGTGTGTGTGTGTGTGTGTGTGTGTGTGTGTGTGTGTGTGTGTGTGTGTGTGTGTGTGTGCGTGTGATTCGATGGGTTGGCTTTATGTAACTCTTATTTAACAGATATTTACTTCACCAGCAAAGGCTGGGTTATGAGTTGTGTGCAGCAAATGTAATGTTACCAGTGGCTAATGCAATAATGGGAATAATGTGGTGGAGCTAGATTTCATACATGTGGTGGCCTGAGGGTGGGCAACACTTTATAGGGAGGCCATAGAATAAGGAAGGAAATTGTATTCCCTTTAACACACACACACACACACACACACACACACACTGAAATATACATTGCTGTGGTCACATTAGAGAGACATGTAATATAAAATATCTAATAATCTGGATCACCAAGTGAATATTTACAAATAACTTAACCCTATAAAGTCAAATGTACCATGATTTATACATACAGTTTCTAAGACATTTTGCATCATATTATGGTAGAAACTTTACTTAAAAACGTCTTTCACACCATATAAAAATACTGATCTCCGTCCCCATGGTGGACACCAGGAAGCAGAAGATTGTGCTACAATTATTTTGACACATTGCATAAATGTGAGGTAATAAATGGTAAAAATACAAAAAAAAAAAAAAAAAAAAAAAAAAACCAACTAACAAATTTTTTTTTTTGTAAGGACCAAAAAAAAAGGGTTCAGATTTTAAAAGTTTTCTGCCCACTGGTGCTAAGGGTGGTTTAAAGGGTTAAAAAAATGCCCAAATAAAGGTAAGTTGGTTGCTTTGGGGGTGCAGTATGTGGCACTTGGAGGATCAGTGGCTTCTCCCCCTCACTGTTTACTGTCTGGTGTCAAACGTCTCATTCTGATCTGTGTCCTTCACTCTTATGTCTTCCTGTACTAGAATAGCATGAGTTACAGTCAATTTTTTTTTTTTTTTTTTTTTTTTTACTTTTTCATTCTGTAACTTTAAAATCAGCTTTGCTAGCCTCGTATGTAAATTAAACTAGATCTCAGCATTAAGTAACTGGGATTCTGAGATACTCTGATCATCATTTGTAGTAGCTTTACAGTTCCAGCATAAAATTCTTGATACACTCACTGAACACTAAAAATGACATAACTTCTCTACTTGAACTTGAAACTAATTTTGAGCCGCCAGATAATCAAATTAGCACTGCTAAATAGCTTGGGATAACATAAAGTATCACTTTTCATGATATCAGTAGTAGTACTTGCATGGGGGCTAAATCTCCTCTAGTGCAGTCAAATGTTCATATTTTTATTGGATGAATAATATGGAAACTACATTAAAACTGACTTCAAACTGCTGTAGTGAGACTGGTGATCCACACTTGTCTGGAAAGATGTTTTCATCCCCCTCCAGTGACCTGTCAATCACCTGAGGTGGTACATTGGGTATCCAATCAGATTTCACATTAAAACAAAACACCACCCTTTTAGGAAACCAAACAGTTCAGCAGGACACAGCTTTTTTTATTTGTTTGTTTTTGTTTGCTCTTCCCCTTATGTATTAATTGCACTTTTATTTGTTTTTATGTGTGTGTTTTTAAGGTGAGAATGGAGTCCTGAAATTATCCACGGTCTGGTAATTGAAGCCCGCCTACAAAAGAAATTAATTAGAAAGTATTTGGTATCTGGTGCTCGTGCAGAACGCCCATGCAGGCCCACAGATTAATACCGGGAGGTTCATGATGTAGGTTTTAAAATCCACAGCTAGATAGGCTCGTATTGGAAAACGGGGATACCTCACATAGCTATGTATGCGATTATACTTAAATAAATAACAATTTATATGAAGTCTCCTTTAACTTAAACAGGTCATTTTGAGTTTAACTTTTTAATAAGGAATTAACTTTTATTTAAACAGGCACAGGGGTTAAGTCAGGACTGTCTGTGGGGTTTCTCTTTATGAAATGTAACCTTTTTGTCCAATACCCAATTACCTCAAAATGTGCTGAATTATGTTAGTAAATATGTAGCAAGACCTAAACAATCATGCCTCCCTAGATGGTATCTGCAAACAACATAATAAACAGGAAGACGTGTTCGAGGGAAGAAACGCTGCTCTGTTCTGGCTTTAGGATTGAGCTGACCTGAACGAGAGTGTTGATTATTCTGTTTCTAATGCCATTTCCAAAAATATGTTGCTTTGCTGTGTGTGCAAGTTCCTTCATCTGTCTCACAGCTTGAGGCGTTTCAGTTATGTCAGTTCACTGGTACTGAGTGGGGGCTGCGGATGTCAGGGAAGGACAGGAAGAAAAAGCCAAAGTGCTGATGGACTATTGCCTCACATTCGTGATTTTTGGCAGTTGTAGTGTGTGGAGAAGGTGCCAGGTCCTAATGAGAACATATCTGTAAAACTGGAGACAGTAAAAAATAAAATCCTCAGTTTTTCTAGTAATTTGTTGCACTCTGGTATTTTTTAATAAAAATAGAAACATGGATGGAATAATATTAAAC
Organism: Telmatherina bonti; assembly: GCF_933228915.1. NCBI lineage: Eukaryota > Metazoa > Chordata > Actinopteri > Atheriniformes > Telmatherinidae > Telmatherina > Telmatherina bonti. Next base: position 12,598,985 of record NC_136632.1, on the reverse strand, counting down.
CTCTGCATGTGTTTGTTTAACTCATGTTAAAGTTAATCGTACTGTTGCCTCGCAGTTGAAAAGTGACAGACTCAGTGAGACAAAAATGTGAGAAGTAGCTTACTGTGGTTTGTAGCCAGAAACACAGGAAGTGGCTAAAAGTGACATCTGGAGAAACATCTGGAGAGAAGTCCTGAGGTGTGTGCGTGTGTGTATGTGTGCATCCGTGCATGTGTATGAGTGGGTGTGTGTGGCACAGCAAATGTGGTGTGTAAAGCGTGAGCATTAAAGTCAAGTCTCCTGGGTTGTTCGCATGTTTCAGAGTATGCGTGATTCAGTCGCTCTGATGACATTATAGCAGATATTATAGCAGAACCTGATATTGAAATGAAAATAAGTTATTGATAATGACATGAGCTTACTGAGGTATATTTACATGGACTGAACGCCAGTCCAAAATCAGAGGCCAACTTCCCAAATGTGGTTAACCACTATATATATATATATATATATATATATATATATATATATATATATATATATATATATATATATATATATATATATCCAGCAATATATAATATATAATCCAGCAAACATATAAGTGCTGTAGATGATGCTGCAAATGTATCATCAATATCAAAATTTAGTTTCACTCCCTTAAAATAGCAGAGCTTTGTCTGCTCAGAGCAAACTGAAAGAACCAACAAAAGCACCGCCTCTGTCCTAATAGTGATTTGTAAACCAGTAAGACCATAATGTGTTTTGGTTTTAGGGGGAAAAAAAAGGGGGCTTTTAGAACCTTATCCAGTTTCTGAAACATGCCGGTGGAACTTCATGGTCTGAGGGTGAATTGGCTGCATTTTTCCTGTCACTGATGTAACAATGAATTGTAACGTACAAGGTTGCTTTTTCAAAACCCTTCTGGTTTTAATTGGAGGGGCCGTTTTGTTGCATTTACCAACAAAACAAACCTCTCAATAAGTCTATGTAACATGGTAGTAGTGATATCATGGTCTGGGCCTCTTGGCCTGAGAAACCTCCATGCTTGTGTGTTAGCTTGGCTGGTTATGTCATCAGTCCAGCTTTATGCTAAGATTTATAGTACACTTTTTTAAGTCTGGCTAATCATCCCAGATAATTGTAAAAAGCTGTATCAGTCTGAACATGAAAGAATTCCACTATAAATGTTGGAGCAGTTGCAGGGTTTTTACTCTGTGTGGGTTTTAGACGGCATTACTGTCACATAGTCAACACTCGTGGTTGATTCAGATGCTTTTCTGCAAGAAAGAATCCAGCAGCTGAATGGGAGCTTTAGAGAAAGAGCACATTTTTAAAATAGCAGAGAACTTCTCAAATAATGCCTCATTAAAAACTGAATAAGGAAAAAACTAATCTGCTTTTCAGTCACTTGGTCATTTAGTATTTGTGGTTTCTGCTCAGTTCATCAAGATTAGTCGTTTTATCATGTTTTGTAGCTTAATTCTTTAAATTTTCATATGATTTAACAAGGTTTTTTGTTTTGTTTTTTTAAAGTCAGTCTTAAACAATGTTCCTTTTGTGCTTGTCTGAACAGCTCACAGCCATATTTGCTTTCGGAAGCTGTGGCGGATACGTAGGGAGGAACATCGTATCCATTTACTGTGGCGATGGCAGGAATGAAACCATCGACGCCAATTTTCACTATCCATTCAGGTGAGAATATCACCATATTTTAATTGTGCGACACATTTAAACAACTCAATTAAACTTTTTTTTAACTCTTTGTTTCTTTTTTCCACATGTTTTCCTTGTTACTCGGCCAGGTTGAGCCAGGTCCCGCTCATTGAGGGAAACACCACTATCTGTAATAACTCTGTCTCTACGACACACATGATGGGAGACTCCGCTTCAGCGGCAGAGTTCTTCGTCGGCATCGGTATAATCTGCTTCCTCTACAGCATGATAGCTCTCCTGGTTTATTTGGGCTACATGCATGTCTACAAGGACTCTGACTTTGGACCTATTTTTGTGAGTATAGATACATGATAATTGGCGATGTAGCTCTTGTGGGGATGAAAATCGTGTTGGCACTGTCTAAATTGGTGTTTTGTGTCTTTCTCCAGGACTTTGTGATCACATCTATCCTGGTCTTCCTCTGGCTGGTGTGTTCGTCCGCCTGGGCGAAAGGCCTGCAGAATGTGAAGGATGCCACAGACACTGACGGCATCAGTTCCACGCTAGCACTTTGCAAGGGTACCAACGTCACCTGTGCGGTTACGGAGTTTGCCAGCATGCGGACTCTAAATATCTCTGTGGTGAGATTACAGTTCATTTACCTGGAGCAGAATTTACCTTAATGTCATTTTTAACTTGGAATTCTCTGCTTTCTATTGGCTGCCATTGGATTCACAGTTCAGATTTTATCATTAAGAATCAGGCATCATCTATTCTGGCTGTGGTTCAACATCATGTTTTGTGTTTTCACAGGCACGAAGCAATTTTGTGGTCATTTGTCCTTCTTAGTATGGTTTTCATTCCTTTATGTCACATTTTTAAATTCCAAATCCAATTTTATCTATCTGGCCAGTATAGCAGCGTGGCTGGATACATCAGTTTGTTTGTCAGTAGGTCCGCTGATCCAGACAGAACTATCTCAGCCATGAAGTAGACCGTTTTTTGCAGTGATGTTTATCCCCAGATTTGCTCATGTGTGAAGGAAATGGACTGTTGAACAAACAAACATGAATTTCATGATCCATTGGCTTATTTCTTTCTTTCCCTTCACATTGCACTTCAGTACTTTTCCAAATACAAAAATAAAATTGCTAATTTACATGTGCTCAGTCAGCAACTTGCCATGACATTGTCTCAGAACACAACCTTTGGTTTGTGCACTAGTTTTCTGAAGCATTGAGGTTATATGTCCAGTGTCTTGTCTTATGTTTCAAGTTAGAGGCGGCCATGTTTAAACAGAATAAAGGAATGCCAATTAGTTAACACTTGGATTTGCTGGCTTGGCCTGGTTAGAAAGATGTCCATCCTCTTTGAGCCATTTAAAAGATAAACTTGGATATTAAGGTACCAACAAATAAATATGAAGCTGCACTAACTGTACAAAATGGTATTCAAGTCATTTAGGCTGTGCCTGTTTGTTTTTGTGGACAGCATGTTTTTTTTTGTTTGTTTTTTTTTTAAATGTAACATTTTTATTAGTTTTCTAATAACTTTGTAAACTAGGAAAGCACTCAGAGAGCTCAAATCTTTGCCACGCTCCTTATTTATCGTCCATATTTTGAAGAATCCCTTGAAAAATTCCCTTGTCCACAATTTGTTCCAGATCACTTGCAGTATAGGCTCTCAAAAATGTACGCATGTAAAATATCACTATTTGAATGGAGTGCACACATTGGCTTAATTTTACCAACCTACTGGTGACAATAATCTTTTATGTACAGTGTGATGTTATCTCACATATTATCATGCTGACTTTTGGCACTTGTAGCCTTACAGAGACCCTTCAATTCGCCTTCTTGTCACAAAAAGCTGTCTTTTTTTATCTGCTGTTGTTTGGAATTCCACACTAAAGAGGAATGACAAAACCTCAGCACCACATCAGTGTGTGCTTGTCCACAAGAAGCCAACTGAGAAATGTTACCATCACCGGATTGCAAACTGCGTTCTCCGATCCCAGTTGTCTCTTATTTCTGCTTCTGTTACTATCTTTGTTGCCAATAGAGAGGCATGGTGCTGATGAACCACAAAGGTGGATTAATCCCAGTCTTAAAGTAATGTGTGAAAGTGATCTAGAGGTATATGCTAACTAAAACACGATAATTGTTTTGCTTTCTGTGGTTTGAGCTTCCTACAATTCAATTCAATTCAACTTTATTTGTATCGCGCCACTTCACAACAATGTTGTCACAGGGCACTTTACATACACGAATCAACATACACATCATTTCGAGCCAATTCATACATATCCTATAATAGAAAACAACTGAACGCATCGAGTCATGACTTCGATCCAATCCCCCATCCTGAGCTGCACGCGGCGACAGTGGGAAGGAAAAAAACTCCCCTAAATGAACACTAATTATTCATTTTTTTAGAGGCACTATTATAATTATTGCATTAAATATTTTCAGGCTTTTTGAGCTGAATGACCGTATCGCTGTAGACGTGTTTATGTCAGGGTTGTCTGGACAACTTCTAATGAGTTATCTTTACAGATAAAGTTAGTATAAGTTTTGTAGTGATGCAATCGATGAAAGAATTGTCTTTAAATTATTTATTGATTGGTACATTTATCTTGGTATGGTTCATTTTTAGTTGATTTTATCATTTAATCATGCTATTGTTCATGTTTAAATGAGTCAGTTCTTCATTTCTTTCTAAACATAAATTACATTTTTAAAATAACAGGCTTTATTTCAAATGTGTATTCCTAATGTTTTGTTTGTTTCTTTTGTCTTGTCTCTGTTCTTGCAGATGTTTGGCTATCTCAACATGTTTGTGTGGGCAGGGAACACCTGGTTTGTGTACAAGGAAACACGTTGGCATTCCCAGAAATTCTCCTCCCAACCTGGACCTGGAAGACAACAAGTCCCTGCACCAATCTAAAAGGCATACAAGCTATAGACAAGCACACATTACAAAAGCTAAACTGACATGCATAGTCCACACACACAAATCCACAGCCGCACCACATACACATACACAAGCGCATATTCAAATAAGTAGGACTGACAATTTTCAATATGCACACATACTGCTCTGTAAAGGCAATGAATATGAACAGGTGAAGGTTAGAGAAGTTAAATTTGTGTCATACTTAATATGGAGTTCTATTTCTTACCTGCACAGAGCTGAATTGGCATTTTGCAACCTCATAATTCTTGTGTTCCCATAGTGCTCTTGGCAATCTCCACTGAGCTCACTGAGGAACATTTGGACTCCCAACATTATGAGAAGATTTTCAGGATGATGATTTATCGCCATACTACCAAACACGTCATTACCCTTTAGAGACTTGTTCTCACGCGGCTGTACATTTTAAAATTGGCCACATTTTTTTTTCATTTTTGAACAGGTAAGTGCAGTGTTAAGATAAAACTTAACTATGCTTTTACAAAACTGTACAATTTTTAAGCATATTTGTTATTAAGTGTGAATCTCAAACTGAATTATCAGGAATTTTTGCACTTTATCATCCTTTATGTTTGTGAAGAATACTTGAGAATTTGGTCATTTACAAATGCAGGAAATAATGCTGCTGTTTGACTGCAGCCACACCTTCGACCAAGGTACCAGTTAAAGGATAATTCTTCTTCCAGTACATTATGATTTTCATTATTTACCTTTTGAATATCTGACAATAATCTGCCAAAGCGCTATTTGCTTTTTTTTTCCATTTGAAGCTCCTTTCATATCTCGCTGTGTTGTTGTCTTGCTGTTGGAACCAGTTCCTGTTGTACGCCAATGAATATTTTTGTATGTGTCACCAAATAGTGAGCTTTGCAATGTGTTTCACGAACAGTGTCATTTTTTTAATTGCTTTTTTCACTTTTAGTTAAACAGAGATGGTTAGTTTGAGCATTCTTTGATTTTATTGTCTTTTTTGTGGTGTTGATTCAAAAATTTAAAAAAAAAAAAAAAAAGGATGTTAAGACAAGTGTATCTGTGAGTATGTGTATGGGGGAGGGGGGTGTACTGGTTATGCCTTCGCATTGTGGTAATCATCATCTAAAAAAACTTTGCTTTGTTAATGATTCCTATGCATTTAACCCACATATCTGTCCTATTACAGAGCGATGTGTATTTTACTGAATGTGACGCGGTTTCAGTGTATTTTACAATAAAAATGAGTGATTTTTTTGAACGCGCTGTGTGTTTTAGCTGTGTCTGTTTGTATGAATGGAGTGAAATAAGATCTATAAAGCTTTAATTTTACTCAATTTACTCTTCTATATGACAGAATTCCAGATTGCACACATACAGCTCAGATTCACCTCATACAACCGAGTTTTTATGAAAAAAGTTTTGAAGCCAAAAGAGAAAAGAAAGAAAAAAAAAAACACTTGAAACTGTAGAAGTCTTTTTCTCCCACTTTGCACATAAAACCAATACATGATTAATATGGACAGTAAAAAATAGTACTCTGCGTTGTCCCATGACGCTTTGTGATTGCTTCTGTGAACTCGGAGATCACTGTGTATGGAAACAAACACAATTGTGACTAAGCCACAATTTAGACTTTAGAGTTAGATGGAAATAAAAATGTTAGATAAGAAATGTCTGTATACAGAGACTGCAGACAAATACAGATAATCATACACATCATGTGTAGAGACTGTGGGTATGGCATGATAATCTAATCAGTGTCATTTCCTCGCTCTCATTTGTGGCCGTCATTTCCTGTTGAGCTACACCCTACTGTGCCTTAATCACACCCTTTCTGAACAACTTTAAAAGATGACAGCTTGTTGGGTCATGGGTGATCAGAATCCATTTAACATACAGTATGTGTGTGAGACCGAGTGCTTTCAGCACTGATTACTTAGTGATTCTCATCATTTTTAGTGGCAAACATTATTTTTAAAAAAATTGCATATTTATATTTATTGCTTTCAAACATTTTGTTGAGGTTGCTTTTTCTTTTCCTCTTATTTTTGTTTTTTGCAATAAAATGCAGTGTCTCTTTTAAGACACAAGAGGTCAGTAAAGTGCCACAACCGCCACGTGCTGAACCACTATGAAGAGCCAAACATTCACTTTTTCATTAAAAAACAGCTTGACCAGTTGAAATAAAGTGGGTTTGATGATCTAGTTTTGTTAGTTTGATGATAAATTTATGATTTGAATAAAATGTTCTCAGTCTTGAAGTTTTACAAATCCCTGTTATCAAAGTTACTCTTCCTTTTTGCTGTAATTCGGCTTCTTCAGCATGCTCAAACTGTAGTTTAGGAGTTACAGTGTCTTCCAGCAACTGCAGGGTCATTGGTTCTGTCATGGGTGGACAATGCAAGGCTAGATTTTCTTTTAATTAATATCTCTTTGACATCCTTCACTAGCAAGATCTAAGATCTGATTTTTACCTGGGTATGAATCTTGTACAATGAACAGGAATTTTAGACCATTACTCCTTTACAATATTTAATCAATTCATCATTATTTCTGGGACGTGTGTTTATGTCATCCAGATTAGGATGATGACCTTAAGTTTTTCAACAAAAATCCTGGACTAAGATCTTAATTTGCTCTGGCTGCTAAGTAGCAAAGCAACCTCAAACCATGATGATCCACTATGTTTTCCAAATAAAATAAGGCTTTAGAATACAAATGTACAAAAGTCCTTTCTACATTTTAATGCAAAGACTTCCCTGTTGGGACAAAGCAAGGATTTACATGTCTGTTTTCTTCAACAGATTCTGCTGCACCATCTGTCTCATCCTACTCAGGAATGCATCATAGTTATGTGGATCACTAACATTGCTCCCCCTCAATAAACATTGCTCAATGCTAAAGTTGTCATTTTATGTGATGCCTTCTTTGCAGCACCTAAAGGACAAACCTTCTATGACTTATGGGCCATCATCTACCATAAGTGGCCAGGGAAAAGGATGTGGAAATAGCATGGGATGAGAGTAAGATAAAGGGGATATCAAACCTTGCTGATGTAAGGATGATTGTCCACAGCATGGTAGCCACTTTCTTTTACTCTTTTTGGGTTTTTTTTTCCCCTTTTAATTTGGAATATTCTTTTGTCTTTCTGCAGTCGTTCTGCTGTTACCTTCAACAGTTATCCTTCTCCAGTTTCACCTCTTAACTTAAATGATAAGCCACATAATTTATTTTAATAAAGCATGGACTAGTTTTGGCTCAGTCAGTGGAAATTGTGGGGCTGAAAAAAGTCCTGTTGCCCAATGTTATTGGCCTTAAACTACAGGATAAAGTAATCTTATACTTGGTTTTTATATCAATCTGTTACTGTGATTGTAAAAAATAAAGACTGTGTAACTGCCACTATATATCAAATAAACTAAATTTGTTTGTACACTGTATGAAAATGATCTAGATAATAAAATCTAGAGTAGTTTATCTAAATGTAAAGATTTACAGTCATAACAAAAAACTGATGTACCTTTTTGTAATATAGTGCACTAAATGTAAAACAGTTACCAGTTAGTACCATTGACTATTTGGGATAATAATCCACATGAGGGTCAAACAAAACAAAACTTTAGTTCAGAAACAACAGACAATGCAATTACATTTCAAGTGGGACAGACCACTGACATAACATAATTATCTATAAATAATGAAAGACCCCAAATTTCCCCTTTGTTTTAGTGCAAAAATACTTACTCTGCTTATCAGTGTCCAATACCATTTAAATGCAGCCTGATGTTGCTTTATATATATATATATATGTATATTTTGCTCAAATTTTTACTTTATCCACAATTATATTGAAATCCAGCTCTCGTCTCTCTGTTGCTCCATAAACCTTGTCTGTACCACAACAACTGCACCAATTTTCTGTCCTTTTCATGCCTACTGGTATGATCCAAGTCTGTGATTGCCTATGTGGTGTGCCCATACAACTAAAGTCTAGCCTTGTGTTTGTTACATGGCAGCTAAGGGAGATTTAACTTTCCCTGACGAGAGTCTTCTTCCATCATTATCTTGAAAGACACATCACTTACTTACCATCTGCTAAAGTGGCGAGTACGTTTTTATTTCTTCTGAAAAAATTGAATTTTAACCCGTATTTGGTGAGTTGGGTGTTAATTTAGAACCCTGGTAACTTTGTGATCTTGATACACAACTATAAGTCACAGGTAGATGACACCGCTTCAAAACTTCCCACTCTCAATCTAATGGGATCTGACAGCCTCTGTGGTAAGCAGGGACCCATTCACAGGTTTTTCTTCAGGAAATTGTCTGGTTGCAGAAAAGCGGGCAGACCATGGCAGCACAATTTCAAGACAAAGTTGCAGGTAGGAAAATATATCACAAATGTAAAAGAAGCTGGTCTTAATGTGTTTAATTTTTAATCTAAGTTCCATGTCATTCACTTGGTATTGAACTAGATGAAACCACACTGATATTAGAAATTTATTTTCCAAGAGACAACCAAGAATGCAGCACAACCAACCCATAAAAATGTAGAAAGTATTATAAATTGATCTTATAAGTTAACTTATTATTTTATGAGCTGAGTTATTTCTAAAATCAAGACCACATATTAAAAAAGCATTAAAAAAAAACAATGAAAAAAAAGGCCATATTGTATTTTTTGCACTTTTTCTTTGCCTTATAGTAAAGCAAAAAGGGGAAATTTTGGTTGTTTATTGTGGCCCTTCTGGGATCCCATACCACAAGGCTGAACTTTTGAACTCTTGAAAAGCTCCCATTTGTGGCTCAACCTCTCAACCCTCCGACAGATGCCGAGCCGAGCCGACACCTCCCGACAGTGACGTCAGCACATCTCGTTCTTTCGTTTTTCGCCTGCTGCGTGCGAAGGGGGGGAGAGAGGAAAACGGCTCTCAGCAAAGCAACAAGAAGGAAGAGCAATGGCGACACTGGATCGCCAAATACCAAGTCCGGATACCTTCCTTTGCAAGCCATGGTCTTCCTTCGTCAGTGCGGCTAAATTACGTTTTGTTGACAGTAAGTTGGTTTGTCGGTAGCGTGGTTGTTTTTGCTGACAAACTGTCGGGAAGTGCGTGGTCCAACTGTCTGTGATTGAGTTGAGTAAGCTCCCCCACCATGCAGGGTCTGTCAAAGCGCAGCAAACTAACTGTCAAAATATTACTACAAAATGCACTATTTGTTGGTTGCATTGACAGTTATGCACATGCGGGTGAACGAAGATTAGCATTTCGGTGCAGGGTTTGGACCTCTAACGCGTTCAGCAGTGATACTCTGAACTGTCCAGTCGTAAGTTTGTTAGCTTTGACAGCTCTACTTGTCGGGCAAGCGTTAGCAAGCTAATGCTAAGCTGATAGCCAACCTCGGAGCAGCAGGGCTCCACTCATGGCCCCAAAGTTTGTTGTGAATACCTCTGTCTGTTTGTAAGCGTTTGTTTTGTTTACTCAGACGCGGTGTCGTCCTTGGATAACAGCGACAAAGAGCTTTACTGCCCCGGTGAAGCCGTGAAGCTCGGCAAAGAAGGTAAGGAAGTTGTACTACCACACACTCTACGCTGTCACGTACCACACGGTGATGGTTTGTTATTGTTTTCTTACACATGCACAGCAGCCCCGTCGCGTTCTTTTTGTCCATTTTAAATAGAAAACACATTCATTGGCCAACACTGCTGGTGTTAAAATATATACTTTAATTTGGCTATTACCTTATGAAGGGAAATAAACAAATAAACACCCGAAAGTGTGATGCATCTATAGCTGCACGTGATTTTTTTCAGACGCTAAAATGTCTCGTTTTTATCTATATATAATGTTTTCATGTTTTTTTTTTTTTTTTTTTTTTAAATATATAAATAATTAATAATTCATTTAAGCCAGCAGTAAGCATGCAAGATGCAGGGTACACCCTGGACACATCGCCAGTGTATCGCAGGTCCAACGCAGATATAAAAACAACCCTTCACGCACACGTTCACTCCCAGGGAGAATGGACTGACCAATCAACATGACGTGCATAATAATAGTATTAAAGCTGACTTTAAAATATTGTTAACCATAGCCGATCAGCTGGTGAATTGATCCGTGGTTTGCTTTCATGGATGATAAATAAAAGTGTAAAATATTCACTTTTTGACAAGTCCTATTAGATATATTAGAATTTGATATAGCGTTAGAATTTCGAAGTAATAATATTGATAGTGACCATGTGATGAACTGCATGCTTTTGGGTAGGGTTTGTTGTTTGAGTTTTTTTTTTTCTTTCAGAGTTTGATGCTGATAATTTCATGAGTTGGACAACCAGAAGCTTATATGTTGGAATTATGTTGTCTCCTTTTTCCCCCTGCTCCATCTAATTATATAGAAAAGCCACTGAGCTCAAAGAGCCCTATATTATACTTTTATATAGATTATTAGGCCCGAGCACCTTGGCGGTGCGAAGGCCTATTGTAATTGTAGTGTTTATTATTTTTATTCGGACACTTCGCATGCTTTTTTGGAGGCCTGAACGTGCTCGAAAACTCACCAAATTTTGCGTACCCCCCCAAGGGAATGCGAAAAATTTGATATTTTGAGGTGCTCCAGAATGTTTGGGCGAAACTGAATGAGAGCGCCACCTATTTTAGGTGCCCCGCCACTGCATGTCGTTAATCTTTATGAAAATTCATAGACATGATCTACATGCTAGGGTGAACAAAAAATCCTCTTAATGTCATGGTGAAATGTCGACAGGAAGGCAGCCATTTTAGGTCAAAGTCAATATTTTGGCGTTTTAGCACCTCGCATTTTAACGAACTCGTCCTAGGGCTTTTATCCCACTGAGCCACAAATTGCTCAGGATGTTCAGGAGGCATGTGTGATTAAATGTTGTGTTATTTCTTCTAATAGGAGACTTAGTTTACAAGGGGCGGGGCCTCAAAGTTTGATTTCTCGCCATGAAAAATTAAACAGCTATAACTCCCACATAAAGCAACATTTCTGCACCAAATTTGCTAGATATGATGGCAGTCCCCTCCTACAGAGTTCTATATGTCAATATTTTGATTATGAAATAGCCACGCCCCCTGGAGGTCAAAAGTGTTGTTTTTTGCTCACACACCCATAACTCTGGCTTGGTGGACACCACATGGCCCAAATTCACTCAGGCATCGCAAAACATGTTGGTGAAGAGATCTGGTAAAGGACGTTGCTCTACGCTGCACGGCGTGCCCGTGACGCCATGGCGAAGTTCCATGCGGCGGCGTGACATCATAAATCACTATAAAATTCTCAATTTTGATCTGATCACCCTAAAACTTATAGGGATTAATAAGGGATCAGTCCTGAACAGATTAATGTGACCATTGCTGGTGTAGACCTAAGCCCCGCCCACTTATAACAGGAAGTGGTTTTTTCCACGTTTGTGGGTCATGCTTCTAAGCAAATGGTCCCAAACACTTGAGACTCCTCCAAAACATGTCAAACCCTTTCATGATGCCACAATAAAAACCTCAAGTCGCTACGCTAAACGGGACATGGCGAATGGCGGTCCAACGCCATGAAACAGGAAGTACCTGTGACCAAGCCATGGAACCTTGGACCGCCACCAAACTTGCCATGACTGATGACAGTAAAACCCTGAACTAAGCCTCATTGAAACATTATGGAATAAATGGAGCATGTCTCCATAGCGCCCCCTACAATATTTCAATCAATCAGCCCCGCCCACTACATGGACCGACATGGATAAAATTCAGCACAGTTGGAGAACCTTCCAGTCCCTTCAAAAAAGTCTCTTGGACATATGGGCTAAATTCAACAGGAAGTTGGCCATTTTGAAAAAGGTGCCATTTTTGGGGTCATTTCTTTGCCATGCATTTTAAACAACTCCTCCTAGGGATATTGTCCAACTGACACCCAACTTGCACAGGATGCTCATGAGGTATGTGTGATTTAAAGTTGTGTTATTTCTTCTAATAGAAGATTTAGTTTAGGAGGGGCGGGCCCTCAAAGTTTGATGTCTCATTAACAAAGACTTATTGCTAAAACTCCCACATAAAACAACATATCAGCACAGGAATCGACACATTTGATGCCAGTCCCATGATGAACAAAATCTACAATGCAATAATACGACTATGAATTAGCCCCACCCCTTGGCAACAACAAGTGTCTGATATCGTGAACCAGGAAGTACCTGTGACAGAGCCATGAAACCTTTGATCTTCACCATACTTGCCATGAGTCATGACAGTTATGTCCTTAATAAAATAAAATTACAATATAATGGAAAAGATAGTAAATGGCTCCATAGCGCCCCTACAATATTTCAATCAATCAGCCCCACCCACTACATTGACTGACATGGATAAAATTCAGCACACTTGTAGACCCTTCCACCTCCTTCAAAAAAGTCTCTTGGACATATGGGCTAAATAAAACAGGAAGTCGGCCATTTTGAAAAAGGTGCCATTTTTGGGGTCATTTCTGTCATTTTCTTTGTCATGCATTTTGAGAAGTTCCTTCTAAGAATTTTATCTAACTTTAACCCAAATGAGTCAGGATGCTCAAGAGGCATGTGTTATTAAAAGTTGTGCTATTTCTTTTAATAGGGGATATCGTTTAGGAGAGGCGGGGCAGCAAAGCAGATGTGATGCAACGAAAAGGAAAACTGACATAACTCCCACAAAAAACAACCAACCTGCACCAAATTTGCTACAGATGATGCCAGTCATATGCTTCACATTTGTGCATGGCAATAATTAGATTATGAATTAGCCCTGCCCCTTGGTGACAGAAAGTGACCCTTCATAAGGCCTAAATGGCCTGAAGTGCAGTCTGGCTGCACTTTAGGTTGAGATAGGCATGGGAAGGATGTTGCCAGGGGAGGCGGTGGCATTATGCCGAGCGGCGCCATGGTGCGAGGGCCTATATCACCGCTTGCGGTTTTAATTAATATTTTATTTCCTAATATTTTATTTTATTTTCTCTTCACTATGCAAAATGAAACGGATTGCCCAAACTAGTTTTTTTTTGTGTTCCCAGATCTTATAAAATTTCAGCAATGGCTGGTAATGTTACGATGTGGTCTGATTAAAACACTGGGCGGTCTGTCATTAGTTTTACATCCCTCCTCAGGTATTTGTGATGAATGAAGGAAAAATATGTATTTACCCCCCAAAAAAGGAAAAAAAAAACAACCTACATTTGACAAAACACTTTCAAATAAATTGTTATGTCTACTATAGTTGTCTAATATCTGTAATCCAAAGGAAGCTATAGTTCACATAAACATGTAAATGGATTATCAGTTAGTCAGCTTTTTGAGTATGCTCAGATTAATAGATTAAAGGGTGTGTTTAGAGTTCGGTTTGATTAGTCATGTGAAGGGCAATGAGCGGGTGCCTTCCTACTCCAACCCCTCCACCCCAGAGACAGAGCCAGAGGAGTTCCTACACACCTCACCATGTATAAATACCCACAGGAGCATGCGAGGCAGTGTAACACTTGAGTCATCCCTGAAAGTTTGAGCGAGCTCAAGCCCCCGTAGGAACACAGTGACGCACACGTGGAGCCGGGGAAACTCTTCTCACTCTTGCTGGTCAAATACCAAACCCCCTCTCCCCTCCCACGCACGCTCGCATGCCTCATCTTCCTCTCTTCAGAGCTAAACTGGAGCGGTGTTTCCAGAATTGCTGATCTGTTGGCAACATGACACTGAGGCCTGCTGAGACTGATACTCAGACTTGCACGCACAGATGCTCACACACAAAGAGTGAAAATGTTTTATTAGTTAATTTCCTTTCAAGAAAAAAGTGATTCATCGTTGATTATTATTATTATGTGTACTGACTTGAGACTTTTCAGTGTGCACACACTTATTTGTGTGTGGTATGGCTAGTTTGGCAGTAATTGATGTGAAGTGAGGGTTGATTGGTAACTACGTCTCTGTCTTGCTCTCACACATTCACACAGCTGAGATGATGACAACCAACAGAAACTCAGTCTGATTAGGCTGCCAGCCACTGTCATCATCTTACTTGGAAAAGACAGTGCTGTAATGCTGCTATTTGAGTGCCTGCTAGTCTCTCTAGTACAGACAGGATCCAGCCAAGCCATCAAGCTGTTATGATAACGCTTTAGGCAATATCTCAGTATACGCTGGTGTTCCTTTACTGTAGTACAGTGACAGTATCTTTGAAAAATATGATTCAAAATGTAGCCCACACCAAATCTACTAAGATTTTTGATGCAATCAGGTGCAGTGGATCTACATTTTACAGCACTGTTTTGTACATGTGCATTGAAACCTTTCAGCTGAGGGTTTAGAAACTCAGTGTGATGTACTAGACTCATAATTAGTCATGAACTGAATGAATATTGTTGTATGTAGTTAAACTATTAGGGCAGAAATTAGTCATGTTGTCCAGGTAACCCCAGGATACAAAAATACGGTGTGTGCGTGATATTTCTGTACTTTGTGTTTTGTCGTATGTGAAAGGAAGAGATGCAGATTCCAGATGCAGCACACACAAATCTGACCTTTTTTAATTAACATCAATTTACATGTTGTTTATATCAAGTGCCTCATATCACAAGCTGAAATGTTGGTAAAACCTTAACTGACAGCTGTCTTGGTTAATTGTCTCAGTTATTTATCAAGACAGAATAAACTCAAGCTGAGGATCTACTGTATGTTTTAATGTGAAGTGATAAAGTGTGATATGGACTGTTTGGATGGGCTGTAGGAAATTATTTGCAGTCCTTATCTGAAAATAATTGAGATTAGTAGTATTGTTTTAGTTTTAAAAACAGTAACATTATTATGGCTGCTTATATTAACATTCAACATTTTGATATGTATAAAAAAGGATTTTAAAACAAATGATCATGGCTTTTATATCAAGCAGAAATGCTTTGTCTAATGAGATTATTCTAATCCTGAAAATATTTTAGAGAAAGGCTGACACTTGAAACAGGATATAACTTTTGTTTTTGTTATTTAGAAGTGATAGCTTTAACATTTTTAAGATGCTAACTTTCACCATCTCACAACATATCTGTTACAACCTTTTTAATGTTGTCTCAACAGTGTTACTATAAGGAAAAAATTATCTGAAATCCAGTGTCATCTTAAAGAGGTCATCAACCGGAAATTGCACTTTTTCAAGTTAAAATGCGTGTATTGGCTTTGACCAGAAGTGGTAACATCCTCGGAAGCCTTCTTTTGAAGACTTCCCTCTCATTTCCTCCAATAGTTAAATGTACACAATGCTGCTTAGAAATGTTTGTTGCATTTTGTAATGAAAAAGCATTTAAACAGACAGGTTCCACACCAGGATGTTGGATCAGACACGGGGGAGTTTGGAGTTTCATCCTTCCGTTTGAGCACCTGAGAAATGAAAAAGAGACTTTTTATTTTTTAAGCACAGTCACAAGTAATATCTTGCTGTGTCCCTGTTCTCTTTCTATTATAAGAATTTCTATATGTGCATCTTAACAGAGATAATAATTAGAACATAAAAGATGGGAGGTGATGCTGCACAGATAAAACACAGGTCTACACAGGTCAGCAGAAAGCCTTATAAAGATGTTGCTGTGACGCTTCATTTATTAGGGCTGTGACAATATGCTTTTGTTGTGATTTGATTTGATTCTGATTTTTTGAGTGCCGATTCGATTTTAATTGCGATTCTCACAATACTCCAATATTGCTGATTTTTGTCAATTAAAAACAAAAAAAAAAATGTGCAAAACTTTTTTTTTTTGCTTGTCATTTTTCTTGATTTAAATGAAGAAAAAACAACACATTAGCTATACCATCATTCTGCTGCTTTAATGCCCAAGAAGTCAAGTAAAATATCAATAAAAACAATCAAAATGACAAAAATTGTTATAATGGATTATCTTTATTTATTTGAAAATAATAGTTAGGTTTTTTTTTTATAAAAAAAACCCCCAACAAATTTTAAAACTGTGAAGCAAAAAATCCAGATATCCGATTTTTCAATTAGTTTTTTTTCACCATTATCATTTATACAAGATATTTGACTTCATGGTATTTATCTGAACAGTAACACGGCTGCATGGTGGCTAAATAAACCAGAGTTCTGTCATGTGGAAATACCGACATATTCCAGACTCCTGGCTAAAACTGCACATCTAAATAGGCTAATTAATTAAGATAAACAATGACGGTAAATAAAACCCACAGTAAACGCTGTGCTTTGTGCAGTTCTGTGTCATTAAAATGTGTGTGTGCTTTTCTGGCTGCCGGTAAGTTCGGTGTGACATGTAGTGTAAGTTTGGTAGGGAAATATAATGCAGCAGTCACATTACTTTATTTTTTACATCTCTAACTTCAGATTTTTAAAAACAGCATTCATAATTTAAAAAATGATCACAGAATAAAATTGAGACTTATTAAAATAAACGACATGCCTCATTGTCAACATGCAATCTGACTTTACAGGCAAGCTGAGCAGACATTAAAATGATGGCTTTAGAGACAGTTTGTTGTGAACGTGCTTCTTCCACCATCTCTGTATCTCCTCTCTCGGGCTCAGAGTTGGGTTCAAACATAAATGGTTGAATTCAGAAAGTGGCTGCTGTCAGATTAGCTTGCTATCATTAGCTATTGTTTTTAGCTACGGACGTTTTGGGCCCATCCCCCCTTCTGGTGCTGGACTTCCAGTGATCAATCAGCGCGCACCTCATTAACATTATTTAAACAAACATCTTATGTTTTTCAAAATCTCACATGAAATCTTATGAGAAGTTTTATTATGAATAAATTGTCAAAACAAGCACTTTTTAGATAACAATCATTTAAAAACACTTAGAGGACAGTGGAGACATGAAAAGACCAGGTTATGACTCTAAATCATGCAAAAAAAAAAAAAAAAAAAGTGTGATTGTGCATGTGTAGGTTGGGCTCTGCAGCATAAGCCGGCTGGCAGTGTTCTTCAGCTTGTTTACTCTATCAGACGTTTTGGTGCCACACTGGTCATTTTCTGGTGTACTTGTTCTGAACATACTTAAAGTTTAAGCGGTCACTTTAGCAGTTTCTCATTTTCTCAAACAGGGGTCATTTGACATTGTTTGAAATGCAGAAA
This sequence comes from Telmatherina bonti, assembly GCF_933228915.1. Taxonomy (NCBI): domain Eukaryota; kingdom Metazoa; phylum Chordata; class Actinopteri; order Atheriniformes; family Telmatherinidae; genus Telmatherina; species Telmatherina bonti. The sequence continues at coordinate 12,581,281 of NC_136632.1, read as the reverse complement.
TTTCCCCAAATCAGGCCGACTTTCCCTCATTTACATTCTGTTTGTTGCTTTTGGCTTCACGACTGCAGGGTTAGTGAACCAAACCTGCTTTTACCAAAGTAATAGTTTGTGCTTTCGAACTGTTTTGTTCACATTAAATTAATTTAGTTTGCTCTCCAAATATCAGTCTATCGATGGGAGCTGATTTGCTTATTCTAAACACACAATCGGTATGTCCTGTTCAATGAAGAATTGTTTTTCAGAGCCCCAAACATGCATATTCACCAGACACTGATTGTTTTTGTAGCTCATTTTCTGGCCTGTCACTCATTTGGCAGACGCTGGCCGTTGGCTTGAGATACACACAAACACACACACACGCACACACCCGTGTGGTTCAGGCAGCTAAAATGCCTACTTAGTTTGCATTTGACTTGGCAGATGCAGAGGAAATTGCTCTCTTTAGTCTTTTTTTCTCTCTTGCTCATGTTTTTTTTTTTTATGTCACTGAATATGTTAAAATTTGCCATTGGCAGATAAATATCATCCTAATTTTTGCAGAACCTTGGTTGTATTCTTTTAACCAGAAACATTTCCTAATTTGCTCTGAGAATTGTGACAGGAAAGGCTTGGTTTCAACAGAAACCACTTACCAAGCACAGCTAACCTGCCAGCGCTCTAATTAGTCTCTTTAACAGCTCACAGTGCAAGCATCATTTGTTCAGTCTGACATCTTAACTATTTAACAGGGTCAGAATAGTTAAGCAGAGTTTTATCTGTAGTATTTTACTTCTTTTGTTAACCCTAAATTTTTATTCTGCTGAAATACCTTTAAATATTTACGGTAACCATGAACTAGCATTAAAATAACTATAGTCCAAGTATGTCCAACAGGAATCTAATGAAACCAGTTCTTTTAACTGTTTGTAAACACATGTTGGCCCTTTCAGTCACATGCTCTGGAGTGTCATGTTTATCATCACACACACACTCTACATACATGCAGCATGTAATATAGCACACTTTGTCCTTGAGTGACCCAGCAGCTTCTTCTTTTACACACACTCAGTCATCCCGATGAGCACTTAGTATGACTGTCTGTCTGTTCGGCCGTCCAGATGACAACCGACTCGGAAGCAATGCAAGGTCGTGATGACATGCACACTCAGACACCCACACATTCTGATCTCTCTTTTTTTCTTTTCTTCTCCTCTTGCACGCATACTCAAGCACACACATACACATCTATGCCACACATCCCACCTCCCTCTCAGCCCTCTGCTAATAAGTGCTTTGGTTTCTCAAGTTCTCATAGCTTAACTAGAACAGATAATAGCTGCTTTCCAGTGGACAAATTTGTTTCTTTATAGGTTTGGTCTACCTGACAGGGTGTCTTTTGTTGCTCTTCTCTGGCTAGCTTCCTGTACACTGAAGCCTAATTTTTTTTTATTTTTCCCTGTCTGTATAGTGATGACAACACAGCCGCCATCTGGTATAGGAGTGGTATAGGCCAATGATATAGGAGTTATTGATTGTATTTCAGTGGATTGAAATAAATCACCTTTTTTTTGGTCATTAATCACAATAGAAAGACAAACTTTTTCCATATTGAAATGGGGGGGGGGAAGTTTTGATTCACTCATCAATTGATCAGCTCACCCCTGAAATGAGGAAAATACAAGTTATGAGTTCTTGTAAACATTTAAACGTGCACATGCTTGTGGGGGTAGACTTATGTAATTTCTTAATTGTTTTCCACTGTTGATGTCATCTTTTCTGCTTTACACCTGGCATCTCAGACAGGAAGTGTTTGTTTATTAAGCTTAAAAGGCTCATTTAAAGAGATGCTTTTTGAGGTTTGCAAGAAATTTTTAGTAAGTGGCAGCTCCATATATCATATGTAATAATATATAAAAGATGTTTTATTACACTGTAGAACAAGGAAAACTTACTGCAGTTTCAGATTATGTACTACCCTTTACACCAGGGACCGTCAGTCCAGGTCCTCAAGGACCGGTGTCCTGCAGGCTTTCCAAGTGTCCCCACTGCAGCACACCTGATTCAAATCAATGTGTATTTAGCAGACGTGTTGAGCTTGTCTGAGTCTGGTGTTTTCCAGCAGGGACACTTGGAGAACCTGCAGGACACCAGCCCTCGAGGACCAGGGTTAGGGATCCCTGTTTTACACTTTTCAATAAGCATGAATGAAATCTGTTTGGTTTAACTGTTAAAGTGACAAGTTGTGTGTAACTAGGTGTTTTAGCCTATGAAGAACTTTTATATCAATGTATTTATCACAAGTACTCAATCTGTGTAACAACTACTTTGAACCACACTGGATCTCCACTTTGGGGTCTAAGTTACCCAGTCATCATTTATTTTGCTACTACCAACTGGCAGTTGCTTGGTAACATCATCCCTAATGCATTCTGCTGACGTCTGTGTTTGATTACGCATATGATGCAAAAATCTGTGAAAAACATGGGGAATCTGCATCACTGTGCTGATTTGTTGGGGGGGAAAAAGTCCAAACATAATTTAAAAAAAAAAAAAAAAAAGCTCCCAGTCATGTTTTGCTTGGGTCTCATAAGCCTGCGTTATGTGCTGCAGGTGCAGTCAATGAAAGATACTTGCCTCTAGAACTCTGCTTTGTGAATAGTTTGCATATCTTATGTGTTCAATGTAGCCACAGGGTAAGTCAATGAACTTTCTTTTGCTACATGGGTGAGAATATGCTGCGCTAAAGCTCAGAAAATTGGTTTGGAAACACAACAACTGTATATGAAAAAGCGGTGTAGTATAATCTGTGCATAAAAATGTTTTGCAAGATTATACGAATTGTTAAGTTTGTCACTTTGCATGTTCAGAATTTAAAATCCTTGTATGCCTAAAATAAATCGTATGATGTTTTTGTTTGTGTGAGCAACAATTCTTCATCTTAATTTTTCTTTTAATAATTAACAAAAATGTGGAATCTGCTCTTTGTGTCTCTTTCAGAGATGCTTGTCTATAGCCATTTCCCAGCATTGGAGGATTTTTGTCTTGTTGTCTGCCATGTCTGCAGTAAGGTGGTCACTCCTCAGGGCATCCTTACACACTATGGTAAGAGACACACACAAAGCCCTTTCAGGACAAAGTTGCATCCAAAAGCAAAAGAGCGTATTTTCACACTTCAGCAAGATACACAGGTGTCATTAGTAATTGCAAAGAGGTAAAAACATGTATTTCATTTGAAAGCATTGCCTTCCTGGAACTCATCTTTTACGCAAATGCCACACACTCATGTGCTTTAATACTCAGCATGTTGATAAAAGCTGATAAACACTTAATAATTTACAGATTTAGCCTTGTAAACACTCATTTTATCTAACAAACAGGTACATCCACGTATTTATGAACATTTCTTCTCTTAAGGTGGTGCTTTGAGAGCAGGCTGGTATTCCCTCCTGATACATTTTAAGAAGGATTTGTCAAAGCAATTTGTTAAAAAAACAAAAAAAAACAAAATAACATTTAAGGGCTGTTTAAAACGTTAAGTTGAATAATATGAGTATGGGCCGTGCAGCATGTGTGACTTGCTTTCAGATTGTAATCTATGCCCTGCATAAAATGCCATGTTATGCAATTAAAATCCGCTTTCCAAAGAGGTGGATGTTTTGAAAGGAAATCTTTAGAAAGTAGACAGTTATTGATTCGTCATCCAAATCGCAGCGCCACACCCAGCTCTCATTGGCCCTCGACTCTGCCTGTCCACCTTGTTTGTTTTTGATTGTGGCTCCACTGAGCGCGCTCGCATCTGCCCGCGAGCTGCTGCTTCTGTGAGCTGAGTGTAGGATGGAGGAGGAGGAGGAGGAGGAGGAGGAGGAGGAGGAGGAGGAGGAGGAGGAGGAGGAGGAGGAGGAGGAGGAGGAGGAGGAGGAGGAGGAGGAGGAGGAGGAGGAGGAGGGGAAAGGGGGTAGTGGCGGGCGCATGGTTCTGCTGAATGAACACCCACCAAAACACACTCTTCTCTCACTCACATCTTCAGCTTCTGTTTCTCAACAGGAAGAGGTCAGCTGTATTGTGAGAGACGCACAAAAACACATAGATAAACTGTTGGCAGCTGTTGTTGTGTGGTCCCTGTTCCTGCCCCTCTTTTACCCTTGTTGGCAGAGTTTCTGCTTAGTTGGGTGACAACTGGTCAGACATGCACTCATCCACACATAATTAGGAGTTGGAATCTCCCAAGAGCACCCTGAAAGACAAAATAATCTCCAGCCCATTATTGGAGAACAATTAGACTGTAGCTGGTCAATGAGGCAGATTTCATTATATACTTTTCTGTGCATCATAATTTAACTTTGCCACTGTGACCTAGAAGTTATTCTCAAGACATCCTGTTACTATAAATGACTACTTGATTTAATTTGAAACATTAAATGTCCAACTGCTCTGTGTCATTAAAGGAAAAATACTCTCCCTGACCTCAGCTGAGCAAGATCGCCTTTAGGAACGCACCCTGTCAAGATAGCTTTATGATGTTTTATGCATTTCCTGCTATTGTTGCACATTTCCATCATACCACTGTAGCGTCCTTCCCAGCACAACACCATTCTTCCCAGCTGGGAATTCTGCTTTAAATGTTGTAACCCTGAGTGGCATTTTGATTCATCACTTCAGCATTGTATGTGTTTTTATGTGTATCCATCGAGGGATTAGCTTTCATGCTTGACCTGTACATCAGAGCAGCTCTGAGGCTTTGAATATACAGAAATGCATGCACACAGAGGGAAGAGAAGGGGGGGTTGGCTGCCTTAGGGGTCAGTGGCTCCTAGTTAGACATACCCAGTTTGCTGCTCACTTTGCTGTGCTTGAAGAAGGGAGTGATCATAACTAACGACTACATGCTACATAAGGTTAAGATATACTATATTATATACATCAGAGACTTGCTCCATTTAGTGGATTTGTTTATTTAAATCTCCTTAGAGTAAGGCAAGCATGTATATTCTTAGCGTAAGTGCCCCAGTGGGATACAGGCTAAATCCCTCACACTGGCAGTGTTAGCACTGTACTCTTTAGTGAGCTTTCAAAGAAACATGCAAAGAAATGCTTTGAATGCTTGTGAGTGAGCCTCAGAGATTATACGTTATCTGTAAAAATTTAATTAATTGTGGATTTTTTTTAAGGGCAAATCTAATTAGCATAATGTATTTCAAACCCTGTGCATCTTTGGATCCTGATCACCACCAGAAACTAGATAAAGTGCCACAGTAGATCTACAGCATGCTATTCAAAGTGGTGTGTTTAAATAAATCAGGTCTCCACACCATCTTCAGATGATTTAATGTATTCCTTCCAGTTCTCATCGACTACAACATCTTCATCTTCCTCCGCCCTCCTGCGTGTGAGCAAGTCGAGCGCGTGGTGAAAGGGGTCATGTTGTTGCCATCGGTGGAAGTGTCTGCCAGTGTTTGCAGGCCATGCAACTTCTCACTGCAGTGCTGGATTAAATGAGCTTGGAGTTGGATGAGAACAGAGCTGGATTTGATTTTTGCTTTCGTTTCATTCCTAATGAAACAGTTACTTGGGCTGCTCTTTGCTGCTTTGTTAGAGTTTGTTGTTATGTAGAAGTGTGTTACTGGGTTGTGGTGGTGTTAATATGCAATTTGGCCGCAGTCGGTGATATACCACGGAAGTTGTATTTAGTTTCATGTGCTGGTGGTGATCTCTCAGCACTTATTGTTGCTGTGAACTGTTAGCTGAGGTGGAGGGGAGTTAAAATGCATATACATATATATACATATATATATATATATATATATATATATATATATATATATATATGCATGAATGCGAGTCTTAAGAAATGTTTCTTCTTCTCTTGCCGCTGTCTCTCTTCCTCTCTCTCTCTCTCTCTCTCTCTCTCACTCTCATGCTCTTCTCAATGTAAACAAACTCAGCTGAGCTACAAATCTGTTTCCTCATCTTCCAGTGTCTCCGCCCACAGGATAAGTCAGAGGCCAATCAGCAGCCAGCTGGGCTCTCAGCATTGCCATAACAACCGGCAGGCAGGAGAATGCAATGGGGAGGGCGCTCTTGTGGTTGAGTGGCTTAGTGAACTTGCCTGGGCATTTGTCCATGTATTGTAAAATCAGTATGGTGAGCTTCCAGATGGCTGTTGATTCCCCTGGTTCAGTCCTTCTACAAAATATAATAAACCTGAGGCTGGTCTTGGGGTAAAAAAAAGTCTATTATTCTTTAAGTCTTACTGCACACACAGATATCTAAGAAGCTTAACTGTTTATTCATTTTTGATCATGACAATTATGCTTAATGCCTTAAATATATATGTTTGCATTGTGCTGTTATTAAATCATATTTAAGCAGTGGGTAAATTATTTTTTATGCAGCTTTTTTTTTATTTACAGAATGACTGTTTTGTAGTTTTATTCAGTAAAAATTGGAATGTATCAGATTAAAACTAAAACAGTAACATTAAGTCAGGCAGCTAAGCTTCAGGTTTATTGTTGCTTGAACAAATAACCAAAAGATAGTTGATATATTACTTAAGATATCCTGTCTTGTTCATTCTTGGTTGTGTCGAAACTATTAAAGAATTCTCAAAGTCACAGAATGAAGCCTGGTATCTTTAGCTTTCCCGCTTTAATTTCTACTGTTTAGCATCATTGGGCTATACGGCTAAGCTGTAAAAGGGGCAAGTCCATTGTGTATAGGAGAATGTGTGATGAAATATGTAAAATTTGTACTTCATACCAGTGGACAGAGATTTGGACTTTGATCCTGCTACTCTGAATTCAACTGTCTCCCTGGTTGTTTGCTTCCACTGGCCTATTTACACACCTGCCATGCACACTAAAAACACACGAAAGCTCGCATGCAAATTATGCTCCCACCTAGTAATCATACAGGGTATTTATACCTACTGTGCACTCTGCTACATAGCATGCACGCTCACACTTGCATGCACGCTCACAATACTTAAATTCTGACATTATATCATATCTACACATCTACCTGCACTGTTTTAATTAGCACAGCCAGACCCTCGTGGCCACACTGTGTGCACTCTTGCTCAGTCACCTGCAGCACTCTTACACAAACGCCCATGCTCTCTGAGCAAACACTTTGCAGGTCAGACTCAGCCCTGATGTTGCAATGTCTTTCTATTAGTAACATATATGCATCGCCTCATGCAGCTTGATGGGTAAACCATGAAATCAGCACCGTTTGCACATTAAGTAAGAATCTCCAGCTTCAGGGGGAGATGCTTTGCTCATCATTAAGACAGTTCATGAAGGGAAACAGTTGATCTGATTCGGTCTGACTTCAACAGAAAGTTACTCATGCTGGTTACTTAGCTTTCTCTTCCCATTAAAGGGAGCAAATAAGCATATTTCTGTTTATCTAAGCAAACATTTCAAATGTAGAATCATTTAAACAGTTAGAAAGATGAAGCTTTAAGTTGTTGGGATGTATTTTATATTCACTGGTGTTAGTATGAGCGCGTGTGCATGTGTTGGAGGAGCAATGTTCACAGTTACAATGGAGTTGTTTCAGCTTGCCTGGTACATGTCATGCTGCTCTTGTTTAAGTAGAAAAGAAAAGGTGTCTGCAGGAGCTTTTAAATGTTCCTCTGTTCATTTCTGGCTTGCAGGTGAATGTACAATAATGTTGCAGTTCCGTTTTCAAAGCGATAAATAAGGATTTGCCTTTTTCTTTAAAAGGAAACAATAAAAACAAAACATGCTGTACTCTTCTATTAACTTTTTTTTTTTTTTTTTTTTTAAATGGCTGCCTTTTACTTCTACCTGAGCTTCACATTTCATAGTTTTACCACTTCCTTGATTCTCATCATTAAGAAAGAAATTTGGTCAACTTCCAGTTGCAATCTCGTCGCCCCCCCTCCTCCCCCCCCCCCCCCCCCCCAAAAAAAAAAATTAACTGCTTTCCACCAGCATGTCTTACATATGTTGATTTACCTCTGACGCAGCTTAAGGAGTAGATTGGCTCATTTCTGAGAGTTTACAACATTTCAACCCCTCTGTTTTCATTCAGGTAGCTGGAATATAGTTTCCCTGTGAGACAGACACAGAGAGAGACAGTCCTGGACCACACCCCCCCACCCCCCTACCCACCTTGCTCCCACAAAGACATGCATAGCAAAAACCGTAAGTGTGAGCTCCTCTCCTCTCCTAAGTCCCCACACCCGCACCCCCTTCCACCCCCTCTTCCTGACCGCCTTGTTATTTACTCCCTTTCTGCATTTCCTACTGTGCCTCAGCAGTTTGCACTGATGCATTCTAGTCAGATCTGGGTCAAAAGGTATTCAGAACAGTTGGCTGGTGTTGAACTTCACGCAGCACCAGTATGGTGGAGTTCATCACACAAGGACACTTCACATAGTAACAGGCATGTTGCTAATTAGAGGAAAAGTTCATGAAACTGATCTGGAAACAGTTCTTTTAAGGAGACGTTGTAGCACAGATTTGCTCTCTTGTGTTACAACATAGCCATCTGGTACCAAAGTAGTGGGTTTTTTTGGGGGGTTTTTTTTTTGTTTTTTTTTTAAACAGACTCCAAAAAATGCAACTCTCAAGTGCTAACTGGTTGTAAATCAGAGAGAAAAATACCCAGAATTACTGGCAGTGTGATGATGCATGATTATAAGCTTTACCACCTACTTGTACTGGAACATATAACATTTGTCTCCGTTTTTTTTTTGTCTCGACCTGTTGTAGAGAAGCGGCACAGCTCCCCAGTCTCCTCCCGGAGCCCCTTGGTTCCCATGAAGCCCAAAGCACCTGCAGTGGCTCCCACTGTGGCTCCCAGCCCTGGGGACACGCTGGCATTCAGGGTCCCTAAAGATTACCCTCACTCCCGCTTCAGTAAGGCACCACTTGCTGTTTACCCTCCTAAGGGGGCACGGAACAAGACGTGGTGTGTAAACCTTCCCTTCTAACATGATTACATTCTGATTTATCCCCAGAGGGTTGTCAGTGTGATAAAATGCCACATGAGGCTGCTGCTGCCTCCATCATTTGTGCTGTTTCAAGTCCTTTTCCTCTTTCGCAGTGTTTCACTTCCAGTCGTTAGCTTGGAGAAGATGCCCTGCCTTGGCCGAGCCGACTCCGCATCACACGTGCGCCTCACCCCGTCCTCCTCCTCTTCTTCTTCCCATTCTCCCCTAAAATCTTCCTCCCTCACCCCTCCAGCCTCCCAACGCTCGAGCGAAAAGCTCACAAACGGCCGCAGCAGCAGCGGGCCGTCTACTCCGCGCTCAATCACCCCTCCATCCTCTTCGGATAGGCGCCCAAGTCCGGCATGCTCTCCACTGGACAGGCGGGCGTCATCGACACCATCTCCCTCGCCTCTGGATCGGAAGTCCTCCGTGTCATCCTCACCTGCTCACCGATTGGTTGTCCTGCCAGCTTTGTCTTCGCTGTCGCAGATGGAGAAGAAACAACAGAACGGGACAAAGCCTTCCTCCAGGTCCCACAAGAGACTCTCAGGTCAGCAATCATGTCTTTTTTTCTTTTTTTTTTAATGTTGGAAATCCCATTTTTCATGCTCTTAATGTTCTAGTTTTGGGTTTTAAACCATCAACCCACAGGTTAGAAAAGTGAGTTTGGTGGTTAACATTCCTAAGATAGAAAAGTTTGGCATTCTTTTTCCATGCATGCATGCCTCCTTCCACACAAGCACAAGCCATATTTTTTATCTGTTTTTGGAAAGCTTCCAGCCCCGAATGTTTAGCTTTTTACCCATTCTCATCATCTTTTCTCTCATTCTCTAACTTCAGAAGGCTTCTGTTGAATTAACAGTGATGCACATGTTATCTATGTGCTGATCTCCGAGTAAAAAAAACGCAGCAGTGTGGTGAAAAAGGCTTGTGATGGATACTTGAGCGTATTGTTTGGCTGTCTCTGTCTGCGCTTCTGATTTACACTCTCTAATTCACGAGCTCCCGCTGCCAAGAAGCTTCTCTTTTTCTTGAGAGGTTTTTCCCCTCCTCCTGTGTGGTTTTTCCCTCCTCTCATTTTCCACCTCCCTCGATTTCTTCCTTTCTCTCTCTCACTTTGTTTTTTTTTTTTCCCCCTTGCCTCCTACTTATGAAGTCTTTGCATTATTGTTTTGTTTCTCGCTCATTATGTGCTTTTTTTGCTTTCGCATTTGGTTTCCCTTCCTCATCAGTGTCTCTCAGCCTGTGTCCGCCTCCTTTTTCAAGCTGGCGTAAACTGCACGAGTGTACATGCAAGTTTGTTTACATCGCTGCGTGTGTTTGTTGCTCTTGCTGCAAACCCTGGACCTGCTGTCTTGTACTGCAAAGACAGAAAGATTACAGGGATTATATGAAAGGCCAGCGCAAGATTACAGCCCACTGACACTAACACTGTTGAGGAGGACGTGCTGACTGGAGGCTGTCACCTGATTTGGTAGTTTGTTTGGACAAACAAGGGGCTGTCTTGTTTGTATTTATGGACATTACATTTGCTTGTGTTTTGAAATATTCAGCTAGAAATATCTTTGACTGCAAGGAGATTTGGCATTCATGACTCAACTCTGAATACCAAATGAATTCCCTGACTGAAAAAACTTATTTTGATTTAATTAAAGAGAAAAAAAAAGCCTACTTATAAGATAGTTTGTCTTAATGTTGACCATTATTGTCTCTGCTTCAGTTTAACTCTTAACTAATAAAATGTGTCAGTGAAAAAGTTAGTTTAACTCTTGGAAGAAACTTAATATGCCACCCTACCTTCAATTTAACATACAAGAAGCTCTTTTCATGCCAGAGGAAACACAGAGTGCTTTACACAATAAAAGCAATCAATGAATATTAAAATAAAAGAATCATTTATACAATAAAGTATATAATGAAACAATTTACAGAAACTAAAAATAAAATGCTGTTGGGAAATGATATTTTGGGGATCTTTCCACACTAGAATCCAGCCCCCCCCCCCCCATGGGTGCTGGATGCTGAAGATGGAGCAGGCAGAGTCCCAGAGTTGTGGGTCCCAGCGAAGAAAACTCTTCTAAATTAAACTTAAAAACAAATATCAAATAGACGTGAATAATAATAACAGATAAAAGCAACAAAAATAAGTTTTAGTAGTACAAAAGAAGAAACACGCTAGAGTAAGACTTCATAAAAAAAATTGGGCTAAAACACAAAAATTATGAAAACAAAACAGTAACATTGACAAGAAATAACAGTAAGAAAGTCCAGTAACGATCCAGTTAAAGGAAAGCTAAGTGTCGGTCCTGAGCCGTTTTTAGAAACATCAATAGTCCTGCAACCTCATCTTGAATGAGGTGCCACACAATAACAGCCATGCTTCCATTAGGGTTTTTTGATGCATATTTTCATGATTAGCATCAGAAAAGGTAAATGGGAAGACTGCTTGAGTTGATGCTGCATATAAAGGTAACTAGAGGCACCCACTACTAAAAGGTTCTAACAAAGCATGATTAAATAATCAAATATTCCCAGGGAATAAACATAAAGATGGTCAATCCTCTCTGATATCGCTTGTGAAGAAGTTTCAAGGATTTTTCTTCCTCAGTTTTTTGTTGACACAGCCTTCTTCTGAGTTTGTCAATTTGGATCAGTTTTTTTTTTTTTTTTTTTTTTTTTTTTTTAAATAAACTTTTCAGGAGAAACAGTTTTAGCAGAATTCCCCTTCGGTCAACTGGCCTTGAATGACACACAGTCAGACACAGACACAGTTAAATAGTGTGTTTTGGTCTCAGCTCTTTTCTGTTGCATATTCCTTTTAGCTCCGCTTTGGTTTCCATCTCGTTCTGTGGCTTTTTACAACCCACATCTAAAAAGATGAGTCCTGGAGGATGCTCATTCATCTTTTTTAGTTCGAAAATAAAAATGGGTGTAACCCTCCTGTTTTAGTTTATTCAACATCGGAAGATTCTGGCTTTGTAAAAACAGCAGGATTTTTCAGTACTCATTGGCCATGTCGTTTCGTTGACCCTTCTCTTGTGAGTAAGAGTGCATTCCCATTCGGATACGCAGGGGGACTTTGTTTGATTGGGTGGGGAGTTCCTTTGTTTTGGTTTTGCTTTCACGTTGCACTTTGTTCAACCCAAACTGCCTGGACAACATTGCATGGCACAATTGTTTGCTATGAGTGATGGCCTCCAAAACGACCACTGAGCAAGACAAATAAAAGCAGGACAAATGAGAAAATATGGTTGGCCACGACTGAAAACAAATCTCCTTCCCCTTTAGCTGGCTCGTTTACTAACAGATAAACAATGTTTACCTGTTTTTACCTTGATTTTTCAAGCCTAATACAGTTTTCACAAGAAGTTTATGAGCAACAGGAGAGGCGGTGGGCTACAACGAGCTCCACATCATTTAATCTCTTTTGTGCTGTCACACTGCTAATGAACCACACCAGGGTTTACTTTCCAGGGAAACTAGACCCCTGGTTTTTAAGTAGACAAGTGTGAATGTGTTCTAAATGCCTAAAAACACCTTGCTCGATTGGCAAAAATGAAGTTTGCATCACCGAACCTACTTTTGATTTTAAAAAAAAAGGTGAATGTGGTCTTTTTGTTGACATCAAACCTTTATTGGCAGCATCAGGAACCATGCTTGCTGTCTTCATTCTTGGTTTGTTTTAATTTAATTATTATTTTATGTAAGGATTTTGTGGCTCTAGAGGCCTTTATTTGATAGTTGTTAGACAGTAATGGGGGTCAGAGAGTGGGGAAAGGCATACAGCAAAGGGCCCCAAGGCAGAACATGAACTTAGGCCAATTACACAGTGGAGCTGTGACCTCTGTACATGAGTTGGCCACTCAGCCAGTTGAACTACACGCCATCCCAAGTCATATGTACTTGTGTAATTGCACCTGCCACCAGTTCTCCATTCTAAAGCCTTGTTCAGCCTCCCTACTTCAGTTTTCCATCCCCTTCTCTTGTATTTGCACCTTTTCTGAATGTTACACACAGCTGCCTGGAAATAACCATTTTTTAATACACTCTGAGCTGAATTATCTTCTTTAAGGAGCTATTCAATCCTGTCGATTGTTTTGTCCGACAGTTCTCTTGTTGGGGCCATGTTTTCTGCAAATCAGCCAGGTGCAACAGTTTAGATAAGGACTGCAAATTCTTTCCTTTTGCTGCAGACTTTGCCGTTTCAGACTAGTGCGGGTGTTTTTTTTTTGGTTTTTTGTTTTTTTTAAAAAAAAAAAAGACAATTACAAGGTAATCCACACTTTTTTCTCAGCAATAGAGTGATTGCATATTAGATCTGGAGGAAAAAGCTTGTCCATTTGCCATTGTTATTGTTAACCCCATCTGTTTCAGCAGAGAAACTATTGTTAAACCAGATTTAAACGTAAACTATAAATATTGTCTTTAAGATTCTTGCTGTTCTTTGCCTCTGCTCAAACAGGAAGTGTTGCATCATCTCAAACACAGCCTTTCAGGTTGAGGGTTTTATTTCATCATTATGTGAATCTTCCCTCCTGACTCCATTCATTAAGGCATGCCTGAGTTTACTGGGCCGTCAGTCACTGGTGCTTCTTGTGAGGCCGTCGGAGTGTCCCGTCAAATTTAGTTTATCCCATTATGAAGGGACCTGAGCAGATAATGTTTGATACTAGAAATATTGCTAATGATCTGAGACTTAATAATCCTATCAAACCTGCCGTATTCGACAAGTGAAAATTGAAACGGTAAAGGAAAATGTGATTAGATGTGATCCGTAAGGGTGAGAGTGAGTGAACTGCTGTCTGAGAAGAAACAAATGAATTTATTCATGATACTGCAGTGCTCCCACTCGCAATCAAATGAGATTTGATATTTGAAGGAAGGAAGGAAGGAAGAAATTACCCAATGATGGCCTTACAGTCTAATGTGTATTTGCTTCTGTGCTTGTATTACAGGGAGAGTGTTTGATCCTAACAAGCACTGTGGAGTGCAGGACCCTGAGACGAAGAGGCCATGCACGCGGTCTCTCACCTGCAAGGTAACACTAGTAAACACACAATCTCTCCTCGCACTCTCCACCTCAGTGCGAGTTCTGCAGAGGCAATAATAGTCTGTGACCCTTCCTCCCGCTTCCAGTCTACAGCAGCCTGAGCGGGAACGCAGCTTTGTTTGTTTATGACGGTAATCATATTGAACAGTCTGCAAACATCACCAACAACAGCTATGATCCTGTCTGCCTCTCTGTCTGTGCGACCAATTTCTCTCTTGAAGTCGGGTGGCAGTGCTGAACATTACAGGGCCCGCATTTTACTTGATGAGGTAATTATAGATGTTGGATGAGACTACAACATCTTTTAGCTGTAATAGTCTATTACTGCCCTCTAATTACCTTTGCCAAGCTTTGCTAATCTTTCCAAACAGACTGGTTATTAAGTTATTAAAGATCCATCAAGCTAATGTCTTCATGTATTTTTTAGAGGTTGGAGTAGGAAGTCAAAATAATAAGTGCATCTTCCCTACCATACATTAATGCAGCTTGATATTTTTTTTAAAAAAATTAAAGGCCAAAATATGAAGGAATATCAGGATTATGTTCATTGCAACAAAAAAAAAAAAAAAAAAAAGAAAAAAGTGATGTATCAGTGGAGCGAGGTGGGTATAACTTTTAGAAATGATACTTTTTCTGACAAAATCTTGAAGAATTACTGTTTTTTTTTTGTACTTTTAAAGAATAAAACCTTGCATCATCAGTGCAACTTTCTTTTTTTTTTTTTTTCTGGGAAATATCAAGTAGAGTGCTCGAGTGGTTTTTTTTAACTTTTCAGAAAGAGTGAGGTGATGACTCAAGCAGAAGCAACCTGTGCAAGGAGATACATCCTCCTCATAGTAGAAAAATACAGCAGTTTTCTTGCTTTTTAACCGAACAAGTTCAGAAACAAATCAAATTTAGTCATTCATAGAATATATTATACATATTACCCTTTGATTAGAATGGATTAAAAGCTTTACTCTGAAAACTGGTGTGTTTTGTGTCTCACACCTAAATAAGCGAAAGCAGGCTAATTTACAGGATCATGTTTTACCTTAACACACGCAAAAAAAAGACATATATTGTTAGGCAAATGTGAACATGTTTTTATTAACTTTTTTTTTTTTTTTTTAACATAGCTGTTTAAATAATTACTATTCAGTCACATAGAGTTTTATATGCTTTGGCATATTGTTATATTAATGCATCACTTGGCTTCATTCAGACACCTCTGTAAATTTTAGGGCAGTGTTTTCTGTGTGAGATGATAACCTTTTTCATGTGCACAAAAAGAAGGGAGGAAAAAGTGAGATCATGACATCTGCGATTGTTATTCCCACTATGCCAGCTCATTTAAAGAGGTTTATTTATACGGTGCATTTCATGCAAAATGGCAGTTTTTAGTGTTTTGCATTAAGATTAAGGAAAGGATTAACTCCTGATGTTAGTTTTCAAACTTTGCACAAATGAGCAATATTTAGACAATTTTTTTTTTCCCAAACGGACTTTGGAAGTAAAAACATATAAAGCTAATGTCACTTAAATGCCAGTGAGATCATTTTTTTTTATTATTAATACAAGTGAATTTTAGTAAGTTAAACTATACAATCTGACAATGTTTTTGCCACTCACCATAAAAAGATCCGTAGAAGACATAGTGCTCATACTTGGCTTAGTAAAACATGTGCATGCAATAACTTTTAGAGTAAAATGTAAATTAAGTTCTGTGGAAGCAAAGCTGCTTGTAAATGTACACATCATTTGCTTTGAATTTGTTTTTTGTTTGTTTTTTGGGACCAACTCTGCTGTTAGAAAACTCTCGTTGGTCACCAGAATTTGCTGCTTTCAGAATCTGTCGCAGTGGTCCTTCACCTTGCTGAAACAAGTGTAGATAACATTAAGACAAAACACCAGTGTTGGCGTTGCTTTTACTTCACTTTGGCACATTCTCCTTCAGCTGTTAAGTTCCTGATAGATAAACTACTCTAGCCACTCCGAAGAAGCTCCGACTTTATGCATTTCCTTTGATTGACCACCAGAAAATTCTCCTGAAAGGCAGGCTACTTGTTTAAACCAATGATGCCTCAGCCTCTCGAACATGTTTTGTTAATAACTGTTGGAAAACCAAATGTTTGATGACTGGTTGCCTTCCAAAGTACCTAGAAGGGTGTACAAGCTGGCTGGATGCGGGTAATATTTGCCTGTTTGAGGATGTGATGTGAGCAGACTCATGATGCAGTGATTTTGAGCCCCTGAGTCCAACATTCAGGCTTACTGAAGAATAATTGAGCCCCCATCAACAAAGCCTCCCCCATAAACAAATATTTTCAACCCCGTATTAACTTGTTGGAGGAGAAATATAAAATTACTGAGTTATACATTTTTTCCTCCTGTCACAGACTCATACTCTAACGCACCGCCGAGCCGTCCCCGGCAGAAGGAAACATTTCGACATCCTGCTAGCAGAGCACAAGGGACAGGCAAAGGAGAGGGAGGCTTTGAAAGAGAAGGAAAAAGACAAGGATGGTGCGCAGGGAGGGAAAGAAGCCTCCAACCAGAGTACGGCGTCTCAGGAGACGGTGTCTCCCAGCAAGTCGCACTGTCCCAATGGACGACCCCTCTCCACACTGAAGCTGCGGCTGGCAAATGCACACATACGAAGGTGGGATGATGTTGCCAAAGAAAGAAATAACTAGAACTGGATGAGACTGATTGTATTAGAAATTGTTTCCATATACAAGTATGTGTTTCCAGTAAGATTGTGTCAATTTTTTAAAATGATTTTTAAGTAATAAACTGTTTATTTTTTTCGCCTAAGCAAACAGAATGTTGAATAAGTCTAACTTTGGTTAGTTTCGTAATGCATTGCTTGTAATCGCCATGTTTCAGCTTTTCTTCTGTATTTGGATACTTGTGTGTGTTAGGTGCACTATGTCTGGTTCTTCCAGCAGGGGATGCTGTAAACACAGACTACTTGAATATAGAGGCAGTAATATAAACCTGCCTTCATCTCAGTGTTATGAAAAACTCCTCGCAGATTTACATTCGGAAGATGAGCATCTATTTGAAAAAGGAAGTTATCTGAAGTTTAGTTGCTTAGGTAAACATTTGGAAAGATCCAGAGTGTATCGTTGAGACAGATGACTGAATGGCAGAGGGTTTCTTCCTTTTGTTCCTCTTTTCTGTGTCTGTCATGCTGCTGTACTTTCCCCTTTTAATCTACAGGATTCCTCTTCTTCACTCTTTTAGCAGCATTTTCTCCTTATTATTTTCTCACACCTGTCTCTTTGTATCCACTCCAGGGTTCCTGCAGGCTCCTCTTCCACTTCATCTTCCAATCTTCTACTCCCAGCAGCACCTTCTGCCCAAGCCCCCAACCCTGAACCGTCTCTGCACAGCTGGACGGCAGCAGCAGGGGACGGCGGTCGATTATCCAGTGACGAGGGGGACACGGAGACTCCAGATGACACTGACAGACCTGCATTTCAGTACTCCAATCATCATCCACAACCTTTAGGGGTAAATATCAGGACCACCCACACTACCAAATATTTTAGTGGTCCATAATTTATTGACATTCATGACATGAGTTGTATGCAAAGAGTTTTACTGTGTTCAGCTTCGGTTGTAGCTCCTAGACTATATTATTATCTACTGATAAATCTACAAAGGATGCATTTGAAGTTTTTGACAATTGTACTTCCTTTCAAGATGAGAATACTTATCTGGTTTTTCTATAAAAATATTTACCTTATAGCTGGCAGGTGGTTGGTGTGGTATAAAGATGCAAAGCAGCTCATCTGTCTTTGCCCAGAGTGATGTGAATGTGTTCCATCAACCATTTGTGGTTTTTCCAACCTGGATAGTAAGAGCATGTTTAATTAAATTGTACATGTCAACATTGTACATTTTTATTTAAATTACAGATGTCCACTGTGCCTGGCAAGGGTACTCAGAACTGTCATCTGTTTTGACTGATTATTTCCAGGCTTTAAAGTAGGTTTCAAAAAGTTGGGATGCTGTCTAAAATGTCAAAACATGATACAATTATTCTCAAATGTCACAGGCAAGTAATTAACAGAAAAAAACCATCGAAAATGTTGAGTATTTTATAAAAAATGGAGATATTTTTTAAAAAGTTGTGACAGTACCTTGTTTAACTGCAGTCTCTGGTTTAGCATTGTTTTGCTGAAATATGCAAAGCCTTTCTGGGAAAAGACATTATCTGAATTCAAGCAGACGTTGTATTAAAATCTGTATATACCTTACAGGGTTGAAGATACCTTTCCATTTGTCACCTCCACAAGCACTAATACACCAAAATGCCATCAGAGATGCAAGGTTTTGAACAGGAGGCCTGACAACAAGCTAGATGCTCCCTGTGCTCTTTCGATTAGTCTAATCATTAAACAGTTTTTCACTTGACCTCCGTCAGTTTAAATGCTTTTTGACCCAGAAAAATAATGTTCACGTACGACTACTGTGCATGATCTTTTAACTGCATTAGTGAATGGCATCCTGTGTTCAGAGATAATGCTTTCTGCAAGTATAACTAGACTAAGTATAACTGTACTAGTGATTTCCATGACAACTATTTCAACGCAGTATGACATGAAGGCCAGAAGATCCCTTCCAGTATTGATTTTTCCTTTTGCACAAAGCTGCCTGCATATACTTGGAATCATTTGATTGTATCATGTACTGTAGCTAATCAAATATTGAAAATCTTTGTTAAACAGTTTTGTAGATGCAGGTATTTACAGATTTCCTTTAACATCTGCCCATCTTTTACTATAGACTCTGCCTCTCTAAGGTGCTCTCGATATATCCAGGCATGTTACTAACAGGCTGCCAGTTAACAGAGTCACAGGCAGCATGTTCCTCCAGCTGTTTCTTTTTTCAACTATTTACTTCTCCACTTATTTTTCCAAGTTCTCTGAGATCTGGTGCTGCCATTAAATTGAAGTTTAGCTTTCTTTCTTTTTTTTTTCTTTTTCTTTTTTTTACTTGACAGGGTAAAATCGGTCACTTTTGAGATGAAATTGTTTTCTGTGTCCTCTTGTCAATAATGGTTTGGTTTCATTGCATTGTGTTTTTATGTTCCTTTAACATCAAAAGCTAAGTTTTGTCACCTCACATCCCTCATCAATCAGTTTGGATCTTTTGTGATCAATCCGCTTTACCCTTTGTTTCTTTGCTTCCGTTATTTGATGCCTCTGTTGCAATTTATTTTCCTCTTATGTCTCCAGTTTTGCGTATTCAGCAGCAGGCTTATGGGACGGGGCTACTATGTATTCGACAGAAGATGGGACAGAATGAGACTGGCACTACAGAGCATGGTGGAGAAACACCTCAACGCACAGATGTGGAGGTGAGGGGACACGAACAGCCGTCTCCTTTCATTCAGGCATATTTTACAAGGTCTATGTAAACATGTCACATGGAATCAATGAAACGTCTGCGATCTTTGAGTAGATGGGGATATTTAATGAAATTCTGAAGCTAAAAGCACCTACAACAGGTGGCGGGTATTTATTATAAGCAAACAGGGACTTGCTGTCGGTAAGAGCAGGTGGCGTGAGAGGAAGTTATGTGCTCGCCAATCTGATTTGTGTGAAAATGTGACCTCACAAGAAAGCTGAAGATTTAAATCAAAGAACAATAGACATGATAAACAAGAAAAACAAGTGAATCTGATGAAATCAGGCTTGATTAATCATTCAGTGTTTTGAAAAAATGGTTAAAAGTATTGTTTTAGTACCAGTTTGGGTTTAAGTGCTGTCTCCTTAATATCCTCTCTTCCATGTTTCAGGAAGGTGCCTCTAGCTGCCGAGAGCCTACCCTCCATGCCCCCGTCTGGTACCTGTGTGTCTTCACAGCCAGCTCTTTCTTCCACCTCCCCTTTCCTCACCTCACCCTCCAACTCCCTCAGCTACACTGCCACATTTCCTCAATCTACATCCACAGCCAGGATGTTTAGCGTCAGAGACTCTCCGCATCGCCAAGCCCAGGCCTTCATGCTAGAAAAAGCCCGTAATGGCACGCATAAGGCCAGTCGACCATCCAAAGACACGGTGGACCCTGTAGTGGGACCCAAGAAGAGAAAAAACTCTTCCCACACTACTTCCTCCCTCTCATCTTCCTTGTTTCCGACTGTGGAGAACCACAAGAGGAACGGAAGCGGCTTCCATCCGTTGTTACAAGGCTCGGGGGCGACTGCTGCCTCCCCAGCCAGGAAAAAGGGACTGGGTCGTGGAGATAGTGGGCTTTTTAGCTGCCCAGATGACTGGCTATCCAGAGAGGATGGGTCTCAAAGCCACAACTCGCAGAACAGGTTGGTTCACAGCTGTTAAGGTTCATTTATTGATAGGAACGTTTTGAATACTGCCAATTATTTGTATTTAGGACTGAATGACATGATTCGCTAAATGTTCAGTAATGAGGTTAATTACCCTAACAAGGGATATTGGGATTGCTGCTAGGACTTACAATAAAGCAATGAAGGTATGAGGGGGTGATCATTGAAAGCAGACCTGTGTAAACATACAATGCAAACAGTGTCATGATTTCATTAAGATCGTCATTTATCATTAACAGACGTTTTCATCCTTTTCTGCTCCTCATTAGTCGAGAACTTGGCACCAGGAGTATCCTCTATTCTCCCAGGGAGCCAGCCCCACATCAGCCTATGGCTCCCCCCTCAGGACCATTAGCTTACGGAGGAGGAGCAGAGGGGAGGAAGAGGAGGAGTCCCAGCTCCTACAAAGGGAGGGCCAGCAAGCTGAGCAGGCCAGGAGGGTTAGAGAGCCTCTTTGGGAAAGGAAACGACAGCGGGGGGATACTGGCTTCAGGGCCCGAGTCTCCGAGACAGGTAGGTGTTAGAAACAGGCTTCCTTTCCTTTGGCTCGTGCTTACAGGAGTAATTGTATTCCTTTGATCTCAGCTGTACTTGGTGTGTGCCTCAAGTTTGCAAATGTTAGCAGAACACCAGGATAAGGTGAAACCTCAATCATCTGCATGGTCTTCTTTGGATCGAATGGCAGCACAATGTGTCGGGATGTAAACATTTACCTGCTTCGTTTTACCATTAAAACTGTTTAGGAAGCAAAAAAAAAAAAAAAAAACAGCAGCCAGTTAATACGTCTGTTTGTGTCTGCAGGCCAAGTTGCATCACTGACAGGAACCTGCTCCATGGACAGAATGCTGGGCAGCTGCGCAGGCCACCACCGTTTGTGACCTTTGACCTCACCACTCTTCCAGTGACAGCAGCAATCAGACTGCCTCATCTCGCCAGTGTCACCACTATTTATCCACTGACCGTTTTTAGCTCACCCAGTGTGATATCAGGGCTGTGAAGTCCTCGCCCACATTTGACTGGCGGTTCCTTCCACTCCCTGTCCCTCATTACGGATCCTTTTGTTGGAAAGCTGCTCTGCTTCACTGTGCTTGTGGTCGACACAAAACATTTAAAAGAAAAAGGAAAAAAAAAAAAAAGCAGAAACTGTCCTCTGTAAAGGGAGTTTGCCTCAAGTGTACCAGGCATTGTTGATCGCACCACCACTTTAGTTCTGTTTCCAGTGTGGTGGCGAGGAAAAGCCGTCTGATTGTGTTTGAGAGATTTGTAGTTTAAAGGACCTACTGACACAACTACACAACTACTGTAGGACTTCAGATCTGCTCTCCTCACTTTGTGTTTTTCTCTGTCAAAGAGGGTTGAAGTAACAGCGGGTTCGGCTGGGTTTTATCCAGCTTTCTCCCCTCTTTTAGCCTCCTTTGTTTCTTTGTGTACCAAACAACTTTGTCCATTTCTCCTTTTCCCGGCTCCCCCCCCCCGTACACCCTGTCCATCCCAGCATGGCTGTGTTCGAAGTGCACTTACTGTCCCCAGTTCCCCTTCTGCCTCCTTCTTCGCTGACTCTGTGGCCGTCTGCGGGGGTGCCACACAAAAGACCTGTTCACAAGAGGGAAGGAGGAAAAAATAAGAAAAAACAAAAACAGCGTTTGTGTTACCAACAATGCCAGGTCAATGCATTGTATTTCAGTATAGGATGGAGTCTGACTTTATGGAGGTTGCTCTGTGTTTTTCTTTGTTCAGGTTTAGATATAGGGAGGAATGCAAACTCTTTTACTAGAATCCAAAAATGGAATTATTACAATGGTGTTGAATTGCTCTTTTTTTTTTTTTTTTTGGTATAATTTATCATTGTCTAAATGACCATTATGGTTTGAGTTAGAGATATTTTCAGCAAAAACAGGAGAAAAAAAATCAATGGAGAAATGTTGAGTATTACAGTTTATATCTGTACATATGTTATTATTTTTGTATTTATTAATAGTTGCACCCTTTTACTTAATATGTGGTAAAAGAGGGGAGTGTTTTTCCCTTCCTACCTTGGTCTGTAATTAATAGTAAGATTGGCATTTGCCTGGTTTCGCAAAACATTCAAGAATTTGTTCAGTAGCAAATGAAAGCCAATTAATACACACACAGCCAAATAGAAACTTTTTGGGTAATTGCTGCTGTTCATGTCATTTTCATTTAGTTGTATTGCCAGCTAACAAGTGCTTAATGTAAGAACCAGTGTTTAGTTCTGTTCCAAGATGTAATCCTAGCTGTGAAAAGTATGTCATCTGTCTAAAAGTGTGCATGTGGCTTTTTCTGGAGCTGTTTTAATTAGATCAGACTTATATTTGCCTAAATTTTCATACTTTATACTATTTTTATGCAGTACAGTTTAGACATTTTAGCCATCTGATCCCACGGCCTCAAAGGTTTCACATTGACTCCTTTGTCATGTTCTTATCATGTTCAGACGTTCCCCTCAGTCTTGTCTTTTGTAGAGATAATGGGTCAGGGAGTCACCAGTGTGTCTTCTAAACACTGCTAACATTTACTAAATAACAAGTTTTTTTTTCTCTTTTTTATGTTTTTGTCAAACCAGGTCCTATTATTATTATTTTTTACTTTCATACTAAAGGGCCCAAATGACCTGTTTGCCTGTGTTACAATTCTCATTCATGGTATATGTTTAACTGTCTTATCTTCCAAGACCAGTTGGTCTCGTCAGTGTGATGATGTGGGTTGTTGTTACATGACGAGTCAGAACTTTGTCAAAATGCATTCACTTACTTGAGCTCGGTACCATTTCTTTTCTCTTGTGGCTCAGTTATCTGCAACATAGCCATTCCTTTTTAGTCTTTAAAATATGTATAAGATCAAAATAAAAGTACCAGCCCTGATTGAAGACAATTTCTTTAACGTTCAAAGGGAAAATCCATAATTAAAGCCCTGAACTTGTGCATATATTTTCTGTAATTGTGACCACGTCTAACATGCATTGATGCAGAAACAGACAAATTAATTGAATTTATAAAAATTACGGCAAAAATTGCCATAATGCGTTGCAAAACAAGAAGTCAAAGCCCTGCAGTTTGCCTGGTCAGTGTCCCACCCGCTCATGCCGAGTCACTCATAGCACAACAGTAACTGAAAGCATTTTGATTTGTATCACGACAAAGCAGTGCGCCCAGCAGGTACAACTTGAGTGACGACTACCTGGATGAAAGCACTCATGATGAAGGAATTGTACATAATCTGTTGTTTTTGTGTAATTGTTCTTCTTTTTTTTTTTTTGTATTTTATTTTTTTTTCATTATATTG
The DNA here is from genome assembly GCF_933228915.1 of Telmatherina bonti. NCBI lineage: Eukaryota > Metazoa > Chordata > Actinopteri > Atheriniformes > Telmatherinidae > Telmatherina > Telmatherina bonti. Next base: position 12,557,650 of record NC_136632.1, on the reverse strand, counting down.
AAAAGTGCTTCCCATGATGACACTTAATAAGTGTGTGAGATCACCAAACTGTGTAGATCATTTTAATACTTTAACTTCAGGTACATGTGGTGTATCTGGGTACTCGCTGTGTACAGTTTATAGTGTAGCGTGCCGGCAAAATTAATTTCCCCTCCTGTTTTTGCAGCGTCTTGCCACCTTCCATGCTTACAATTTTATGATAAGATATATGATCAGATACTCTAGTATAGTATTGGTTAAAAGTCTGACCTACTTTTGCAAAGAATGATAGTGTTTTGGGGAAAAGTGCCCCTGACTTTCACGTTGCAGAAATGGGGAGTTACTGTTACTAAAAACAAAAAAAATCACCACCTTTCAAACCCTCCTTAATCCCCCCCTTTTTTGTTCTGGTTTTGTTTTTGCACTTCTTCACAATGCCCCTATCATTAATCTACATTTATTAATAGTAATTAAGATAGTAAAAATAACTATATATTTGTACAAGTTTGTCTGGGAGCTAAAGTTAAAGAAGTTGAGTATTTTCCTGGTTAGTCGGGCCCCTCAAATCAGCACACTGTTGTCGTTATCTGATCCGATCTGTGTTGAATGTTTAGGGAAAAGCAATGCCTTGTGGGATTTCAGTGGGTTTGATAAAATAAAATGGATTTCCAGTCAAGGGTGACCATAACACAAAGTGTATTGGGAAAAAAAAAAAAAAAAGGGGGGTCTTATATTCAAGTTTTTATGAAATGACTTAAAGTGGATCAGTGTAATTTGTAAAGAAGCAGCTTTTGAATTGTGAGGAACATCCCCTACTGCTGATGAATGTTTTTGTATATTACACTTGTGATTATTACAAGCATATGTCGAATGTTTTCTGTTCAAGCCGTTTATGATCATTTGTGCTTGGTGTGATCGTTTTATACTGTTGGAGAAAGGAGCAAACTCTCCTCTGTAACTTGAGTTATATTTTATAAAGTATAGAAGTTTTGTTCAAATTTTACCAGATGTGTCTGTAATTACCATTTTCAGTGAAAATCTAACACTGATATAAGTCATGTCTGCTGTCAGGGCCATATCTAAAGCGTATTTGGCCATTAAACCTCCGTTTATTATTTGATTTCCCAGCAGACTTCCTGTCCAAACTGAAATATGTCAGCAACTATTTGCAGAAGAGGATGTGTGGTGTTTTCCTTCTAATGGTGTCACTAGCAGGTTGACATTTTTCGGCAACTTGCTTGGTAATCCTTTAATATATATGTTTATATGGCACCAGCTTGAGGCTGATTCACCAAATCTCATGTTTGAAGCTATTGTCATTCTGAGCTAAGTTTTGTGCTGGAGCCTCTCAGTCTCAGATCTATTAGGCGTCACATAAGGCATAGTAAAGTTGGGTGTATTTTAACCACATCCTCTATATATACAGAAAGCAGCTCTTCTGAACTTGGAAAACAGATCTCATGTTTGAGAATCTGTAGCTGCTTCTCTACAAGATAGCTTGCTAGTTTCAGGTCCAGGTCTGAAGACTGATAAATCAGACACATTCTCTCCCCTCACTGATGCACTGCAGACAAATCACCTCAAATCTTGACTGATCTAAGAGCAAAGCCACTTGATGCCTCATCAAAACCCTCTCTTTGTGAACATTTATTATCTGAATCATGTTAAATTCCGAGCTGAGGTGATATTATTGACCCTGACCCTGAAGAAAAATATCTTGTGATAATCAGATCCTTTTGGCTAAAAATGAAACATTAGTCATACTCTGCTACATTGAGCTAGAAAGCTCAATCACACCTCCAGACTCATTCAATCAAATCCTCATAGTCTGATAAAAGATTAAATGTGCTGTAATTAGAGATTTGGCCAAAACTGAGAAATCATTGTCCCATGTGCTTAAAGAGAAAAAAAAAAGGAAAAAGTGAAAAAAAGAAATGTTGTGATACAAACAGTGATGGCCTTGTTTAAACTTTACTAGCACATATTTTTCAGTAGTCTTCTAGGGACTGCTGAAGCTGAAAGAATGACCTCTTTGTGTCATTGTAATCTAGTATCTAGTATAGTCCATACTTCTACAGTTTTTCTACACTTTCGCTGCTGTGTTTTCAAAACATTGACAACAAAATGAATGGAGACAGAATGCAACGGTTTGCAAATCATTTAAACCTTCTCCTATACTCAGCAGAATACAAAAAGAAAAGTGACTGGTTTAATTATTCATTCATTTTCCGAACCGCTTATTCCAATTCAGGGTCGCGGGGAAGCTGGAGCCTATCCCAGCCGGCTTTGGGCGACAGGCAGGGTACACCCTGGACAGCTCGCCAGTCCATCGCAGGGCCACACAGAGAGACAAACAACCACACTCACGCTCACACTCACTCCTAGGGGCAATTTAGAGTGACCAATTAACCTATCATGCATGTCTTTGGATGGTGGGAGGAAGCCGGAGTACCTGGAGAGAACCCACGCATACACGGGGAGAACATGCAAACTCCACACAGAAAGGCCACTGACCAAACCAGCCAAGGATCAAACCAGCGACCTTCTTGCTGTGAGGCCACAGTGCTAACCACTGCGCCACCGTGCAGCCCTGGTCTAATTAAAAATTCTCAAACCAATTCCTGAAGTTTTTAACACTCATTCTTGCTTCATCAACAATAACACATTGACCAACCTACTGTGTGTAATGTTAAAAAGGTTCCCCTTTTGCCACCAAAGCAGCTGCAGGCAGGCATGACTCAACGGTGGACTTCCCAAGACTTCTGAAGGTATGTTGTGATGTCCTGGAACAAACTATGTGTAGCAGGTCTTTCTAAAGTCATGTAGATTTCAAAGTTTGGCCTGCATTATTTGGCATCCTTAGTCCAGCACATCCCGCAGGTAACTGAATGGACTGAAATCTGTAGGTTGGCACCCCAATCTTGTTGCATTTTGCAAGCCATTCTCTGTTAAGCCTTTTGACATGTATGTCATCAAAAGTTAATTCTGCCATCAGGAAACATGGATGTGTAGGAGGTTTCCTGGTCACCAGAAGTGTTTGAGTACAGTAGGTGGTATCATTCAAACAAATGGCTGGACATATTGTTTCCCACCAAAACTTTGTGCAAGCTAGGACACTTCCCACATCAGCTCAGATTTTTCTCTGATTGCATCCTGACCTTACGTTTACCCCAGGTGAGCAAAACCAACTGCATGATTTAAAGGTGTGTTGTAAGAATGTGATTATTCCATTGCTGCATAGTCCAGTTTAGGAGCTAGAGCACAGTTTATTTGCTTTTGACTCTAGAAGGATGTCAGAAAGGGCAAAATAAATATCTTTTCTACTTCTATTCACTTGGCTTGACACATGTCGGTTTTTGAGATTTTTCATTAGATAGCAGCACCTGGTACCAGGGTTTTTCTTTTATTTTAAATACCTATATGGGGTTCATAGAAGGCTAAATCAGCTGCAATTGATATCAACAGACCACAGGTCATCCAGGGAGTGACCTTGCTGGATAAGGTATGAAACCAGGTTGCTGGTCCGATCCTCATCTGGGGCAAGGTTTGGACCGCAGCCTTTCTGTGTGAAGTTTGCACCTTCTCCCCATGTATGCATGGGTTCTCTCTGGGTACTCTGGCTTCCTCTCACCATCCAAATACATGCATGTTGGGTTAATTGGTTACTCTAAATTGCCCTTAGGACTGAGTGTGAGCATAAGTGGTTGTTTGTCTCTGTGTGGCCCTGCGATGGACTGCCTTTTGCCCAAAAGACTGCTGGGATAGGCTCCAGCTTCCCTCCATTGGATTAGGCAGTTAGGATAATGAATGAATGGATGTTTAGGTGGTACTCAAATGTAATTTAAAATGACCTAAACCAAGTAGAGTTAAGTTAGGTCAAGTAGAGCCAAGTATGTACTAGGTACTCAGTGCTTTACATAAAACATTAAAAGCATTACTGCGGGGAGTTTGTTCAACGTGAGGTGCATAAAAACTAAACGATGCGTTTCTGTGTTCTGAATTGGGGAACAGAAAGTAGGCTTGAGCTTGATGACCTGAGGGAGCTTCTGGTTTATGATGAACCAGAAGATCCACAATGTTTTTCGGCTGTAAACCATTAGTTAGTTGTAAACTAACAGCAGGATTTGAAGGTCCATTGATTGACTCACAGCATACTAATGTACTAGTGGAATATACAGTGATGCACTGTGTTCTGATACTCTTCTTCTATAATTAATATTAACTTTGTCCAATTCTTCAAACTCCAATAGCTTTACTACTGTTCAGACAGCAGGAAGTAGCTATTGCTGTCGATGGACAGGGAGCTTTGCACCAGGAACATCCCACAACAGCTACAGGTGTGGAGATCCTTTCCTTTGATCCTTTGTTTGCTAAGACAGTGGCTGAATAGCGCAGGTCCTCTAGTGACTGGACGGTTAACAGTTTGAATCCCGCTACGTCCTAATCAGATACGTCCTTCAGCAAGAGACTTCCCCTTTGCCTCCAGTGGCGGCATTGCTGGTGCATAAACGTTTATGAATATTTGTTGAGGCCTATGGTACAGATTGGTTGCTATGTTTTTTTAATTCACTGTAAAAAGCATTGGGTGCCTTGTAAAAGGATATATAAATCTGATCCATTATTTCATCCTACATTTAAACATTGATTTTCTGCTATTAATTTTGAATTGGGTTGTGGATGTAACAGTCTACTGGGCGGACATCCCTTGAGCTTTTTCTCCAAATCCAAATGAGGGATATACTTTCTTCCTTCAGTGGTTTTTGGACCTACCTCAAGGCCTTGTCCCATTAGAACATGTCCAAAACATCTTTCCCAGAAGGCATCGTACCAAAGCTCCTCAACCAGTTGAAGTGGCTTCTTTGAATACAGAGACAACTTTTCTCTGAGCTTCACATGAATGACCAAGCTCCTCACCCAGTCTTTATGGATGAGCCCTGCCACCGTTCAGATTAAGCTAATTCTCTCTGCTTCCATTTACAAGCTATTCTTTTGTCATTACTCACAGCTGATGACCATAGATGAGGATAGGAATGTAGATTGACTGGCAAATGACTGGCTTCACCTTTCAGTTCATCTCAGGCAGTTACAAAATCAATTATTGATGTGTGACTGGAGGTGTGCAGGTGCCAGGTGTATTTAGAAACACTTGTACTTGAACATGGTGCTTGTTATTGGCAAACCTGTGACTGACACGTCTTAGGGTCACATCGGACAGTCTGTTTCTCCATATTATGCCTTTCCAAGTGTTGCTTTTGTCACCAATGAGTATAGAAGTCCACCAGCAGACCAGCATCCCTTTAAATTCAATTCAATTCAGCTTTATTTGTATAGCGCCACTTCACAACAATGTTGTCACAGGGATCTTTACATATACAAATCAACATACACATCATTTCATGCCAATTCATACATATCCTATAATAGAAACCAACTGATTGCAGCGAGTCATGACTTCAATCCAATCCCCCATCATGAGCATACACGCGGCGACAGTGGGAAGGAAAAAACTCCCCTTTAACAGGAAGAAAACCTCTGGCAGAACCCAGCTCTGGGAGGGCAGCCATCTGCCTTAACTGGTTGGGGTGGAGAGAGCATTCCAGTACCCTACCCAGAGACTCCCAAGAAAGATTTCAATTTAGCTCTGAATGTAGTAGGTATTTCTCCACCTCTTGCACAAGTTTGCTGCTGTGCCATACAACTAAAGTTATCTTTTGTATCACTTTAGCCAGTTTCTGGAGCATTGGACTACAATGTCTTCCTTTGATCACTACATAATACCCTTTACACCTGTACCTTGTAGGAGCCCCTACAGATGGTGGGGTCATAGGAAGTGTTCTCATGTAGCTTTACTAAGATATGGGTGCCTGGTTGGACCCCAAGTAAAACACCCATTAACAGAAAGATTTCCAAACTGGGGGCCCCAGTTAGGCTTAAAAAAAACATATAGTTTTTTTTTTCACTGCTAGCAAAACATGGACAAATTTGTGAAAGTACCAAAGGACAAGGAATGATAAACAAGGCATATCTCGCCCTGGTCTTGACTACCAGGTAATGAAGGAAGACCACAGTCTGCTGGATATCTTAAAATATTAGTGTCTGACAGTATGAAGCCAAACAAGTTGTACTACTTGAGGGGTTCCCATCCTGAACACAAAAAAAGCCAGTTAATCCCCTCAGAAATGAGCTACTCTACTGTTATGAACGGCAGAGTTTTTACAAAAGCAGCATCTGTCTCTTCAAATGCTCAACTGAGCTCTTATAAAGCAGAGGGTAGTCTCCCAGTTTAAAAAGCCTCACACAATGGGAGAGAAATGGATACTTCCCTCTGCATCTGATATGGTTTTAACTGAAGTAGTACTTAATAAACTACAGATATCCAATTATGTCTTTGTCAAAGCATGCTAAACTGCAGCGCATTTCCTGATACGTTCCATCGTAAATATTGCTGTACATGTAGTAGTGGTGGTAGGATGGATGGATGCATTATGGAAAAGGGTGCCATGACATGCCATGTTTACTAGAATCGTGATATTTTGAGAAAAAAAAATGGAAATGAAAAGCGAAAGTCTTTTTACTCATTTATTTTCTTTTCCTTTCATTTTTGGATTTCCTTGTTAAATGAATTTGTCTTGTCTCTAGTCCCATATTGTCAGTTGTCAATTTTGTCCTGTGGTATTTGTTGTCACTTTTTGTATGTTGTTGTTATTTATGCACACACACTGCCAGTCAAATGGTTGGACACACTTTTCTCTTGGATTTAATGGATAATTATCTCCAAACTTTTGACTGGCCATGTATACACACACACATTTGAAACCAACTTACTTATTATTTTGTAGTTACCAAAAATGAACCAAATCAGATCCAATTAAGGGTCGAGGGGAAGCTGGAGCCTATCCCACCAATCATTGGTGAAAATGACAGTCTTATCATTTTTCACCATCCTTCCATTCATCTGGCTTCCACTTCTTTGCCAAGATCAGGTTGAGGGGCAGTGGGTGAAGCAGGGAAGCCCTTACTTTTGTTTCCCCAGTTACTTATTCCAGGTAGTCCAGGAGAACCCAAGACATTCCGAGGCATCCTAGAGGAGTTGTTCCTTGAGCGTGTCCTGCATCCGCACCTGGGCCTTTTCTCGGTTGGACACACAGAACACATCATTCTTTCAGTTTATCAAGATAATGATCACACTTCTGTTAACTGTATAAATGGTTTAGTTGCTCTAGCAAGTGTTTATTTTATTTGCTGAGAGTTTTTAGGTTTTCCACCAGTCTGTTTACCAGGGTTTACTGAACAAAATAATAAAATAAGTAAACCCCTACAGTGCAAACATTTTGACTTTGAGTCTAAAGGTGAAACATGTGGAGAGAAAGCCCATCCGGTTCTTGGTTTTCAGAATTTTAGGTTAACTTGTGGCCTTTCTCCTGATTATTCTCTTATTACAGTAAATCAAATAGCTTGTATTCAGAGTAAAAAAAAAAAATTGATGGGGGTGGTGAAAAAAGTTAGATTACACATCAAAGTGAAAGAGAAAAAATAAACTGTTGATCATCTGATGTCTTGACGCCCACAGACCCCACCATTTGCACCTTAAGTTGGTTTCTATAAGAGTTTTGCCACAATAAGGAGCTGATGTGTTATTATTTTTATGGTTCAATTTTTCAAAAAGCAGAATGGGGTCTATTTTAAAGGCAACAAAAATAAACGCAATGCAAGAAACTAAGTATGATTAGACTGATGGAGAGCTCTGAGCTGAAACCTGCTGTGTTAAATGTGAAATGACTTTGGCCTGAGCACCCTCAAACGGTGCCGTGGCACACATCAAACCACGCTTAAAGCGCTGTCTTTAGTTCCAAGAACACACATCCACGCTGCCATCTATCACTGCTTTCCAGACAAATCGCTACATCCAATTAGATTTATTTGAGCATGACATCCAGCAGGTACTTTCACCTGCTGCTGTCCTCAATACTTTTTCCATTAATGGACCGAAATGACACACGGCAAAATACATTCCTGACAACATTGACACCTTGTGGTCATTTATCTCAAATACCACCCCAACAAACATTATCAGCCACATATCAGATCAGAGTGATTTGGGGGAGGAGGGGGTGGTGCGTAGTAATGCATTTATTCAAATAATCCTACACAAAAATCTATCACTTTCTACAGAAGAATAAAGGATTTTATTTGTCTAATTTAGTCATTTTTGCTTACTTTTGACTCCCATTGGAAGTTTTGCTCAAAATGTCCTTCATCCTCAAAAGTCTCCCTCTTCCCCTAAAAAATTTTTAAAAAAAGCAACTTTCGAGCCTGTAATCACAAACAAGTTAGTTTAAATGACAAACATAAACAAATTACCATCCAAACATGTCACGAGGAGGTGTTATAAATGCAGCCTGCATGTAGTTGGGAAGATAAAAGCTCTCGGTTCTATTCGAGCACGTCCATGAATGCCGAGGAGTTTCTCCCCCCTACTGCAAACAGCATTCTTATGATAATGGAATAATGCTGGTGCTTTGGTTAATTGTGTATGGGCAATAGTGGTGGGCACCTTTTGTTGCGGGGGTTTCATGAGTCTAAAGGAAAGAGCTGGCAGGGATTATCACTCTTATGGAACTTCTTAGAGTCCACTCAACTCTTACTTGTTCAGTGTTTGTCTTTTCTTGATTTCTGTTAGTTTGATGCTTTAATGGGCTCAGATGTTCAATCCATATTGGGCCAAAAGATGTTTCTGCCATCAGAACAGTGCTGTTATTCTTTGCAATAGGTGCAAGTTGTTTTTCTTATTTTATGTCATCAAAATGTATGGGTTACCTGAAATTCTGACTTTTAGTTTGTAGTTTAACAACAGATTCTTTTGTCTGTATCAAGGTACTGATACAGTTTTTTTCATTAAAAGGAGTCATTTCATGGGGGAATTAGTGATGCTCATTATCTTTTGATGGTCAGTAAGAACATTGTATTCTATATACATATGTATATGTATGAAAACTGTGACTAAAGCAGATGGCATCATAATTTTCTTAAACATGCAGTAATAATTACTTTTAAGACCACAAGACAAACAGCTATAACACAGAACATAATGTTTACTTGTACTAATTCTATTAGACTTAAAACTCAACAACTTTCTCTGAGAGTAAACCTAAGATCCTGCCAGTTTTGAAATGCATAAGTGATTTTCATGTGAGCAATAAATGAATTGGACTCACATGGTATTAGCAGCGGCGAAAAGTAGCCATTTCTACTCAGTTACTTATCCGTTAATTATCCTTATTGTCTATATCTATTCTATGTTCTATGTTCTCATTATGTATTAATTTGCTTCATTTAGCTCCATCTGCAGCAGCACCAGAAACTTGTGTACTGATGCTTACAGTCTGCTATGTTTGCTGGAGAAATTTTTCAGAGTATATTGAATTTTATAAAAAAAAATTTGAAGTGAACCTGCCTGAGCAATCACTCTCACTTGATGCAGACATTTCATTCTAAAAGTGAGTCATTTGAGAAAAAAAAAAAAAAAAAAAAAAAAGATTCTTGTCTACGATTATCATTCACAGGAAAAGAAGAAAAGTCATCTTTTCCTTGCTTTTTTTTTTTTTCTTTTTGTGAACTTTAAAGGGTCTAATGTCAGGGATATTATATTACTTTAACAGTTTAGCTACAATTATTTCTTATTAAAAAAAGTGATTTTTCATAGAACTTTGAATTCTTCCATTATTAAGTGGCAATTTAACCTTTTACCTTATACTTCTACCTTTAACAGCCACTGTTAATTCATTGCTTAGTATTTTATATGTAATATTTTCAACACTATCAGAGCAACATCCCTTATTATGCGGTAATAATGAACCACATGAAAGTTTTTTAAGCCATGAAACGTTTTGCAAACTAATATACCTTGTATATTTCCATATCTTGTTGAGAAAAACCTTTATATGACCAGTAAAAGCCTTGTTTTAGGATTAGTAGTGCACCTGTATCACCTTGCTCACTGTTATTACATAATACCTCAATCAGCTGACGTCAATTAGCATCACTACTTTCAGCAAGCTAGCTATCATTAGCCAACCAAGCAATCAAATTTTATTAGGTATTTAATTCAAATGACTATTAATATATGATTAGATTTAGTCTTATTTTATTTTCTTTCATCTTATTTCACATCAAGTTAATGTTAGTTTTACAGAGCTAACGCAACAAAACATTTTTATATTTGTTTTCAACAGTCTGGAAATAAGGTAAGATTATGTTATTATGGCACATGGATAGACTTCCTAAACAATGTTATTAACAGATGCTGTGCTCCTTATTTGAAAGATTATTAGCTGGCTTTATTTAAGCAACATTTCAACAGTGGCACCACTTTTCCAGAGAAAAGGTCAATGCTAATATAAGTGTTATCAACTGTTGCTAGGCATTAGCAGTCAAGCTAACTAGCCTGGGCAAATCAATCTCTTAACTTGTGTTTGTTTTTTGTGATAATTCTCCCACAGCTGTAAGTTTGTTAAGGTAGACTAGAAAAATATGACAATAACTGGAAAGTAAAATAAAAGGAAATTTGTTGAGTGAAGCAATACACATATTTTATATTAAATTTAGCTAAATGACTATTGGTAAACTTACAATGCTAACTTTGTCTTTAGCATGGCTAGTCAGATAAGTGGTTTAAGCAAAGCAAAATAATAGGAAACATGTAAAACATCATCTTGATGTGTAACTGTAATCACTGTAAAAATCTTTTAAAAGTATTGTGTAAGCCAAGAGTCAACCACTGACCCACATCCATGAGGGGATTATGAGACAGAACCCTGGGCAAATACTTGCCAAAGACCCCCATTCCCCCCATATATAAGTATTTTCATTTACTTTGTGGTCATTAAAGCCTCTCTGTTGGTTTGGCTTCTCAAAGTAACCTTGATGTTAGTTGGTGGGCTTTAGCTCTGTTTTTTTTTTTTTTTTTTTTACTTGTTTATATCTTGTGATGGTTGTTGGCTGTTGTGTTGTGCTTATTTAGTTTGGCCTTTTGGTGAATTTTCTCTATTTGTAGAATATTTCTGTATCTTTGTAGTTATTGATTTTAAACACCAGTAATTTTGCACGTCATTGCACTGATTTGCATCTTTTGCATTGAAGTTGGGTCTACTTTTAAAAAAAAAAAAAAAAAGTTGCTTTGTAATACTTTTGTCAAGTCACTCATTTACTGGTTGTGGGAATTCAGTCTTTTTCCCGTTTACTTTAAGTTAGTTTACATTACTTCAGGAAGTGATGTTTCAGCTAAAAGTGATGGATCTTTCGTAATTTAAAGGAATAAATGTACATTTTTATGCATACTGTCATGCTTAAATGCACTTTACTTGAGAAAACTGTCATGTTGAGATAAAAACAACATCCACATTTCAACACGATTTCAGCCACAAATCTGAACACCACTGCCATTTGTGTTCTCTAAAAGCTCATCCAGGGAGTGACTTGGTTTTTAATTAAACTACTGATATAAAGTAGGCAATTATATCTGTTGGATTAACTTCTGGAAGGGTGTAACCTCCCCTGCTTTACTTTGCGTTTGCGTCGTGGAGCCTTGTGGAGAGCCGCGTGTCCTGAAAAGGTTGCGCGTTTTGGCCGACAAACCAGCACCGCAAACGTGGCTGTCGCGACAAAGAAAACGGTTTGTTCAACCTTTTTGCATTAAAAGGGGTCAGATCCTTCCCTTTTTGTCACAGTTTGGCCCCGAAACACCAGTATTTCCAGCTAAAACTGGACGTGTAGGGTGCACCTTTGCGCAGACTGGTTTAATGCTGAGTGGCTCTCCTCTGGGTGCACAAAGGCAGCGGCTCGCAGAGGAACTTGTTCAGAGTGAACCGGGGACGCTGGGAGGCGAAATAAACAATCTGTGGTCTCGAAGTAGCAGCGATCGCGCTGTTTTCTGGCTGGAATCGCGTTTTCCCCTAACCCATCTGAGATATACGAGGTAAGGACTTGTTTTGAGCACGTTTCAGCGGGACTGGAGGGGCTGCGGAGCGGGTTAAAACCTCCTTCGCTCTGGCTTCCCGAGCATGGTTGTTTTTGCAGAAAATGGCGTCATCGCCCTCTTGTTTCTGCCTGGCCGCGGCGGAGAGAGGAATACTTTCAGAGACTTGTAGCAGCCTTCCCACACGGCATTTACTTCCTCAAAGGCAAAAATCACTTACTGCGACGTCTAACATTCAATAGCAAGCGGTCAAAACTGGAGCCAGTCGGTGATTTCGCGTGATAGGAGGACGCGCAAAGATGGAAGGGTCACCGGTCCTGTGCGCCAAGCTGCTTCTTGGAAAAGGTGGCACGGAGCCGCTAAACGCAGCGTTTTACATTCAGACTGGCAGCTTTCTCATCAGCTAAAGGCTAATCCTAAAGACCGCCGATGATTTGTGGTTTTCCCCATCATGTTGGTGGACATGCCCGTGGCAGCGCTGCGCCGTGTCTTTGTGTGTGTTTTATTCGGGTTAGCTCGTTTTTACGCCGCACTCCCCTGCCATGCTGCAATCGTTACGAAGGGGGCCTCTCTCTTTTTTTTTTTAACGGCGTGAAAGGTGCATTTTGCACTTGGCTTTTCCCTCTTCTGATCAATTTAAGCTGCTCCTTTGTGGTGGATTATCGTGGCGTTTTTAAAGCCTGACAATATAACCGTGTTAAAAGGAGATTTTCAGGCGGATAATGGGGGGGCGATGCAAATCGTGCCATGAGAACGGCGACTGCCTTGCGCTCTGGTTTTGCTGCCTATCAGACTAGGACAGTCTGAATGAGAGGAAAATTAAAAGTCCTTTGGACGAATCGCACAGTTTGCACAAAACTGGGGAAGTCCTGCGCTGCGCAATGATCGCGTCGCTTTGCGCAGAGAGCAGCTGCTGTAACCTCCGCCACCATTTCGCCGCGATATTTTTGTGTGTGTGTCGGCCAACCTTTTGTAAATAGTTGGGGGACTCTTGGATAAAAGAGCACAATAGTATTCACGCGGGCCCTTTATGGCCTGTGAATGTGCTCCCGAGTCCCACTCCGGCTGTCCTGTCTCTCCCTGTCGGCTACGTGCATGCGTCCTAGCACTGGCCACCACACATCCACCATAGCGAGGCCACTGGGTTCCTGTGCACACGCTCTGCTTGGTTCCTCTTGTGGCCAAAAAGTCGATGCCTGACGGCGTGGAGAGTGTTGTGTTGCAGGCCAAAGGAATCAAATCGAAGCAACCACGAAAAGATCATCCAGTAAAAAAAACTGCACCTCGCTCGCTCCATGCACGTTTTTTATTAAGTTTCCCGAGTTATGCAACCGCATCCCCGCACAGCGAAGTGCTCGTCCGCTTCAACGTACTCGTCACCCACCATCGGATGGACATTTTATCCCCCCTCCCCTCCTTGTGAAATGCCTGCTGAATCTGTCCACTTCCACTGGCATCCACACTGAATTAAAAAAGATATGTCATTTGCAAATCACCAAGTGCCATTTGCGTCACAGCCCGCGGCCTCGCACGCCCATGGGGGCCGATGGAGTTGCAAATGGAGACTGTGTGTGTGCATGTGTGTGTGTGCTGACGCTGCCCCAGCTGAAAGAGAACCAATAGACGCGGACCCAGGCGGCAACAAACCACCGTGCGCTTCCACTTTCGAGCAGTGCACCGACTTTGGATCCCGTAAGAACACGGAAGATCGCGCAGTTTATTCGGGTTGGTTACGTTTCCATCGCTCTACCCACGATGCGTAAGTGGACGCGTACACACACACACACGCGGCTTCGAAGTGCTACAGGGCTCGACAGGCCAGCCGAAGAGGAGTGTATCCGTCCGGAGCTTCCCTCATGGTGCTCGGTGCATGTGGCTGTGGAGAACTCGCTCCTGAGTGGATGTATGTCTTTCCCACTGGATCGCGGCGGTATGACCGTGGAGCCTTTACAGCTGGACTCCGATCCGGATTGGAAGCAATTCGTTTTTATAGATTATATCCACGACGCGCCACGCGTTTCTGGCTTGGAGAGGATGGTGTCTTTTTTATTTTTTATTTTTTGTTTAAATCCAGGAAGGTGTTATTTTGTTGCCGCTGCGCTTTTGGGCACTGCGCATGGTTTCATCCAACACAGCAAAAAAACACGAGGTAGAAGCTCGTGAAACCTCTCCTGCACATCCTGTCAGAGTGGAAGGCTTTTGTGGGGACTAGTTGTTTTGTGAGGAAGTCATGTAAACAAACGAGTTGAATGCTCTTTCTGTAGTCTTTCAGAAAGTCCAACTCCAGTCCTAAAAATGTAGAGAAAGTGGAGTTCAGCAAATCATACTTTTATGATAAAGTTTGGGTGGTGCTTAAGCCTACTTTTCATGTTTGCACGCACTTGTATGGCAGTATTCACACGTTGGACCATGCATTTAACCAAGTAATCTGTAAAGTAGTTAAAGAACTAGTTAAAAAGGCAGAGAAGCAGCCTCTGTGTTATGATGCATCATGTTTAGATTGTTTAAAGTTCCTAAATTATTGCTGCTCTTGGTAAAACTGCAACCTGCTTGGCTGTTGTTTCACTTTGTTTACTGCAAACTTTGCATTGCATGTTGCTCTGGATTCCACTTCTGCTCCAGGGTAATTATTTAGTTAAGGCTTTGTACAGATACTCCCACTTAAAGTTGTAATGCAGTGCATTAATAACTTTGACACAAAAGAGATGGTCAGTTAAGAATCCTCTGGGGAGGATAGAGCAGTAACTGGGACATGAGTGTGGAGAACGAAATTAAAGAAAAAGTGGGGAAAAGGAGGGTGGATACTTTATTGTTTTGATATTCAACATTAATGATCCTTTGGTCATCTCTGCTGGGCCTTCTTTATATGTTTAGACGTGGGGTTAACTGGAGAGAACAAGATGCGGGCCCGCCTTGTTCTCTTCCTTCCCGAAGCATCCCAGGTATCAGCGGGATTTATCAGACCTGATGCTGATGGCTACACTTCAATGATGTCACCGTGTGATTCAGTCACTTTAACAATGTGTTGTTGGGGTCCGTCACTGACTCAGCTTGCCATTCCAACACGAAAGTCAACAAACTTGTTTACCTGCCGGTCACATAGCGGTTAGTAAGGCACATAGATGCACAGGTCTGGAAATATCCATGTAGCCAGGCAGCTAGAAAATTAGCATCTGCCCCTCAGTTAGTAGGTCAACTAGTTATGGAGTGAGGATGTTATTCATCCTGTTCAGCCTAACCCTAACAGATATCTTGCTGTGTGAGCGGTGAAGGTGAGCATTGCTTTCAGCACAGCCTGACATGTCAACAAAGGCCTACTTTTTTACTTTAGAGATAGAAGTGTCCCTGACTTCTTGGAGAGTATATGCTCAAGTCTGCTGGGTGGGATCTCAGGTGATTTTGGAGTGTGTGTGCGTGTGTGTGTCTGATTTCATAGGAATTTGTTGTTTTTCTGCTTTACTATTTAACCTTCATGTCCAGCGCTTGTGGCCAGCTGTGCATTTCTGTTTGATTTTTAGAGACTCGGTATGAAAGACCAGGAGCTGCACATCCACACCTGGCCTGAAAATGCCCATTATGCATATCCCCTGGCTACATTTATTTAAATCTTTGTCCGTGCTCCTTTTCCACATTCTGCTGCTGCAACTCTTTTTATGCTACGATAATGTGCGTCGCCTGTGTGCTCGCAGCGCACGCTGCTTTTTGTAAAATTCCTTTTCTATTTTGTTTGGATGCTTCTGGAGAGATTTTAGTCTTAACTCTTCTCTTATGTTTTTCATGCTCTGTTCTGTCTTCAAGTGTGTTGTGGCTTGTTTGGGTGGTTTGAGTTGTCACAGAAAAACAAGTTTTGCAGACCTTTAACAGTCTCCGTTTCAGGTCAGGAAACTTTGTAGAGAAACAAAATGTGGACATTGACTGAAATGAAATGTTTCGGAGGTTGATATTGAGTCCTTTTCTTTTGTTTATGCTTCATGTGTACCTCTTTGCAAGTAGTTGTTCCTTTTTGGAAACAAAACATCACAGGAAACAGTGTGAGAGTTTCCTGGAATTACATTTTTGTCATTGGATGTGCATATTAATCATATATCAGAGTAAATGTTTATATTCTGCTACTAATGATCTACCCACAGTAATAAACTCCACACATTTTTTATATATTTATATTGTTTTCAGATAAAGTGCCGTTTCACATCCGTATATCATCTCCAATCTCAGGTAGTTAAATGTCATTTCTGCTAAATGACAAACTATGGATGGGGAAATGATCTTTTATATAATTGGCACTGTTAAACCTTTTGAAGAGTATAAAGTTGCAAGTGGACTGGATATAAGTTTTATGATGTCAGGTCTTACCAGCAGCCTGCTCTGCTTATATTTATTCAGTTTTATTTATGTACTCATTCCTTTTTACTATATATTGTAGTTCCACTCATCAGCTATAGCAGCATGTCTACCAACCTAAGGCCTTGTTTACGCTGCAATGCCATTAAAAAAGAACAAGCTTTGGTGCCTTCTGGCCTCCCATTTACACGGTTACAGAGTTTTGGTGGATTAAATTGCAAAGATTTGACAACAGCTAGTCCAGTCCGGTGAGTCAAGTCTGTGTAATCTCGAATCAGAGTCTTCTGTGACATCTTTCGCGTCATTTTGCACTTGCGCACTCAGACCCTGTTTAACTTGTGAAAAAGACAACAACAATGGCGGACCTCCGTGTCATGTTTGTGCAGCTGCTTGTTTTAATTCAGATGGTCTGGTGAAGCAAAACCATGTAGAACATGTATGCCATCAGCGAAGATGCAGAGGCTACTCACGCCTGCCTGACAAATAGCGGTTAGCATGCAATGCTAACGTTATGAGCAAGCGGCAGCCTCCGACGGTTAAAAGTGAAGCCTATGTGGAATTGCATAAAACTGCAGCTCCCCCTTCATCCGCTAGGGGCTGGCTCCAAAACAGAGCGAATCCCCATAGACTCCCATGTTAAAAAAGACCAACTTCATGGCAGAAATAAACATGTTTACAGCCTGGTTTAAAAATCCATTTTGGGTTTATAGGTCAGGTTTACCTTCATGACAACTGTGGGGGGGGAGTGATTTTTTTTTTCAAACTCACCCTTTTTAAAGTAATTTAATCTCGAAGTTGAGCATATTAAGGGGCGTGTCCTTTAGATTGACAGGTACCAATCTCCAGCTTTAAGTAAGAAGAACGTAGAACAACCGCGGTTTCTAGTCGGTTAACTTAACTTAGCTAGTTGCGTGACTTAGCTTTAGCCTGCTTACCTCCGTTAGCTGGTTAGCTCCCGTTATCTTGGGGTTAGCTCGGTTAGCTTTTAGCTACAGAAAGCTTGGAGTTCGCTCCATGTCAATCATCTGCCATGACGCTCACAGCTCCCTCTCAGCTCCACCTTTTTGCCAATATTTGTATTTTCCGGGCGAGACGACACACATGACGCTGCCGACATGGCAACGGTTGGAACCGCCCACCGAGCTTCAATTCAGCTCTTCAGAAACCTATGGGTGACATCACAGAGGCTCCGTCCATCTCTTTATATACAGTCTATGGTTATGAGGATGCGGCGCACACCTGGGTGTGTCAGTTTGACACGGCTAATGTTTTACTGCCCACTAGAGGACCAGGCATGTATACGACATCGTAGGTCCGGGCGATTGATCAGATTTTAATCTCAATTACGAACTGAGTTTTTAATGAAATAAAAGGGTGCAATTATTTTTCTCTTTGTAGTTTCCTTTCCTGCTGTCTTCAGTTGCTAATCGAGCGTCACTGGCATTGCACTGGCACTGTAAACTCCTTCCACAGCCGCTTTGGTTTCATTCAGACACTGTTCTCGCTAAATCTGGCAACTTTTTTTGTTGAAAGCGACTAGCGACAAATCTAGCAACTTTTACTGGAGTTATTAGAGACTTTTCTCGTGTTTTGGCGACTGACTTGACGGCACATATTGTTCTGCAGTTACTGCAACGAATGAGCAGCGGGAGCCTCTCCCTGTCCTAAAGCACTCCCAGGCGGCCAGTCTCAGTCGGCTCGGGCTGCAGGTCAATGTAGAATAACTGCAGTAGGTTGTGGAAGTTCACTACAACATAGTTTATACCATTGTCAGTGAGAACTGCCTGCATTATTTTCGTATAAACGCACACATAGTTTGGCGAGTTATATCACTGTTATAACCCTCTGTTACGGGGCGTTACCATAGCGACGCGTTAATCAGCTGGTTCAAATCAGCTGTCTATTAACAGGTGAATGAGAGAAATGCTGTAGCCTGACAGCGGTTGTTTGGCATAAAACGTACATCGATGTAAAATAGTTCCTATATAAGCGGTAAAAGCGGATTAAACAACTCAGAACCGTGCATTAGACGGTTATAATGCATGACACAGAGTCTGGAACACCTTTGTTTAAAAGTACTGGATAATTGGGTTAAATAATCGAGATCTCAATTTCAGTCAAAATAATCGTGATTATAATTTTTGTCATAATTGAACAGCCCTACTACATCGTTTCTGGTCCTGTTTGTAGTTTCCACTGCATGGAGATAGATGTGCAAATGCTTTTTGTTTCCATTTTTTTGTTTTTAAAATATTCAAAGGAAAAACTTTTTTATAGAAATGTGGTGTAAACAGGGCCTAAAACTGTTCTGGCCTTTGGCAGCAAGGTGGTGGCAATAAATTTACTGGGTCCTGTGGGTTGTGGGGTAGTTGCTTTGTGGATGGGTTTGCTTCCCACAAATGCATATGTAGCGTTAAGAATTTAGGTGAACACCTCAGACTGTTATATTTTTTTATTTTTAAACCATTCGTAATAGCTTTGTAGCTTAGCCAGGATGCAACTTTTCTAAGCAGACCATTGTTCTACTCTACTTCTTGCCAGTGGTTTTATTCTTATGGCTGACCAGCATTGCATTTGCAGTTTCACTCCAGGAATTAATAAAGATTTTTTTATGTTTAATTTTAATTCATGCTGTCTAATGCCAAGATGCTAAATGGACGAACTGACAGCAAAACAAAGAGCTTGTATTGCTGTATTGCTAAACTGTGATAAGTAAAGCATGTTTATCTTATGGCTGTCAGCTGGTCAAGTCACTTTCCACACTGTTTATTTGCTGTGTGTCTGTCTGCAGTCAACACCAGCAACGAGACTAACATCCAAAAGTAATGCATGTCAGAAACCATCATTCATATATGTCTATACATGTGCACACTGTAGATGTAGATATGTCTGAATTCTCAGTAGAGCAGCGAGGGCAGAAGAAAGTTCTTGTTTTTTTTACTCTCATCTTCTGTCTCTGAAAGTGCAAATGTCAATTTTTAGAGATTTAAAAGATGTTTCCAAATGGGAAGAACATTGACAAATTGATTTTTGGCTGACACAAACAGAGCATGTTTGCTTACAATCAGGTGTATTTTTTTTTGAGCAACGGGGAGCTTGTTTTGCTGGAAATGGCCGGTCAGTGTAAGACCATCTTTAAATGTATCTGAACTCCAAGACGTTTACAGTGAGAAACAGTAGATTTGGTGGTTTAATGGCTAAAAAATGGCAAAAAGCAGCAAATCTTCAAGCTGGGTAACAAAGTGCTCTAAGATTTCCTTTGAGTTGTATTAATATGTCAGTGAAAGATAGGTTTCATGTAAGAATATTAGCTCTAAATCAGATGTCCTCAGGCCTGTCAGTCTAAAGATTTAGTTTCTAAGTCCATCAAGTATATCATTCACATCTCACCTGTTCATTAGTATTAGAAGCTCATCGGTTTCTGCTGGATTAGAGGATGTGAAGTCATTGTTCCTGTGTTCCCCTGTTCATCCGCTGTTGTTTATCAAGCACTCTTCTGAGGAGGCAGGAAGGAAATACCTTTTTTTTCTCTTTTCATTGATTCAGAAACTTGTCAAGCAAGCAGTCATTTTCTTTCTGAAAGATCTTTCTGCGGCATCATGGGACGTCAAGGAAATAATGATTGAGTTTTCTCGACAACTTGGAATGAGTTTGCTTACCTGGCCTGCAGAGTGGGATCATCAGGTACTCTTCAGGATGTTGGACCAAAGATGCCAACAAGTCTCTGGTCCTGACTTTGTGCCCATGACATTTTCACTCTCATTACCTGAGTCATAGCAGGACTCATTCCTTCATAACCATGTCTGTCTGTTGCTATGGACACGGGAGGGCCCCTTGTGTTTAAGTGTGTTAATCTATCATTTGTGTGCATTTGTGGCTAAATGTGCTTGTTTAAAGCCAGAATGGTGGTTGTGCGCAGGTGTTTTTTGTAGGGGAGGGGTTTGTGTTTCAGCAGACTGATAGGTTTTTATGAAATATGTTGCAACAAAGTCATTAGCACCTGTTGGTCTTGGTTTGGAATTTGCAACCTTCTGGTGGTAAAATTTAAATAAGACTGGGGATCCTGAGGTGAATCTGTTGATTACATGCTGATGTGGATGTAAACGATGCCCAGAAGGAAGCTTGCGACCCTTTCTGAAAGCTTAGTCTTACTAAGATGCTCCTTGTCATTTGGCTGAAACCACAGATCAGCATACCGTACATTTACTCCAGCACGATGTTCAGATTCTGGATGACGAGGGGCCAGAAAGCTTCCCAGCGTGCTTCAAGTGAAACCGAGAAACGCCTTCAGCAGGTCATCCGGGGCCACAGGAGCCAACATGTTAACGCATAACACTTCACAGTCTTTCACTTCACACTTGAAACTCACAAATTCAGGTATTTTGGCTAAAAGAAATTTTCTCTCCGCTTGCGCTTGGCATCCATGTACAAACAGTTCTCGGCGCCATAGACAAAAACTCTCTGGAAGTCCCTGTCTGCATCGAGTTCTCAGCAGAACCAGATGAGTCTCAGGTATTGAAGGAAAACATTAGAAACATTCAGACCGTGCGGTTTTTCTGCACACACCGAAGCCATCTGGATTTTTTCTTTTGACAAGTGAAAGAGGAATAAAAGTTCATAGGAGCTTGAAATTTATTGCTGCCTGAAGGGATTATACCGACTGAAATGATTATTTTATTGTTTTTAAATGAAGGACCAAGACTCTGAGATTATTTGAGGACCTCAGCAGTTTGTATTATACACACTTTCTAATTAAAGTCTTAGTTCCTCATTAATGTCTTGTATTCATTTCTTTCTCTGATGTAAATAGAACATAGGTAGATGTATTATGTGTTTGTGTACTTTCTCTTCTTTAAACTGTTTTAATCTTATTGTTTTATTAGAAATTAATCTTGTTTTTATTCAGGTAAATCCCAACAAGGAAAACTGCCTTACACAGCCTGCAATATATATACCTGGTCTTACGTTTTTCCTTTAAAAAACAAAAAAACAAACATGGTTTTTACATTTACATTCAGCTTCCCTCTGTTTATGTAATATAGTCACTATTTTTATATGACATGACATCAGTTAACAGCGAGTGTCAAATGTTTTGGACTGATCCTTCATTCTACTTGTGACAGACATTTTCTTGTGAACTCCACTCCAGCTTTTAAGCAGATCTGTCATTTCTTGTAGCCTCTGCCGCTGAGTTATTGCACAGAGCTTAAGTATTTCATTTAAAGTGCAAAGAGCAGGAATTCAGAAAATGTCTCCTTCCTGAAAAAGCTCATTAGGCCTTTCAGAAGTGAGGAAATATAGAAAAAAAAATAGTTTTTGCTTTTTTAAATCTACTTTTCAGGGACAAAGTATACCATTATAATTAAGATACTAATTTGTTATTTAATGTTATTGTCTTCTTGTTTCATAAAGGGACTGGGATTCGTGTAATTTCAGATGTACTTTTTGTTTGTCTTAGATGAGGAAAAGTTTTCGCTTTTTAAGTTGTTTAAGTATCTCTAGCATTTAGGACAGGTGCATTTAATTCCACGCAGAAATCAGACTTTGTGATCGTGGAATTTACGTAGCTGTTACAATGTCAAGTATCTGATTTAATTTCCCGTTGCAGACTTCACCCTGACCTTTGTTTCTAGATAAATGCACTGACCTCTTGTTATGTTCTTTGCTGATAGATGTACTCAGTGAAGCTGAGATTGTGGCTGCATGCTGAGACTGATGTTGTGTGGTGGTAACACTGCTTTGTTCTCTCTCTTTTTTTTTTTTTTCTTTTGGCTGTTTTGGTTGGTGGTCTGTGTGTCCACTTTTGCAGACATGAAAGACTACAAAACTTTGCAACTAGTAAAGTAGTTTACATGCATGCTTTGTCTCCATCTGCTGGACATGTGGTGGAACTACCAATCTTCCCAAGCTGGGATAAGCTGCTGGTGATTACACTGGCTTTATAGTGGAGACACTGTGGTGTGACACATCTGCTGTAACTCCTGTGGAGTAATTCTTTTTTTTTTTTTTTTTTTGTCGGTGTATGATTCAGTTCTGGAGTTTAATTTCTAAACTATGACTTTGAAAGTAGTCAATTATGTTTAATTTATAATATAAAATTTTTATTTCCATATTTACTACATATTTGTAAGGATAAATAATGATTTTCTAACAGTGATCAATGCATTTTTTTTTACCACCGTCAAGCAGGTGGCAGATTTTATGTTTAAGCCAACAGTTTTTTTTTGTTTTTTTTTAAATTAGCAACTGTACACAAAAACGACTGGACAGAGTCTTATAATTTCATAATTTTTTTTGGGTCTTGGTCTAACTTGGATTTCATTACATTTTGGGAGTGATGTGATAAGGTCATTTTCAGTATATTTGGATGTAACTCTGCAATAAACGGTCAGGATACTTGGTAAAAAATGCAAGAGACATTCCCAACTTCTCCCAGGTTTTGCAAGATTTCAAAGGTAGATCTGGATCCTGGTAAAATTCTGGATAATGCATCCCAGAACAGGTAAAAATTGGGGATCTTTGCAATTTTTATCCGTACAAGAAAAAAACGTGATATGAACAAGATGCTGTGGATTATTATACGTGTATCTGAATGGTGTGTACATATATAACGAATGTGGGACTATAATATAGGGTGGACATCACAGTATGGGTGGGAATTAGCTGCTTGGTGGAGGTCTATGTCTTCAAGTGTTTTTCTGGTTTATTTGGTTGTTTTATCTTAAATGACCAACTCATCAATATGTGCAAAATATGTCATTTGGTTTCAGTCAGTTTTCCATCTTCCTGTGTTATTGCTGAATGCAAGTTTAATAATCTCTTGCACATCCAGTTAGATCTGAAATTTTCCTCTTGTATCACTAAAAATGTGATTTTTTTTTTTTTCAGCCTACAACTTCAACTTACCCCATGGTATTTAGATGGCAGGGCAAAATGTACCATTAGGAAAGAGAATGTAATGTACAGCATGCACTGTTAGAGCTGAACCTGCTGAACACTGAGTCTCCTGCTGAACACTTAGCCTGTATATATGCCTATGTGCTGTCAGCTGGAAGTGGCTCAGCTGATTAAACACTTGTATCTAATTACCACAAGAGGGCAGAAATATGTGGCTACATCACAATTCAAATGGCAGTCAATGTTTTTTTTTTTTATTTCATGCAAAAATACTGCAAATTTTTAATTTTTTTTTTATTAGAATTTATTACAAACTAAAAAAAAAAAAACAAAACAACTTTGAAACAGAACAAATATTGGTTACAACAATTTCTCAGGTACTCCTGAGCCAAAGATGAGTCGTAACAGTGGTGCTCCTGACTTAACCTGCGATTAGTCAGATGTTGTTTTTATTAGTATGTAATTACCGTATGACAGGATATTTATCTAATACTCCTGTAAGCAACGATTTACCTGGAGTCCATAGAATAAGGCACTTTTGTTACTTGCTGCAATTACCTACTTAAGGTTGAATGATTTTACACACACAAACACACACAAATCCTTAAAACACACCTCACAGCCTTACCTTCACTTAGAAACAAACTTACAGTAAACAGGGGTAAATAGCCTGCGGTGCCTCAGCACCTTTTCCAACTTCTTTCGTTTGTCCAGATCAGCTGATAAAAGGCTGTTTCTTGCAGAATTGTCAGTACATGTTCACTGGAAGCACAGTTTGTCTTCAGACAAGAAGAAGGGCTCTGTGAATCAGCTGTGTGCTGCACAGCAAGTGGTGCTAGAGATGTGATGTACTTTATTGGGAACTCTGGTAACATCGACTGTAGAATAAAGAAAAAAAACCCTAAATCCTGTCAAGACAACCGTCTGGCAAACCTTTAATGATAAAATTGTCTTTAGGATGAATCACTTCCTGAAACCATGCATGCATCATGTGTGTGTTGGTCCTGTGTACAAAAAGTGCGTTAACATTTGTCAGCCCTAGTATCATCACATTGAATATGAAGAGCAGCTGAATTAGTATTTTAGAAAACCATTACTGTGTATTTAAAATATGGTGCTCAACAGCCAGATAATGCACTGGTTGTTGTGTGTTTTTCACTGCTTGCCTTCACCAGAAATGCATGTATAGCTCTAAGTTGTGGGTCGGCATTTTGTCAACAAGACCTTTTGTTGTTCATGTCTCCCTCGGCTCTTACAGTTCATTAGTGGTGTGAATGCTAATTGATAATATCACTACATAGATTAACAAGAGTTTTGCTTTTTAATTTGTAGATTTTAAATGCAAAAGTCAAAAATGCACCACATTGGGCATTTTACTTTTATTGTATCCTAATAGCAGCGTAACAGTGTAATTACATGTATTTATCATTTTGACACTAAGCTCCCACATGTGGGAGACAATTCTGTAAAGTTAATCTGAGAAATATATCCTATAAAGTTTAGACTGCATTATTTATATGCATCACACTTTGTTGTTACTTGCAAACATGAAAATAATGCACAATGAGACATGACTCATTTCTCTTCTGTGTATACATTATGGAAAAGCTCAGAAACAGATGAGTTTTCAGCTAAAGAGTTTCATTCGGTTACCGTACTTTGCTCACACAGAGTGTTGTTGCATGGTTACAGGTGTATGCTGGTAGTGAGCGTGTGTTGCAGCATGGTGAAGGTCCAGAAGTCAGCTGGGAGGAAGAGCTCTCTCTGTCTCCGCAGACAGGTACTGGAAGTCCAAAATACCCAGATGTTGCTGTCCAGTTGCTCTTCCTTTGTAGATCAGTTGTGAAACTACATTTCCTGCATGTTTAGACTGAAATCAACCTAAACAGATGCCATTATGGTTGAGAAAACATCAATTTGTTACATATGGGATATAAAGTTTGAAATGATAGTACTTATACTTAAGTAAATTTATACAATTATAAAGGGAACTTTGCTAAAATTGCAGCCATTACTTCATGCATTCAACATTTTCAGGGTGTCAAGATAACTGGAATAAGAAATAAAAAATAAAAATGATCTTTAAGTTGTTTAGGAAAGTCCATTACTGTCTGTGACAGCTCCACAGTCAGAGTGGACCGACCTAAGCTGCACTCTCTTTAGGAAGTAGCGTTGTCCTGCTTAAATGGTAATGTGTCAGCCAACATGCTCCGATACATGCTCTGAGTCTGACCAAAATAATAGTTTTACAAAAAAACTGCATTAAATGATTCTGTCAGCAGTGGAAAGATAATAAAAACCAGCATGTTGACTCCATTCAGACACATTCACATCAGCCTTTTTGATTCTAATCCGAGCCTGTTTGCTCAGAAAGTTCGCTTCGTTTGGGGAGCTGTGAAAGCACCAAATGAATTCTGATTCAGACCAAAGAAGTGGACTCAGTCGGCCTACAAACGCAGGTCTCGGCCCACTTAAGGCGGGCCAAACACAAGAAGCGGACTACATTAAGACTACATCACACTGCATTTGCCGTAGTATTGCATTGTGGGTATCTCCATCTCGTTAAGGGTCCTTTGCTCTCCTGTTATTCATACTGCGGTCATTGTTGCTGTGTTTTTCTTTAGTATATTTGCATCACAAAATAAAAAACCCAAAACAGTGATAGTTTCGTGCTCCATGTTTAGCTTGTAAGTGGATGAAACAGTTTTCTTCTTGTCGCAGGTCTTGTCCTCTCTTGTTAAACACTACTGCAGCGTCACGTTTGGTGGAAATGGGGATATATTATCCTGATGGTTTGACTTGTTGGCCAAAGTGCAGCATGAACACGATCTCAGTCCGCATAGATACACTTCCGTACCCCGGCAGAATCAGCCCTATTTGCTATATGGGGTTGTTTTGGGTCATGAGCTGTTGCTGTTTTCTTTTTCTGTACCCTGTCTTCTTTTACCCATATTGACGTTGGCTGATGTCGGGTTATTCAAATCAGTGCTGTGTATGTGCTCAACATCTGGATAAACAAACAATTGTTTGTGATTTTTCTTTGTATGTAGGTTTTTTGCTCTTTTCTATCTTGTTATGATGGCTAATCATATGGACAGTCTGCTTGTCTGTTTCCATGCATTTATCATTACCTGAATCACCTGCTCTGCATGCACTGCTGCATGTGATCCAGAAAGTCCTGGCCATGCAGCCTTCCAGGCTTTCGATGGGGAACCAGTGCTGTGTATAGCAAGGGAGAGTAATAGATACCACTGGAATGCTAGATGCGACCAGTAATGCAAAGATTGATCACATCAGATGAAGTATCCTTAAGGGCAAACTATTTTTATACAGCAAAAGTGCATGTAGCGTCAAGAAGGTAGTCTCTAAAAGAGAGCTATAATCTATATTCTCCAAAACACCAGTGGGTGGATTTTTGAGGCTGATGCATCAGACACTCACTTTAAACCAGTTAGCATCATGATGTTTCTGTGGAAACAAACCTGTCAAAGTTCTTCCAGTTTGTAGAAATGTTCTTTTTTTAGCCCAGTTAGCAAAACAAACTCATTACACTCACCAAACTCATTGTTTAAAGGTACGTGATCAAATTGGACAAAACTACTGTGGTTGCAGGCATAGCCAGTTACTGTTGCACAGGTGCACGGCACACATGCTAACAACATCCTGCTATAACATTACAGGGGGACTGTAGCTAACCAGCTGATGTAAAACATGAGACTCGGGGTTTAGTTAATGACCCTCATGTGGATCATTCAAAAACCAATGTTATCAGGACTTATTATAAGAGATATAAGGATATCCCACTCATTAGATTTTCTTTACACAAATAGTCTAACCCTAACCCATCATCATATTGACTAATCCTGACACTCCGCTTCCTAATTGTCTCAGTTAATTTTGAAGTTTTTTTTAAAACAGTGTTTTTCTTAGTTAATCAGAAACTCACATAAATGTAGAAAAGTTAAATCTGAAAGTGTATTTTAAAATGGTATTTCTGTATATTTGTGATTTAATGCCCTGAAGCACAAAGACCTGAGACAATAGAAGAAGAAATTGTCCAAATACCTGAGATCTTCATTACAGCCTCTTATTTGTTGTTAAACTCAGGCTCATGATGAAAATAAGGGAGATAATTAATGTTTGATGTGCTGTATGACTAACAGTGTGACTGTGGAAAATTACTCATGTGGAAATTCACGGGTAGTCCACTTTTTCTAATCAATGTGCCTTGCTTCTGCTTTCCTCCACTGATTCCCACTGCAAAATGAGTCATGAATAGTTGACTGATTGACTGCCTGAATTTAAATCCTGGCTGAATGAATCCTGATGGTTCTTTTTCCTTTTGCACAGATATGATGTTGGTGTTGCCTGCTTTTGTATCCGCGTCACAGAAACTTAAATGTTTAATGCAATTGACTGATAATGAAAACATCTCTATCAAGACATCAGGACCTGCTCGTTTCGACAAGTGTTTGTAGCTGCAGTTGGGTATAAAAGGCTTAGCTTTTGGGCCTTTGAAAATACGATGACGTGCAGTGTGTGTGTGTGTGTGTGTGTGTGTGTGTGTGTGCGTGTGCGTGTGCATGCACCACCGGTCCAGTTGTCTTGTGGTGTGGTTCTGTAATGTGCCTAATGTGGAGTCATTTATCCATCTTCAAGGGCAGCAGGGACAGAAGGAGTTAGCGAGACACGTACAGACGGAGGGAAAATGAGGATGAATTGGTGGGTGGATAGGAGACACTGGGAGAGGAGGGGGTGTCTGGTTAGGGACACAACTGTACAGACACAAACAAGTGTATGTGTGCACTCTGAAAAGTTGGCTTGAGGTCATTCATTTGTGGTTTTACTTAATGAACTTATGCTGATTTTATTTGCAATAGACTT
The DNA here is from genome assembly GCF_933228915.1 of Telmatherina bonti. Lineage (NCBI taxonomy): Eukaryota > Metazoa > Chordata > Actinopteri > Atheriniformes > Telmatherinidae > Telmatherina > Telmatherina bonti. The sequence continues at coordinate 12,529,575 of NC_136632.1, read as the reverse complement.
GTTTATGTGATGCTTTTATTGATATTTTCATAAAAAAAAATACAATTGTTTTGATTTCTGTTTCTTTTTGCTGGCTGTTGTTTCACAGACTGGTGGTCAGACAGAGATGGAGGAAGGTCAACTCCATTTGGATGCCCAGCATCCACCAGAAGGGGAGCCCAAAGGAGCAGCTCAAATCCATCTGCAGACCTCTGCTTCTACCGGGCCGCTGTCAGAGAGCTGGGACCACAAGGAGACTCAGATGGACGTCCAGGATAAAAGCGATTGCGCTGCGCAGCCCCAATCCAAGCCTCTGTGGAAGCCCATTCCCCCTCTGTTGCCTGAGCCCTGCATGGGTGAAACTGCTGAGACCAGGGACCAGAGCTGCCAGACTGAGGAGCAGTTTCATCCTGGCGCTGCCTGCAACCATAACACAGGTGTTTTTTCTTTTTTTTTTCTGCACATTTAGCCGCTTCGATTCATCCTCCTTCAGGCTAAAAATGTCTCAGCCTCCTGTGTGGCTTCGCTTTCACAGCACTGGAGTATGGCTGTTCTGCTGCTCACAAACAAAACGAAATGGTTTGTTTTTGTTGAGAAAGAAAAGAAATTCTGCTTTTGACTTTGAGCATCACAGTGAGCGCCATCAGCCAGTCCAGGTTGTTCAGTATCTATGAACGTTTAGTTTGGATTCAGCTTGTTTTCTACATAACCCCTTAATTTGTTTGGATGGACTTAGATGGTGTGGTGTGAAGGTACATACACACCTGGGCCGCTCTTTGAGGAAGTTAAGAGAAATGCACAGTGTGCCATCTTACGAGTTAAGCCTCTGGAGGTTTAATTTAGAACAATAATCCTGTTCCTGTCAGGATTTGGGATGGACTCAAAACGTCCTCGTCTTCTGCTAGAACTGTAAATGATGTAATTATTGTCCGGTGTGATTCTATGTCACAGTGTGTTCTCTCTGTTTGTCCCCTTTAAGAAACCAGAGGTGTCCTGGACGGCTATTACGGTGCGATCAAAGATCAAATTACACCGATTTTAAGCTTCGCTGTCATGTTTCGCTCCACTTTTCAGAGAAATAACAGTAGAAAACTCTGCTAGTGCAAGCTGATTTCTAATGTTCCTGCTAAAGGGGACACTTGCAGCATTCATTGTAGATTTTTTTTACCCCAATGCAAGGTGTGTGTGTGTGTGTGTGTGTGTGTGTGTGTGGGGGGGGGGGGGGGGGGGGGGGGGGTGAAGGTCAAGGGTCATAGAGGTCACTGACCCGCTCTGCTAGGATTATAGCAGCTCTCATGAAGAGGTGTGGGGGGATGGTGATGAGGGAAACACTTGCTGTCGCACATTAATACGTAATCTCTCTCTTTTTTTTTTTTTTTCCATTTAAAGCATCTGACACAGTTGTCATGAGAGATGCATCCACTCAATGCCGGTCTCGCGCGTCTCGCTCTCATGAATGAACTGAATCTAACCCTGATTGAGTTGAGAGTCGTGAGGGAGAGCTGGCTGACGTAGGCTGACACAGTTTTAACCTGCGTCATAGGTTCAGTCTGGATCAGTTATCACCTACCAACACAATCCACACTTCCCCTGTAGTATGAAACATATGAGGGTAAAATGGCAAACCGTGGTGAAATATGAATCGTGGTAAATTCTGTGGCTTTCTGTAAACTAAGTATTGGGTCTTAGTTGCAGCTGGTTGCCAGTAGTTTCTATGGAGCTGTGTTGTTGTAGTGGGAAAATGTCCTTCTGCTACTGTAGAAATGATGTTTTCCATGTTTTACATCAGCGTAAGAAGCACTTCAGGTGACTGCAACGTCTGGGATGTTTTATTGTTATTATTCTGCTCCTGTCCAGATGGTGCTGAAGTGAAAATGAAGTTGTGTGTGTGTGTGTGTGTGTGTGTGTGTGTGTGTGTGTGTGTGTGTGTGAGGGAATTGAAATATTGTCCCTCGTGTTGTTATAAGTAGACTGCACTATTGGAACCTTAAGAAATCTGTTTTCTTTCCTACGATTTCATTTTATTTTTTTTATTTCTTTTCCTCCTGTATTCCACATTTTCCATTCTTTCACTGTGATCTATTTTCTCCAGGAGAATTAGTCTGATCATGTACTGGGTTTATGGGATTTCAGCAGTAAATTAATCAGTTTTTTGTGTGTGGCATGCATCAACAGGGTATAGGCTGAGGTTTGCACCTGGGACGGCTGGAGGAGCTGTAGTTTCTGTATGAGTATTCCGCTAAATCCAATATAAACCTTCACTTTAGACATTTTCTTCATGTAATTCTTTTAGATTTTATTTTGATAAATTGCCATCTTTCGCATTTGTAGTTTACACAACTATTGTAGTTACAACAATAGATTTTTTTTTCCTCCCATGGCGTCTGATCGAGGCTGGTTTCATTTTCTCCACCTTGTTTGTCAGCCAGTATATTCTCAGACTAATGCTTCACTAAAAACAGATGCAGCTATTTTGAACAGCCGAGGTGTTTCTCCTGGCCTTTTAGCCACTGAATATTTTCTGGGAAACACTTGAGCTCCATCAGTGCAGATGACAATGGGTCAAAAACTCAGGCACTGAGAAAAAAAACAATTCAATTTGTGTGGATAGCAGCACATATGCACTTAAAAAAAAAAAATCCACAATATTCCACGATTTACAATTATTCCACTTTCTTTGTCAAATTCTGTGATTATTTTGCGTTTCCCACATTGCAGCGAGACTACAGCACATAAAACAGATGTAAAAATAATGCCATGAAGATACGTACGTATGTGCAGCCTCGGGTCAACACATCTCCCTGCAATAATTGCAGTTATAATAAATAAGATTAAACTTGTGCTAAAACAGGTCAGTAGGTCAAGGAAAACTGCTGGATTATTACTTTCATCAGGGAGGTTGTTTCCTGGTTCCATCTGACTCTTGTTGAGGTTGAACAAGAACAAAAATCTCTTTTAAAATGGATAAAAATTAATACCTTTATGTTTTAATAGATTAAGTACCATTGTGCTGCTGGCCATGACCACCACTGGACTAAACAGGAGGAAAAAACAATGTCACCCCCTCTGCTCCCCAGTGTGTGTTTTCCCTTGACCTCTCCTGAGACAAGCAGGACGAGCACCATGAGAAGTTACCTTTGTTGGGATTGTTTGAATTTTTACATGTCTGCATTTGGTCTTATCTTTCTCCTAAGATACCGATCTTAGAAGGCAAAAACCTGATGTGTGTTCTCTTTTGCACCGTGCTTGTGTGTTTGTGATGCCATGTGTGTTGTGTGTGTGTGTGAGATGGTGGATAATGAGGTCAGGATGAATCACCATCTTGTACAGACCTCTTTGTGAGTGCTTTTTTAGCACACAGCCATATACCTTGCTTTCTTAGCCTCTCCTCAGACTTCCCAGGTGATGCTGTATTTCTCTGAGACTGTAATACACTGATGTAATTATAAGCTGACTTTGATGTAATGCTGTCTCTCTCCATCTGTCTAGGCCTCTGCGTGGAGCCGGGTGATCCTCCTCTGCTCCAGCAGCCTCTACAGACGTCCAAGTCAGGCATTCAGCAGATAATTGAGTGCTTCCGATCTGGTTTGTGTCTGTGTTTTCCTTGTTATCTTTCTCCTTTTATATATTTATCCATCTTTTATATGTTGTGCTGTCATAAAATTGCAACTTGAATACCTGCCGAGTGGATTTACATATCAGAAGGAAGTTAATCGGTTTTTAAGAAATTAGTATGTTTTTTTTTGTTCATACATCAATCGATGCATCTGTTGAGAATGAGAGGTTGAGAAGCAGCAGTGTAAAGACCCCCCCCCCCCTTCCACTTCTGCCTCCTCACCAGGAAAACTGACTGTCATTCATATGCAGAACACTTTTCCATGTCTGTAAAAAGGTTTGAAGGAGCAATAGCATGAGAGGAGTGTTTATAAAGTCAGACTTTTCTCCACAGCAGCTTGACTTGATGTCAGTTATTAGTTAGAGAAAAGTGTGACGGTCTGTATGATAGGTTACCGATAGCGGTGTGTCTAGTCGCCGATACGATGTACATTTGTCCAAAACAGGACGCAAATGACCGCTTGAAAGTTTATGTTTGGGCAGATTTTTCCCCAATTTTTTCCCAATAAAACTTCATCCATCCATTTTCTGCCGCTTATCCGCCGTCGGGTCGCGGGGGCAGCAGCCTAAACAGGGAAGCCCAGACTTCCCTCTCCCCAGCCACATTTGCCAACTCTGCGGGGGGGATCCTGAGGCGTTCCCGGGCCAGCCAAGAGATATAATCCCTCCAGCGTGTCCTGGGTCTTCCCTGGGGTCTCCTCCCAGAGGGACGTGCCTGGAACACCTCACCAGGGAGGCGTCCAGGAGTCAACAAAACCAGATGCCCGAGCCACCTCAACTGGTTCCTCTCGATGCGGAGGAGCAGCGGCTCTACTCTGAGCCCCTCCTGGATGACTGAGCTCCTCACCCTATCTCTAAGGGAGAGCCCGGCCACCCTGCGGAGGAAACTCATTTCAGCTTCCTGAAATCTTGTTCTTTCAGTCATGACCCACAGCTCATGAACATAGGTGAGGGTAGGAACGTAGATCGACTGATAAATCAAGAGCTTCGCCTTCAGGCTTAGCTCCTTCTTCACCACAACAGACCGGCGCAGAGTCCGCATTACTGCAGACGCCGCACCGATCCGTCTGTTGATCTCACGCTCCATCCTTCCCTGAACAAGACCCCGAGATATTTAAACTCCTCCACTTGAGGCAGGACCTGACTCCCGACCTGGAGAGGACAATCCACCCTATTCCGGCTGAGGACCATGGTCTCAGGCCAATAAAACTTCTTAACCCTGTTTATTCAGGGCTTAAGTCAGGGGTGTCAAACACAGAAATTGTGCTCATTGTTCTCAAAGAATTTTCTGTAATTCCTAATGGTTTTTATAAAAGGATAAAAGACACTAGTTTACTTGCATTTCTTTAAAACTATTATATATTTTGAGTTTTGTCTGTTTCTAAGTTATTATGCCATTAATTTACTGGTCCATTAGAGGTCAAATGGGCCTGTATGTGACCCCTGGACTATAAAAAGCTTCACATACCTGGCTTAAGATAATTCAGTTCAGAATCATAATCTCTCCAGCTTCCCTTAAGTATTAATGGGGCTTATAAAAGTACATCATAAGTTTCTAAAAAAAAAAAAAAAAAGCAACAGATATATTAGTAAGACAGAATCAGTAAGACAAGGACGTCCAGCAAATCACAACCAAGCTGAAGGAAGAGGCCTATTTGAGCTAACTATGGTCATATACAAAGCTATTCTGTGCTTTTTAAAAACAAAATCAGTTTCAAACATGGTGGATAAAGTTAAGAGAAACATTATTTTTTATTACCTGAAATTTGACTTGGATAAGATGGCGGTGCAGTGGCTCCTCTCTGAATTTGACCTGTCCTCTTCCTGTGATGTCATCTTGTGATGTTGCTCCCTCACCTGACTGGAGAAGGCGTTCCACCTCTCCATTTACATGAAAGTAAATTGAAATTTCACGACTTTGGGCACAGTTTTGGGTTTAATCCAACTGCAAAAATGATAATAACTTGGAGAAGGCAGTTTGCCTATTTCTTTTGTATCTGTCAGTTATTTAAGGCTTTTTTTTCTGTTGAAAATGGACACAGTAATGAAAACATTAGTCCGATGACCAGCTTGCCTTTTAAACTGGTGCTCTAATGCAGGGCCACGGCTTTTATCCTGCTGCTCCTCACCAACACACATCCCTGCTGATGCAGCAGCAAAAGCAAAACAAGGAATGGAGTAATTCACATTAACAGTGTTTATTCAGTTCTGCATAAAATACCTGCAACTGAGCGAGTACTGAGTACTGAGCACGTTTATATTAGATATCCAACAGAGGATACAGCATATTCTACTGTATGCTCAGAACAAATAAGGTGCCATTTATCTCACAACACCCTGAACAGCTCAGTATACACAAACATGATTAGAATTGAATGCTTGAGTCAGCGTGCTGATGGTAGTGATGGAGACGGCGACAGGTGGTGACAGCAGTGATGCAAATGCAGCATTTAAAGCGAAGCCAAACATCAGAAATCGTTTAAAAGGCCGACGATATTATAGTTGGGAAATGATAGAACTCTAATATTAAATCCACACAACAAGCTTGATTTGCAGTCTGGTACTTGTGAGTGCTGCCTCTCTCTAACTTTTGATGACTTTATCAATTATAATAAAGCCAAACACGTATCGTTTTCTCTTGGATTGCTAGATGGAGCAACACAACTGTGTGAAGGCTTTTTGCAAAGCTTAACATTTGTGGCCAAAAAGCCGGAAACGCTGAGAGCGTAACGCTTTTCTTTGTCTTTCCAGGCACCAGCCAGCTCAGACACATGCTGCTGAGGGAGGTGGACACCATCTTCGAGTGTAAACTGTGTCGCAGTCTGTTCAGAGGCCTTCCCAACCTCATCACACATAAGGAATACTACTGCCTTTCACGGCTGCCAGACTCTGATGGTTCGTGACGCGACACACAAGCACGCAGACATGTGTTTAAACAGAATGTTCATGCATGCATATTTGTTATGCTAGCTCTCACGTCAAAGCCCTAAAATCAAAGGACAGAAAGAGATAAAGATCAAAAAGCACGAACGCCTTGACCTCACAATGAAAATCAAGCCGGCGAACAAGTAAAATAGTTGTTTAATCTGGGTCCAGTGCTTTTGTGAAAGCTGAAGGCGCTCCTGAAGGGATCACCCAGGCCATCGGCGATTCCCTGAACACAGCGGGGATCAAACTTGACTTCCACATGAGCTCCATGAACATTGCACAAACTCACGCAAGCAGTCTCTGTTTTCATCATCTCCTTGGGCTTGTTTGCATTTTGCTTTTGCATTTTGTCACTCCAAGGGTCCCTCGCTTGCTTTCACGCCATCTGTCTCCTACTTATTATTCTCCTAACATCTCCTCTGCATGTGCACACTTCATACACACACACACACTCGGATGCTCACAATAACGCGTCTTATCCATCAGTCATTTCTCCTCTCACATCACCAAGAAGAGAGACTTTGATCTTTCAGTGTTTGTGTGTTTTTTTTCTTTCCTCCACTTCTCATTAGCCGCTGTGCACGTCCACATCTCTATTCTTTTCTGCTTAGAAGTGCGAGGAAACTCCAGGAGAGGATGAAGGCCGACACTCCTCAAGACATTCCTGTGTTGCCTGGCTCTCCTCTCATCACAAAGGAGAAGTCAATCTCAACACAAACGATCAGTTATATCTTCTTTTGTCGCTACGCTAATGACTGCTGTCAGAGGAGCTTTTTCCCATCTGATCTTCATCTTCATTGATGAAGTTATCTTCAGCACTTCTAACTTGGTTCTCTTCAATCAAGCGCTCATGACTGGAGGTTTAGTTGGTTTTGTATTGATAAATGACTTAATTGTTGCGTTTTTCTTCCTCCATTGAGCATCGCCATGGCTTGATTTTGTGTGGTTTCCTCAGAGATTTGTCTTTGAAACGATTGACTGCTTTAAGCTTTCCAGTGGCTGAACTTCCTCTTTTTTCTAATGCTATAATTCATTTTTACAACCAGAGGAATATAATAACAGTGATGATTTTCAGTGGCAAGATTAGTTGGTTTGTTTAGAAACGAAAGCTCTTTGTGGCTAAAAATAAGCAGCGAGCCAAATTTCCACACCTGGAAATGTTTTCTGGCCTTTTGACAGAGTCCCACAAATTCTAACTGCATTAAATTTCCTTTTTTCCATTTCACCTACTTGTTCAGTAATGCATCAGAAAATTGAAGGAAAGGGGTGACTGACCCCTACAAGATTATGTTGTCTGTTTAGATTTGAATGCTTTTATTTGATGTGTGCGTGCAGTTTACAACTACAGGCAGGCTGTTTTGGGTTCAGTGTCTCGGTCAAACACTTTCAGCTGAGTGCATTTGTTGTTTCTGCTCGGGGTTTGGCTGGGAAGGGTTCAGGTTTTGTCTTTAACAGCCAAACTGTAATGTCATGATGTCAAGATAATTTCCTTTAAGTGAATGTCTCTGCTTTGGATTTGCTCGTGTTCATTTATTACAATGTAATAGCAAATTTATTGTGTTGTTGTGTATCTGATCTAGTCAGCCAGACCTGAGTTCATACAGCATAACAAAGTCAGCTAAGTTTCTTTGTATTTACGCTGCAACCGACACTGAAGGGGTGGGTTTTTTTTTGGTTTTTTTTTTAGTTTAGACAGATATCGTGTGAAATGCGGCGGCATTTGCTGGATGTTTGGGAAGCAAGTCATGTTCAGAGTGATGGAGAAATGCCTTCTTATGCTGCCTGACATGCGTTGGGAAAAGAAGCTGCTGCACAGGAGTTTGATAATCTGCCTGTGTGTGGTTCTGGGAGATTAGAGCGTTTTCAAGGAAGTGAACGTGATCTGGTTCCGCGTTAAAAAAGGCCGTAATTATAACGTGCATCACCCGCACTGATCAGAGATTAACATCTGTGTGGTTTATGGAAAATGTGTGGTTTTGCAGGTTCAGCAGGGGATGACAGACAGAGTGTAGCCATGAAGGATTTACTGGACGCCATTTATCCCAAAGCCGACCGTCCAGACTATGTGGTCCGACTTGAGCCTATTCAAACCACCACCAAGGCGGTGTTCCAGTACCTCACCACTGAGGAGGAGCTGGCGAGATATCCATCACACACAACAAGGTTTTTTTTTGTGTTTTTTTTTTTTTTTTTTTTTTTAAACATTAGTCATATAAACTTAGAACATAAAATTAACTTTATTTCATTGTAGTCATGGTGATACCACCATGACATGGTGACATGACATGTGATATGTCTGATTGTCCCTCTCAGTGCAAGAGAGAGTCCTGTACCTTGGGAAGGAGAAGCAGCGGAGAGTGTAGAAAACAACCAGCCCAACCAGCAAGGCGGACCAGAAAGCCAGGGTAGCCCAGGACACAATCAGGGACCAAGGAGGTGGGAGGCTGAGGAAGAGGCGAAGGAGGAGCAGCCACCGCCTGAAGACGAGGGGTCAAACAGTGGGGTAGGTGGGAGAACTCACGCTGGGAGACATGATGCCTGACTTACGCCTACAGCAGGTTGCAGTAAGTTTTTCTGCTTCACATCCAGGTTGAGGACGTGACTATTTCCTGCTGCCTCTGTGGTCAAGACTTCAACTCTCGCCGCAGCATCCGACGTCACTGCCGCAAAATGCACCAGACGAAACTGGAGGAGCTCAGAAAGTTCACAGAGACGCGCACAGTTCCCACGAGCCTGCTCTCTATGGTGAAAGGTAAAGGTTTCTAATAGCAACTGAATGTGTTACTCAGGACCTGGTCAGGATGAGATGTTCATCAAACCGGTTTGATGTGAAATCCCCCCCCCCCCCCCCCCCCCCCCCCCCGCCTTACAGGCTTATGTACAGTTGTACTCTCATTTATTCATTAAAGAAGGAAAAAAAAAACAGCTGCGTGTAAAATAAGCCGAAATTGACTGAAGTTTCCGCTCCAGTCAGGTGTTTTCTGTTCCTCTCAGTCAGACTTCTGCACCTCTTGACAGGTATTTTGTCCCACTGTTCAACAGAAAAATGCTCTGATTTGTCCAGGACCAATTTCTTTGTTTGTTTTTTATTCTTTCTTTAACTCAATGAAATGAAAAAACAGTGTCTTATATTACAAAATTATATTTTTGCAAATTTTTACCTATTGTTCTTTTTTTTAAGTCTCCAGTTATTTGAGTGACTTTTGTAAATTCAGCCTTTTCTTTAATAAAAGGGGACAAATACATATGAGCACACCTGTACATACATTTAAACTTATTTATTCTGTGAGAATCATAATACTTTTCTCCATGTCCCTGTCTTTTTAACCCATTTTTTTGTCTTTAACTTGTCTTTCAAATAGCTAATAGCTGTTTAAGCAGCACTGCTGATTTTGTTGTGGCTTGTTACGCAGTGATAATGATGCTTTTCTGTTTTAATCTACACTTTTTTTTTTTTTTAAATAATGTTTTTTTAAATATTTTTGAAGGTCGTCCGAGGACTCTCAGCACACCGACCGGAAAGTCCTGCCCAGTGTGCCTCAAAACCTTCGCCACCAAAGCCAACGTACGGCGCCACTTCGACGAGGTGCACCGCGGCCTGCGGAGAGACACCATCACACCGAGCATCGCCTCGCGGCCTGGCCAGCCCTTCTCGCTGGAAGTCACACCACCCAAGAAGAGCAACAACTCCTCGCCGACACGCTGTAACAGCTCCAAGTCCACCCCTGTCAACTCTAAAACTCCAACCTCCAACCAGAGCAAACCTCAGAGTCCGCTCCCAGCGTCCTCACCGACCAGCTCCGCCTCGTGTCGCTGCACGCTCTGCAAGAGAAACTACAGCTCTCAGGTTGGTTTGAGCCTTTTTGTCGCTGTAAAGCTCTCAGCTGGGATGAAGTCAGATGGGTGCACTTATGAAATGCGATGTTGTCACTTTGTTTTCATCTGGTTTCAGCTCATGTTGAAGAGACACATGCGTATCGTGCACAAGATCTACAGCATCAAAAGCAACCGGTCTGCTGCCACACCGGCCTCTGCTGCCACGGCAACCACGCCGAACAACACTAGCTCGAACTTAGGCCCCAGTAACAATATTAGAGTGAAGGAGGAAGCAGTGGAGGCTTCAGATGAAGACGAGGATGAGGACGTGGACAGCAATCCCACCCCGTCTCCCATTGACAGCACTGGGTCAGCGAAAGGAGCTTCACAGAATGCCATGAAGGTAAAGGAGGAGGAGGCCCCAGCGAGCCCCAAAACCACCTCATCTGCGTCCTCCACATCCTCCCGCGGGGGGAACGTGTGCAGCACTAACACGGCTGCCAAGATGACCAAACTGTCGGTGGGCTTCGACTTCAAGCAGCTCTTCTGCAAACTCTGCAAACGGCAGTTCAGCTCGCGCCAGAACTTAACAAAGCACATCGAGCTGCACACCGACGGCAACGACATCTTCATAAAGTTCTACCGCTGCCCCCTCTGTCGCTACGAGTCGCGCCGCAAGCGCGACGTCCTGCGTCACGTCACCGTCGTCCACAAGAAGTCCTCGGCATACCTTGCAAAGATCATGCCGAAGCTGGAGAGCAGGGCGGTGAAGAGGCTGGCGGAGGTGGTTCTCAACAGCACCAACAAGAGGGCGAGCGGGGGCAAAGAGGAGGTGAACGGGCGCCATACTTCTTCCTCGTCCTCCTCTTTCCCTTCACCTCCTGTCACTCGCAAGCAAGAGAGCTCCACGACTGCTCAAACGGGCTCTTCAGCGTCCTCCTCCGCCCCGCCTCCGGCTCCCGTCACTCGGAAGCAGCTGGAGCTCTCGTCCCCGGCCTTCACCCCGTCCCCTCCCATCACCCGTAAGCAGGAGAGGCTGCAGAGTCGCCCCGTCAGCCCCCCGCTGACCCGCCGCAGCGAGAAGCACTCCCACCACCGTAACGCCGCCAACAGCCAGTCCAGCAACCAAACCCCACACACCCGACGCCACGACGCCCAATCAGAGAGCAGCACAGGGACATCCTCCACCGAAGTGCGCGTGACTAAAAATTTCTCCCTCCACGCTTGTGACCAGTGTGGCCGGGCCTTTGCTAAGAAGGTGATGGATTTTAATGCAACGTCTTCTACATTTTTTTTTTCCTTTGAAAGGAGAATCTCATGCTGTTTTCTTTAAATTCAGCTGTACCTGGAGTCTCACAAGCGAAGCCATCGAAACGCCGCGGCCACAGCAGCCAACAGGAGGAAAGGAGTCAGCACTCGCTCCAAATCACTGGTCTGGTGAAACATCCCGTGTAAGAAAACAGAAGGTTTCATTTCCTCCAGCAAATGTGTAAATATCTGCGTGTCTTCAGAGTTGTTTATCACTCCTCTTTTCTCGCCTCTGAACATCTGTTTGACTTATTCTTCTCCTTCGTTTGCCCTCCTCACTTCTCTCTCTCTCTCCTCACAGACCGACGGCAATGAAGGACAGCGAGCCGCCAACAACGACCAATCAAAACACCCGACCTGAAAACAAATCGACAAATAAGATGAATCACAACGAAGAGTTGGGAATATGAAGGAAGTGTAGCGCAACGTTTTTTTTTTCCCACACTCCACAGTTTCCTAAAGAACCAACAATGCAGTTGAAAGCTGACATTCTTGATGTAGTTTCACGACGAAACTCGCCAGCCTGCTGGACGACGGCGCTGCTACCCACCCACGGACCGCAGTGACAGGAAGTCTCGCTTACTGCTGTACATACATCTGTATTTACTTCTGTGAATATAGATCCATATGTAGACAGCTGATATGTACTGCTTTGCTCCTGACACCCTGCCTTTAGCAAGAGGATGATGATAGTCTGTGAATGTGTGTGTGTGTGTGTGCGTGTGTGTGAGAATTTCTAAGACCAATGGACACATCCTCACCATACTCCGTCCTTAGTTTTTACAGTGGCACCTCAGAGCAGCTACTTCTTCTATATATTCACACATGAAACTGTGTGTTGAGCAGTGTTTGATGATGATATGTTTCCATCCTGTACTCCTTTCTCACCTTCCTCTCTGCTGATTGGACCATCGCTCCGCTCTGCTGCCTCTCTGGAGAGAAACTAGCCAAAGCGTTTCAAATGAAACCCTTTATTTTCCCTCACATAAATGTTTCTGGTTGATATAAAGGAAAAAAAAAAAACAGGTTTAATTTCTTTCCTCGCTGCTCTTCCCTTCAGCCAAGCTTACGGTGAGCGTCCGAGCAGACCGCGCTGTCAGAGGGAGACGGGGGAAGTGTGTTTTTCAGTTTCCCCTGAAAAATGCATGTCCTGTTTTCTCACGTCTTATTGATGCTCAGGCCGGTCGCATACTTGAGAAAGGTGATTTCTTTACCTTGCCCGCTCCGTCTCTATTTATAGCCGACTTTTCACCCCTAATAAAAGCGTGGCTGCTGGAGAAGCTTCACGTTGTGCTTCTCGAAGGCAGCTGTGCTGCTTTATTTAACCGAGGGGACATTTTGGCTCAAACTGAAAAAGTAAAATCTAAATTATGACGATTTATTACTTTTTAATAAATCCTTTGTGCTAGTTTGATTCCATCTCAACTCTATCATTATACCTACTTGCTTACACACTTGAGAAAAACATGGAGTAATGTGTCAGAACGCACGATATAGCAAGCTACAACAGGTCACAGCCATACTGCCTTAGCTCTTAGAAACCAATAACTGGAAAAAATTTTCGTTCTCACGTCATTAAACTCTGCAGTGTATCTGTTTAGAGCCCAGTCATACCAGCAGGTCTAACTGGTTTGGGAATTGGCTGATTTGAACAGTTCAGTACAAAGAAAGTGTACATATGAATTAAAAAAAAAAGAGCTGTATGTCTGAGAGGCAAAACTATTCCTAAATGTTTACATGAACCTTTCTGCTCTGTTAATACAATATTACACTGAAGCTTATTTAAATAAACTCTTTGAACTTTTCAATCCTATTTTTTTAAGTTTAGAATCAGTTTAAAATATGCTTTCGCACTCGGATATAAGGAGGTGTGTTTGATAACAGCTACCAAAGGTAGTCTTTGAAACACTGGTTAAGAGCCGGGAGGGCATGATGGAGGACAACCAAATGTACAGTAGATGTGTCTTATTATTCAAAGAGAAAGCCATGAAATGGGACAAAAACAGAGATAAAGGAAAGACCAAACTTTATTTTTCTAGTGGAAAATGCTTGTGCAACAAGGTCTTGAGCACATGTACTGTACATACTGATTCATCCTGCACGGATGGTCTGAATAATAGTTATTCTAGTCACATAATTATTAACTTCTGTTGGTAGATCATATGTTTCTGACATTTCTGACTAGTTAAAACACTGTCACTGTTAATCTGGAGGCAGGTTTGCGTTCCACTGTTTTTTTTTTTTTTTGGTTAATCTTCCTCTTTTGAAAGGAAATGTTTTTGTTTAAATGTTTCAAAGAGCAGGAAACCTCAAGCTTTTTTCTTTCTTTTTTTTTTTTTTTTAAATCTTGACATTTCCTTCTTGAGTTGTAATATGTTAAACTCAATCTCTAGGGAACAGATGAGTTAGAGAAGCCTTTCAAATGTGACAAGAATGTTCCAACCAACCACTTAATAAATAAAAATGTACTGCTTCAAACCTCTGAGCAGATTTATGTTTGACTTTGTTTTTATTTGTTCCAAGATGTGAGTCATGTGCGCCCATCAGTCATGTTTGTTTACCACATTTGCACTCAGAAACGGCTTCATCAGACATTTGAATTTTCACTTTCATTTCCTTTGCTTAAAGGAGCCATGGATTTGTCACGAGTCCTCTAAGCTATAAAGCTTGAGTTGGTTTTTGATCATACACCGAAGAGTCAGTATTGCACCAGTTTTCGAGCTGAAACTGACTAGTATTACTCGCGTGACATAGAAATTACAGCTCCCAGCTGCTTTGAGAAAATTAGCTTGCCATCCATGAAAAAAAAAAAAAAAAACCTTCTCAAGGGCATTATTCATACTCTTAAAACTGACATGTACTACAGCAGGAGGTGTAATGGAGACCCCTAAGGATCCCTGACGTTTACTGATAAACAGGTTAGAATTAGAGCAGAAGTCCTTGATTTTTTATAGAATATTTACATAAATATAAAAGTCATTCAAATGTGCTGAAGTCATTTAAAGGTACTAAAGGTAATAATGACCACTTTCATTGCTGCTCTATTAACATGTCTTTGTAAATGGAGTATTAGCATAACTCTTTTTATTGCATTTAATCCATATGTTTCATTTTGCAAACACGCAGCCCAAAATTGCAACTCCTGCTCTGAGTTCTTTTTTTTCTTCCTTGCAGCTGACCGCAAGAAGATCTCCACCTGCTCCTTTCTTTAAATATTGCAATTGCACCATTTCCCCCACTAGATGGCGCCATTGCTCCGCGCCTGCCCACCATTCAGCTCCAGCAGCGACACTCCGAACTGGATGTGTTGCTCACATCTTCCAGCAGTCAAAACACCGGGGTCTGTTCCGATTGCCTGCTTTCTGACTCCACATAGCTTATCAAATTGTTATTACACAGCATATGGGATGCGGTTCATTTGTTTAATTCCACTCACCACAAAGAGACACGCCGCTGTGGTTTTTACAAGCGCGGGGATCAATGGGCGCAGTGAAAATGGATTGAAGTTGAAGCAATTAAGAGTGCGGCGCAACGCCTCTGTGAGCATATTTTGATGACTTATTAATGTGTGCAAATAACCAAAGCCCTGTACTGCGGAAATGGTCGATCCGATTGATCAGTAATAAACTTGATTGAAAGGCTTGGGAGTCTGCAGGAAGGACGGGTTTGGTGCGCGCGGTCTGAGATGCGCCTCTCAGTCGGCGGCGGGGGTGGGGGAGTCGTGCGCTGTCCCTTTCAGCACCGACCACCGGAGGCAGCTGGAGTGAGGGTGGTGGATAGGTATGGGGGGGAATCCATAGAGGGGTGGTGCGCGTGCGTCCGGAGTTAACGGAAAGAGGGTTTATGCGCAAAGTAGGGGAAGCTCTGAGAGGACCATGAATCCAAAATCAGGTGGGTTTTACCAACATTATTGATCAGGGCTGTGTATGATGAATTCCTCTGCTCTGTCTCCTAGCCCTCCCTCTCTCTCCACACACACACACACACACACACACACACACACACACACACACACACACACACACACACACACACACACACACACACACACACTCTCTCTCTCTCTCTCTCTCTCTCTCTCACCCTATTCTCTGTCTCTTTCTGTATCTGAATTCATTCTTGGTTATCGACTTGAGCACAGGCTGCCTCCTTCTATTGTCTTCTAAAACAAGTGCGGAGTTAATTGTTGCGTTTTTGTGCGTAAAATCCAGCCTTGCTGGTCACGACTGGGTACTTTTTTTTTTTCTTCCCTTTTCCACCCCCTTTCTTTTCCCAACAGCAGCTACATTTTCCCTCGCTTTGCGGATGGTCTAATGGTCTTCAAATCCTCCTGCTGCTGTGGAAAAGAAAGAGAAAATAATCACAATCTCACTTCAGGAGGACTGGTATTTCTGGAGGGGTGAAACTGCTGAGCTCCGCAAGGAAGTTGCCTGAGGCGGACACGGACCCCAAGGAGTCTACAGGAGGAGCGGGGGGAGGAAGCTGGAGCTTCTCCCTTTTTGCACTTATTTGGGGGGAGAATCTGGTTCGCTTTATCCATGAGGTATCTTCCATTTTTCTTCTTTTAATGTCTCTGTGGGTGTTTTTCCACGCGTTTTGTTGCGTCCTCACATTCCTTCAGTGAATTCCTCCCTTTACTAAACATCTTTAATAAAACATTAAGAGACATTTGCTTCTCTTATGGACAGTATGTGCGGGGGAAAAAAGTGGAGACACTACTTAATGAGAATGACATTTTGCTCTCCCCCACTGGTGTTCCTCTGCGTTTTTTTTTTCTCCTCCAAACGCGCGTGGCACTGTCTTAATTAGGGTGCAATCAGAATACCACCACCGCTGCACAGAATGAAGCCTATAGGGCTGCGTAATGAACACACACGCCTCAGACTTTGATCTCACGTATATAGTCTTAATTCTCAACCTGTGGGCTGCGCTTTTATCTACACACACACACACACACACACACACACACACACACACACACACACACACACACACACACACACACACACACACACGACTTCATCTTCATCAGAGGCGTGCGTTTTCTGTCTCTCAGCGACGGAAGCTGCATTTATCCCTGCGTGAAACAGTCAAGGAAGGCTTCACAATGACAGAGAAAGTATTTGCGTGGAGTGTTTGATCGGCTCCACGCATGCATCTGCAGAGAGACCATGGCCATGTTGACCGTGGGGGGGACGCGTGTCTGTGCGTTGTTTTGAGGGGAAAGGTGAGCATCTGATTGCATCCTTGTCCCACAGCTCTGTACCAGGATAGAAGGGGAAAAGAATAGAGGATAGAGTGGAGTGAAACAGTCTTGGATGTGATGAAGGAGGGAGTGATGGGAGAGAGCAGCACACTCCCTTGAGAGATTAGGTGGCCTGCATGTAGAAGGTGATGCCATGCAACAGTGGGATGCAGAGGATGGAGGCAATCAGAAAGGGACGTAAGAAGGGAGGGGGATGAAAGTGAAGACCCTTGGGTGGAGGACAAGAGGGGTGACGCAAGGAGGAGAGAAGGGAAAATAAACTCAGACTAGAAGGAGAAGTGGGTGACACGCACCTCGACAGCAGTCGTGGGTGTAAATTAAAAAGAGCGATGAGCCGGCTGAAGCCTTTTGGGGTTCAAACCTCCTCATATTTGAGCCACTAACCATCACAGCAGAGGGAAACCTTCTTCTTCTTCTCTTTTTTTCCCCCCACCCTCTAGCATCCCACATGAGAGATGAAATCTGGTTTATTTCAGCTTTTGTAAAAGCACCATCGGGACCCTCATGGGAGCAAAGACACTAATAGCCAGGATGATTAGAATAAAAACCAGCTGCGTCAATTTGATGTATGAACACACAGGCGAGGATGTCACCTCATCTCACCCCTCGGAAACGTGATAATCTTCAACGAGTGCGAGTGTAAATGAGACATGAAACTTTTAATAACCTCAGAGCCCCTGCTCAGTCACCAGACATTCACAGTTTTTTTTTTTAAAGCGTCTCTCTTCAGACATTTTGCATGTAGTTACAACGTGAATGAATGTGAAAGCTTTCAAATTAGAATTTCACACCGGTTGTGTCACCGATATGGGGGGTTTTGTGTCAAAACACCTGCCACATATCATGACGAAGCAAAAAAACAAACAAAAAAAGTAGGAGAGGTGATCAGCAGGTGCTTTGTCTGGAAGCTTTATTGGACCGCATTAGATTAGAGTCAGTTGTAGATCAGAGTTGGATGTGATGTGGTGCAGCTTAATGAGCGGACCCCCCCCCCCAATCTCATTAGGAACCCCATTCTGTGTCTCTGCCAAGAAGAGCCCCAAACCAGAGAGAAAGTGTTGAATAAACAATGTCAGAGAGTGTGTAGCAGATGAATCATGAGCTGGCTAACCTATATAAAGCAGAGGGTTTTAATCATGGTGGGGGCTCGGCTGTATGAGTGGCTTTGACCTAATTCCACTTTGAGTTGAGAGAAACTGATGATTTAATTGGGACAGAATCGAATTGTATTCATTGAGAGTGTTTCTCACCCGGTGACGGCATCAATAGTTGGAACCTGGCGTTGGGCCTTTGCTGGTAAAGTCAAGTTGGCTTGAAGAATATTTCCAAAGTTTTGGAGATGATTCTTTGTTGTGAAGTGTGGACGGGATTTTTGGAAGTTTGGGATTTGATCCTGCAGAAATGGATGCAAACTGGAGATTACAGGATCTCATGTTGAGGCTGGGTTACAGCCATGACTACTCGGGCTATAAACCTCTGCAAGATGAGATTTGACATCGGGTAATCCTGCCAGATCGTTGAGGGGTTTCTCTTTAGATCATTAATGGATGACTCCTTCCATTCCGGCCGGCGTCCATAAGGGTTTAGATGATGGACACTGCTGTCTGCTGCAACACATTTGATTCCAGTGATATGGTTCAAGCCTTTTGCGAAGTTCTCAACAAGTCTGTCAACGATGCATCAATTTGAATCAGGCGTGTTGGAGTAGGAAAACACTTAAAGCCTGCAGGACACTGGTCCTCTAGGATGGAAGTTTCTGATCCCTGCGCTAGATCTTAGCCCTGACTGTTTCTTTTTCTTATGACTCTTACATCATGTTTGTTTCATATAGTGTTTGTATTGTTTTTTGTTTCTGTGCTTCCCTGTAATTTTTAGTACCATCTTCACTCCTGCGATGAAGCAACTCACCCATCACACATGTTCCTCATATTCTTCACTAAATTGTCTCATTACTTTCAGAGTAGAACCTCCATGGCATTGCTGGTTTCCTTTATTGAACTCCCTGCAATATGTTTTGGGCATGGAAAGAGGATCTTTGTGTGGCACCGGAGCCTTTAGGTCCAGGTTCCTGAAATGCATTTGCATCCGGTTAGGGGACATCAGTCTGTTTCTGCCAAGTTAACAAAGCTTTAGCCGTTGATTTTAACCAAATGGTAGGTCTCACTATAATTTCCCAGCGGTTATGTGCTCAGATGAAGAGTGTTAACTACCATCCAACCAACAATCCTCTACAGTCAGCTCTACCCCGCTTAAAATCTTCACCAACACATAAGCAGCTAATCATAGAAGTCTTTATATCTTAATTCACTATTGTGCAAAAAATCTTTCCCACCTGTTTAGCATCTGCCAAAAGCAAAAGTCACCACCTGCTGACTTTGCATTTAACACAAAAACCTCCATATCAACCCATTGTCTACATGTTTTTAAGAAGGCAAGTAAGCTCACGGCCCCGAGCTGTTCCTTTTAACATTAGGATATTGCTCTGTAGTTTATTTGTGCTGAAAAAGCATTCTCTGTGGGAAGATAAGCAAAAGCTAATTAATAGGCCTGGCTGTGTAAAATAGGCCACCTCTCAAGCGAAGCATGCATTTATTTAGGTAAGCAGGGCGAGTATAATAGAAAATGAGGCTTTAGATTGACAGCTATATATATGTAAAAATTATGTCCATTAAACAGTCTGCTGTAGGAATTCTCAGTTTAAATAAGTTATATAGTTTTTGGTGAGTATTTTCAGCTTTTCTTTGGAATGATATACAGATGTGTTAGTACCTTTTTGGTCAATGAAAACAATAAAAAAAAAAAAAAAAAACCTCACTAAAAAAGTAACAATAAATAAAAATTCTATAAAATTTGACCAGTGAAAGTCAGACATTGCTTTTCAACCATGCTTCAATGGGATTATATATAAATTTAAAAAAAAAGTAAACTCATGAAACAGACCTGGTCAAAAATGACGGCACGACTGAAAATAATGTTACCAAAGGGACACGTTCATCCAAGGTGTGTCCACTAATCAGCATCACAGGTGTCTACAATCTCGTGATTGGTCAGTGGGTCTTTATATAGAGCTATGTAGAGCAGTCACTGGGCTGTTTGGTGACATGGTGTGCACCACACTCAACATGGACCAGAGGAAGCAAAGGAACGCGTTGTCTCAGGAAGCAGTCAGACAGACCACTGACTGGTGACAACATTGTAGACACCTAACTAGTGGACACTCGTTGGACTAACATGTCCCTTTGGTAACAATATTTTCAGTCTTTTCTCGAGGATCCTGGAGCCATCATTTCTGTCCAGAAATGTTTCATCAGTTTTTTTTTATTTATTTATTTATTTATTTATTTATTTTTTAACATAATTCTAATGAATCATGGAAGAAAAGCAATGTCTGACTTTCATTGGTTAAATTTAATAGAATTTTAATGTATTATTACTTTTGTCCAGATTTAATTTATTTCTGTGACTGTTGTGAGTTTTTCTTTCATTGACTGAAAGGGAACCAACAATTTTGTCCACTTCAAGTCTTTTTTGTGTTTAAAAGGCCGTAAAGTCACAAAGTCTCTCCAAGGAGTCATGAAATATAATGAACTCATTATGGAGCATAATATGTACTCATGTATAAATTGTGGATTTAAAACTTTTATTAATAGGAACTGGATGTGTCTTTCAGCTAATTTAATACAAATTCTGTTTTTTAGTTTAAAAAAAACAAAACATTGGAAAATAATTTCCCCTGAATTCTGTAGTCGTCAAGCTAAAGATTAATTATCCTACATTTAAATATTTATTTGAGCTTCAAAATTTGTACAAATTGCCTCTTTGCACATTCTGCATGCGCAAAAATCAAATCAAGTATCTGAGATCAGGGGAGGCAAATGAGAAAATAAATTCCCAGGGGCCTCGGCTAATGAAAGTACATTTGCACTCGTAGCATGTAGAAATCCAGCAGTTTGTCGTAACTAATTTCCAGTCCCAGTCCAAACCAACTTATTGCACCATTCAAGGATACGGCTGCTTAATGTGCAGCTCAGTGAGGAGAATGTGACATTATTTCTGCCATGGATGGAGGTGCGACTTCCCTGCAGTGGGCAGGAGCAGATATGGTGTAGCAGCCTTCTAATACTGTTAATGTCAAGAAATTAATGCTACCTGTTGGGATTTGATGCTTCGTGCGGTTTTGTGGAGGAGGACGCGCTGAATGTAGTGTGTTCACTTAGCAGCAGCAGCAACGGCAGGTGTCTGAGTGATGCAAGACGCTTGCTCCACAGCACTGCTTCCCCCCCCCCCACTGTCTCCTCCTCTTCTTCCACCTCCCGAGCTTCATCCATCCCTCTCTTCCTCTCCTTCCTCCCCGGGCCACTGCAGCAGGTAGTCGTGCGAGGAGCCCGTGGAAAGGTTCTCCGCTGTCACTCTGACAGCTGCTTCTCTTGCTCATGCGCCAACAGACGACTGTGTGTGAACAAAGACGCGGAGGTCATCACAAAGCTGACACAGTCTGGAATTAAAACTACAGAACGGGACTGGAAGTTCTGACAGTTTTGCACGCGTTCAAGCGTGCTGTTGAATAATATTTGCCATATTAGTTTTTTGATGCTGCGCTGCTTTTGTCAGGTGGAGTCCAACACCCCGATGCTCACATGCATCCTGGTACTCATTGGTTTTTTTTCTGTCTCTCTCCAACAGGCTCTACAAAGGATGTGACTTGTGGATTACAGCATCTATCTGCTAACTAGATTTGGGAGAAAAGCAGTACTACGTCTTCCTGCTGTGCCTTTTTGATTTTTTTGCATTTTCTGGAAAATGATCTGCTCATGGGGCTCGGCTAGCTCCACACCTGGGGTCCTTCACCCCTGCTCTGACCAGTAGGAAGGTTGACAACTTCCATTTCAGAAAACAAAAGCTCAGTTTGGGGAAACCTCCTATTATCTCCTTGTTTGTTGACTTTTCTGATCATGGAGCTTCAGGGGAGCCAAACTTTCTGCCCCAACTCTCCCTCCATCATCTTCTTGTTTGTGGCTACTTCTTACACTTGGCTCCTTCCCGTCACCTCCCCTCAGCGAGTCCCCATAGACCCCCAGGTGGCCCCTGAGTACGCTCACTCCATCCGACTGGATGGCGATATCATACTTGGCGGATTATTTCCGGTGCATTCGCGGGGTGACCGCGGCACACCGTGTGGGGAGCTGAAAAAGGAAAAGGGGATCCATCGCTTGGAGGCCATGATGTTCGCCATCGACTTGATCAACAAGGACCCGGAACTGTTGCCCAACATCACGCTTGGGGCCCGGATCTTGGATACCTGCTCCAGGGACACGTACGCTCTGGAGCAGTCCCTGACGTTCGTGCAGGCCTTGATAGAGAGGGATGGATCGGATGTCCGCTGCGCAAACGGAGACCCTCCGATCTTCACCAAGCCGGATAAAATCGTTGGGGTGATCGGAGCCGCTGCCAGCTCAGTGTCCATCATGGTTGCCAACATCCTGCGCCTGTTTAAGGTAAGGCTCCGCCACTTTTCCCTCCTATGTTTGTATCTTTTGCCCAGCAGATACGAGCCGAGTGATACCACGCCATGCAGACAGGTGCAAGGTACCGCTGAGTGACTTCCCTTTCAAATGTTCTCAGTTTCTGTGTCAGTTTCACCACTTTTTACCAACAGGAAGGAAAAAAAGGCTGTTATTTGCCCTTTCAAGCCTAAAGCATGATTATTATCAAATGTTTAGATACGTGTGTGTGTGAGTGAGACCGTGATGTGTCAAGATGTGTCAATTGATGCTTGTAAGAGCGAGCTGTGTATGTGTGTGTTCATATTGTGTGTACTTGCTCTGTGCAGTTTAGATCATTCCTGGCTTGAGGTTGAGCCAAATAAAAATGGCTGCCAAGCAGGGGTATCAATTACAGCTGAAATCTGTCAAGAGCCACTTCATTCACTGCAGCGGTGTGTGTGTGTGTGTGTGTGTGTGTGTGTGTGTGTGTGTGTGTGTGTGTGTGTGTGTGTGTGTGTGTGTGTGTGAGAGACAGAGCACATGTGTTGCCTGCAAGTACATTGCTCTGTTTCAACTCTTTGTGCCGCTTGTGTTTGCGTCCTTCCTGATACTCATCTGTGTGACAGAGTAGTTGCATCTCCTCAGGTGTGTGTGTGTGTGTGTTTCTGAGTGTGTCATCATTAGCCGCCCAGGGTTGATGGATAGCCGTATGATTATGAAATATGAGTCTAGTAATGACGCCCATGGCATTTCACATCCACATCTATCCCACGCTCCTCTCACAGCGTGTGCATGGCTGTGACCACACATTTGTTTTTTTGGCTCAGAAAAATCCATATGCTGCGTGCGTGCATGAGGGCTTTGTTAGCGCGAGCGTGTGTGTGTGTGTGTGTGTTTTTTTTTTTTTTTTTCCCCCAAACGCACATGTTAACAACCAGCTTGCTCTTTGAATGGAAGATTTGCATATTAAACAACAACAACAACTAAACATGATTTATTCCAGGATCTGTCACAGCAACAGCACTCCAACACAGAGCGCTTTTCTGCCTCTGCGGCGCCACACTCTCATTTCCCTAATACGATTTAGAGCCTCGCGTGTGCCTGCGCGCACGTTTTGCACTTGTGGCATGTGTGTCGATTGCATGTCCGATGATGATTTTTGTGTGGGAGTCTTCAGCATTTAGTGAGCACATTTGTACAGTATATGTGTGTGTGTGTGTGTGTGTGTGTGTGTGTGTGTGTGTGTGTGTGTGTGTGTGTGTGTACAGTATATGTGTGTGTGCGTACAGTATATATGATATAATGTCAACCACAGGCCTGTGGCTCTGCTTCACATGCTACAGGACTGTGTCTTTCTCCAGATGCTTTAACATGAATAATTGCACTAGGAGATGAAAATAGTATGGAGGATGCAAACACACACACACACACACACACACACACACACACACACACACACACATGTGCGCTCGCACACAAGCGTGCAGAAAGAAATCGTATGTCTTTTTAAATGGGATAATCCGACAGTGCCAGTCACAGCTAGTCGCCCACTCACCACAAGGGGGGCAGTAAACAAATATACCAGAGTGAGAGTGTGTGTGTGTGTGTGTGTGTGTGATTTTTGTGTTTCTTATAATCTCACAGCAGATGAGAGATTCTAAACAGATTGTAGGGGAAAAAATTCCACTTTTTTTGTTTCTCTTTTTTCATGCCTAGCAGCAGAGGGAGCCCCTTCCTGACAATCAAAGCTGGGAGAAATCAAATCGAACAAGCGTTGTTGATGTTTCTTTTGTGAATCCTTCCCCTGATGAACATTATCTCTCCGCACTGCGGGGTGATGGGAGAAAAGAGAAGGGTTGCGTAGGATGTAAGATGGAAGTTTTGGTAATTGCTCAGGGAAAACCAGGGTATTGCTGCTGCAGTGGAGATTGAAAGGAATTTTGCAGATAAGCTAAACATTTACCTTTTATTGAAAAATATATATAATGTTTATTAAAATGTCGATCTATTTTCCTGATAGTTATTACTAAAGCCTTCTGTTTGGCATGTGTTCCTGTAGGAGAGTGAAGTGCAAGTTTCCACAGTCAAATCCATTAGTTGTACTTCTGCAGCTGGAATTACTCTCATCCCTGGACATGTGGAGATTTTCTGTCTGACACCTCTCTTATCTTCAATACAGATTCTCTGAACTCCATTTTGAATATTTGCCACAGGTGACAATAATGTGGTTTTTAAAAATGAGCAGCTAATTTGGGTTTAACTGCAGTCATGTTGCAGTCTGAGCCGGTCGGGGGCAAAAACAAGCTCATTAGTTGATGCTGGTTAAAGGTCTCTCTTGCTAATTATGGAGCTGCTCCAAACATTTTCATTCCTTTTAATTTATAGCTAATAATATGGAAAAAGTGACCCAAGGTTAAAATATCATCATTAAAAAAAGCAAGTTAAAAAAAAAAAACCAAACAAACACAGACTTAGGACCCTTAAGTCTCCAATCTTGGTGACGTTGAGCAATGTTTGGCAGGAAATAAAGTATTTCTTATCTTGTTAACTTTATTTCACAACAGAACTCCAATATCTTTGAAAAGTTATTAGATATATTTAATAAGCTACATAAATTGCGTTAATCGCCAGAATGTGAGGAAAATGCAGCGTATACCACAACTTCCAATTGCTCGTCTTGCAATCCATTTACCTAAAAATTGTATGTGATACTGATGATCTGCCTTTTGCTTTATTTTTCTTTTTTCACTCATTTTCACTCGTTTTATTCAACTCCAAAAAGAAAAATAAGCCTTGATTATTATCTAGAACAGCCGTCACTGTAGGGTGAGATGAATGTGCGAGTCTCAGCAGATTTTCTCAACGAAACGTTACAGAGCAACGTGCATCATTTGTCAGATCTTTGATAAACAGACTTAATTAAGCAGAAATACCTGATGGGTCCTTCCCTGGGGATGTCTCAATTTGCAGATTTATAGAAGATGTAAAACATCCCCTCTGCCAATAAGCAGTGCTTATTTACTGCTTGCATCATTTATCTATTTATATATTTATTTTCATTCTCCATAACTACTCATCCTACCAGAGCTAACAGCTTCATATTGAGTCTGCATTAATGGTAATCACAGCTGCTGTAGGGATCATAAACCAGTGAGTTGACTCTTAAAACTCTTAAAACTTACCCCTGACTACAGTAGCGTTACCTGACAAATTGTGTTTTTATAAGCACAAGAACCCTCACGAGAGCTATGGGCTAGTAGGCTGCCTGCGTGCGGCTTTGTCTGCAGCTACAAGGAAATCCTACAATGAAGCGAAAGGCACATTGCACTTGGTGACGCCCACACGCTGTGTGTCAGAAGCTGAAAATGAAATTCAATTCATAAATTGATAAGTGGTGGCTGTCCCCTGGTGAGAGCAAATGGAAAGACTTTGCCTCAGGGAGTTTAGGAAACACTAAACACACACACACACCTCTAGAAACTCTACCCCCTCATTCAGTTGGCTTCAGGTGCAATTGATTCTGCTCGAGGCTTTCAAACACATGCAAACACACACATAGACTTACTATCTTGTTTCCTTTGAGGAGGCGGCTTACTGTCTGTGTCTCTGGTGGTTTTTGTAAGGTTGTCTGTTCCCAGGCCAAGGTCGGAAGCACAAGTCTTTCCCACGCTCGGCCATGCTGCTTTGGAGGCGTCCAGCAGAGCTCGTACTGGTGGGTGAACTCTGCTGGTCAAAGTTTTGCACCTCATAATTACGGCTGCCACTTTTTTCTAAAAATTTAAGTTTAATTTAGCTGTATATAAATACTTAATACTATTAATGGTGTTAAATCACAAACCCCGCCTACCCTTTGGGTTTCACGTTCTAAAACATGAACAACCATATAGTTTGCTCTCATCTACAGGGTAAAATATACTATGGCTCTAGTTTAATCCATGATAAGTTCTTGAAAACACTCACAAAATACTTGTGGGCTACAGGGGAAATAGACATTTTGATTTCTTTCTGGTGATGACATTCGTAAAAGTCTAACAGGGCACCTGACGTCTGCTCCCTCTGTTTTGCGGCAAGCTAGCAGGCGAGTTAGCTTGTTACCCAACCACCATTTCATGGTTTATCTCTAAATTTGTTTTGTTATAAAACAAGATGACTGCTTTGTTTAAACCCTTCACAGTGTAAAAGCAAGAACATTTCCAAGCGCGGCTTCTAAAAACAGCCTTGCTCACCTGTTTCCACCAGCTTAGCAAACATAGCATTAGCTTATTTACAAACCCATTACTGGAGTATCCTCTGCTGGATTACGAGACACACTGTAGAGAGCCAACACAGAGAATTAGCCAAAGTACTTGGAAAAAAAGATTTCTTTGTTTTATTATTAATACTTTATATGCAACAAATCAATACACTACATGGATAAAATGTAAATCAATATACACATATGTAGGAGCAAGAATTATAGTTGAAAAGCTCAGAATTACTTTCATAATTCAGCTTCTATTCCCACCTGTCCATCTGGAGAATTAACAACTACATGGTGGGATTGTTGTGGTATTTTAATTTCCCCATGCATGATTGTTTTCTGCGCTTTCTGGATGTTTGAGATGCATTTTTGCCCCACATGTTTAATATATACTTCCACACTCTACAGTACATATATGTGTAATGTAGCGCACATATTGCATGTGCAAATAAGATCGCACATGGTGTAAATGTTTGGTAAGGCTGACAGGACATGCTCGATAGGAGGTGCTTTAAGTGCCTTTTAAAAGCCACTCACAGTTTTCTTTGAAGGCATATCAGCACCTCCTGAATTATGAATACATTTTGCATGATGAGGACAGCGATTGCATCACAATGCAATTAACAGGCAATGCTGTAATTTCATTCAGATGCCAATTCAGAAGCAATTAATGGGCTTTGCTATGATTCTTGGGGTCAGGCTTAGTTTGATCTACAGTCTCGTTTTAATCCTGCTCACTGTTTTTTAATGAAATAATGAGAGAACAGACAACAGAGAGGAGAAGGGGGTGTGAAGGAGACTTGAGGATGAGAGAGAAGGAATTTAGACAAAGCAAAAGAGAGAGGATTAGATGAGAAGCAGAAATGTGGAAATAAGGTCTGGACAAAGATGCTTTGGAAAGACAGATTGGGGGGGGGGGGACGGAAAGAAGATAAAAAGCCAAAAAGGCAGTGAGCAGGATGAGACTGTGGCATCCTCTAGGGTGTAATGATGTGGGGTTGATTTCTTTCACGGAGACATTATACATTAAGAGGTTGATGCTAATGAAGCCACCGAGCACACCAAAGAGCAAGCAAGAAGACTCATTAAGATACAACTGGGTCTTCGTTTTGTGTCGAAATGTGCTCGTTGCTTCACTGCAAATCATCCGCAGCAGTGAAATAGCACGGCTGCTACTGCAGGACAGCGCGCGATCATCCAACTTCTACTAACGAAGGCGCCGACTTAATGAGCAAATGGTTAATGAAGGGCGATGTAATTGTCCTTCTGAAATTATTTATTACCTTCATCTATTGAGTGTTGCCTGGAGATGATTCAGTAACAAGAACCATATGTAATGTGTGAGCATGTGCTAAATTGGATTTGTTTGCAGCTGGATAGTCCAAATATCTTTTTTTTTCCTCTGCAGTCAGGTAACTCCAAACAGAAAGTGCAATTATTCAAGCTATTTCATTAAAAGATAAAGGTTAAACACTTATTAATATATGGTATTCAATAAGTACTGTAAATGAAGACATTACTGTTTTTTTTTTTTTTTTTTTTTTTTTTAATTTTATTTAAAAACATATCAAAAGGGTGAAAATCAAGTGAAAAACTGTGATGCAGAGCAAATGTTTTTACACCATATTTGGTTATTTCCATAGATAGTGCAAGTGGAGTTGAGAATATGTTGGACATGTTGAACGGCATCAAAATGTGTGTTACTCCACAGCTGGACTTTAACTTGTGTATGTCCTTCAAACTGTGGATGATGTGAGTCAGCAATTTGTTGTGTTTTTTTGGAGTAATTGATTTTTGATTTTCAAATTAAGTCCTGCTTCTTCATCCTTGGAATATCTTAGACTTTAAACTTCTTTTGTCTTCACTGAAAACAAGACTGGCTTTCATTCCTGCTAAAGATCTGAGACCAACCAAAACTAACTTCAGTAGAAAATGATTTTCATGCCTTAATCAGTCCAAGGCCTAAAATATCCTTGCTTTCCCAAAAGCAAACAGCTCCCAGATAGAAAAAAGTGGTCTGCAGCTGCAGTGTTATGTTATGTATTTGGATCACAGGTGCACCACGAGACACTTGCCGTAAGCCACATGCAGTTTGCCAACTAACATGGACCACACGACACTTTCCAGCGTAGTAACTGAGCTGTAAGTGTTATGAAAAGAAAACATGTCTTTCTGGGCTCCATTGTGAGCTTAACTGTTCATATGTGCTCGTCCTACACATAATACCAGATTCCGCTCTGGGATGCACATTAGAGAACTCAGAGCAGGCAGTAAATTTGTAGAGTGGAAACAAAACTATGGATGTCCCAACAATAGAACAGTTTAGGTTTTGATTCATTTTGAGACCAATGCAGAAAAAAACAACAGCCGCACTATCGTGGTTGGTAATGTAAGACCTGAACCAAGCATACAATGTTTTGTCTTTGAAACTTTTTGTTATTTTTACTGTTGTCGACCCTGCGATCTCACTATAACCCATGTTAGTCCTGACACTGACCCTAGCAATTGCTTGCATATCGCAGCTTGCAAACATGTAGCATGAATTTCTTCAGATGAAGACAAACAAGGCTCCAAACACATTTAAAATATACAAGGCAGCCATAAAAATAATGCATATGTTTAATTAAAAGAAAATATCTTTCTGGACTAATATATACATAATCTAGATAAAAATCCTAAAGAGGAAAAATTGTGATCTTTTCATAAAATCAATCAAATAATTTGTTGTCTAAACTTGATAGTGTTTATTGCCTAAACCTGACCAAGTAGTTAATTAAGTAAATGCAAAAGAAAATGAATAAAAGCAGATTTTCATAGAACAAATCTTTCTGTGGTCCTGGAACTGTGTGGCGTTCAAGGCTGGGGTTATCAGAGTCTGCTAGATAAAAGCCGCCACAATAACGCCGGTTTGCTAATCAAGATGTGTTTGTGCTTGTTACCAGTGTCTTGAAACACGTATCCATGGATTTGAGAAATGAGCCCTGCTTTAACCTGAGTGGGTTGCACACAACAATACAGGCTGTATCGTTTAGGATGAGATAAGAAAGTAATTTAAAGTTTCAGATCTTTGATGAGAAAAAAAATAAGCGGTCAATAGAGATTATTTTATTGGGTGGATTTCTTGTGTCCACTTGACTGTGACTGTGTGAATGCACACGGGAGAAAGGGTTTCCCTGTGTGGCTGTGAGCGAATGTGTGTGCAGTTTTCAGAGATGGAAAGAGTCAAACAGGCTGAGTGTGTGTGTGAGGACTATGAGTGAGAGGACCAGTGTGTAGAGTGCATTTAAGTGGAATGAGATTCCATCTCTCCTCCTCCTCCTCCTTTCATCAGCTGAGTGGAAGCTTAGATAATGGCTAAGTGAAGCCTTTACACATGGCCACAGATTTTACACACCACAGCCGGACAATGCAAATCATCAGTCACACTTTGAAGACCTTTCTTCCATTTGAACCTTTCTAAAGTGCAGTTAACCAATAAAATGTCCAGTGTTTGCTCACCGTGCCTCCTAAAAGCATCCATCATAAATTTCCTCAGCTTCACCTTATGCCTGCAAGAAGCTACTTATGGGTTTTGCCTCCTTAGTTTTCGTCCATCCTAACGAGGAGCATTTCTGCACAGAACCAGACGACGAGCTACCAAACTTTCTATTTCACTGTTTTGAGCACAAGAATTCTTGGTGCGCTTCTTTGCGAGTGAAAGAAAATCAATGTGCCCTGCTGGGTTCCATGTGTTGCCAGTGATAACTACTGAGTCAACACCCATAGTAACCCCCCCCCCCCCATGGAGTTCTGGCCGGCCTACACAGTACCAGCACCCTGGCACACTCTCCTGGCACAAAGACATTAAAACCATTAGTCACACCTCTGTTTCAGAAAAACCAAATGTCTGCTGTGAGAGATATTGACTGCAGCAGAAAAGTCACATAACGTAGATATTTATATATGTTTCTGCCTGAATTTTTTTTTTTTAAACTTTTTATGTTTTATCCTATTATTGATTCCATAACTGCACGTCATTAATCATCAAGCATTCTGGCAGCCTGCAGCTTTTCATTCCAGCCTGAATTTCTGTTGGTTCTCCGAAATGGCCCAAGCATGCATGATTTCACCACCGTCCTCGGAAGAAAGCGTTATCTTCAGAGGATTCGTGCTGCGGTAATAAAAAATCTCTTAGTTGAAATAATTGAACTTGAGGAAATGACAGAGGGAAACTGGTTTAATTTCTCTATATCCCCAGTGGGAGATCTTCTCGACTTTAAGTATAGACACCAGTTCTTCATAAGTTGGAACAAAGGCATAAGCTTTACTACCAAAAGGAAACAAATTAATAGATGAGACCTGGAAATGCTGCCGCCTTTTTCCAGCTCATTTATGATGAAGTGAGAGGAAGTGAAAAGCTTCCCAGTGATTGGAGTTAAAATTTGCAATTCTCTTTGTGAACTCTGGATGCTGTTTTAACTAATGCTGCTTCCTGAATGATTTTGTTTGGTAAATGTCAAACAAGTGAACATAATGATCATAATTAGCCATTCTAACACACACCACTATGAAAATACATTTCCAAACATAAGATAGGAGAAATGTTTGTACTATTTTGCAGTACTTTTTTCTCTGTGGCGTTTCAGCATCGGCCTGATTTGTGTCGTGTGGACCAGTTTAGCTTGCACTGACATTAATTCAGGTGTTAGCACAGTAGGATTATGTTGGAGAATCAGTCTAGAAAACAAGGGCTGGATGACAAAATGAGTCTAATTTGTGGTTATCTTTCATGTTTTTAAGTTTTTCTGTAGATGTCACTTCCAACTGGCTTCTTCATGCAGTGTCACTGGTTACAGCTGCCATTTAGCGTGACTTATTTAGGTTTAAATGACAAATAAATAAATAAACCAACCATTTAGGTTGTCCATCTTGTTTATTTGTGAGGTTTAAGCAGTTCTGTAGCTTATGTCTTGTACCAATGTGTTTATATGTTTATGTTTGTGTTTATCGTTTAGAGCTAATCTGTGCATTTTATCAGTTTAAAACTAAAACAACTAAAGTTAACATAAAAAGTGAGGAAATATGTGCTTGGTTGGAGATTTTCTTTTTATTCCTCTTCAGTAATACTAGTTGTTGTACTATTATGTCATATGTAAGCCCAATTATAGTGAGGTATACAACAAGCAAGACATCTAAGTGTGGAGGTGGTGCTGTTAATCCATTCATTGACCCAACTGGACACTAGTGGGATGAGCTTGGACATGGTGAATGTCCCAGAATGGTCGACCTTCGACACCTCCTGGTTGAGGAATGGAAAACAGTCCTACAATAAAAATAGCCCAGGCTGGTGACCAGTATGAGGAGGAGGTGCCAAGCTGTTGTGGCTGCATTTGGATCTTCTTCACACTGCTGACGTCCATGACAGCATAAAATGCATGACGTGTGAAAATGGCCAATGTGTGTGTGTGTGTGTTTTTTTTTCTCTCCTTTATTACGATGGAAGAGTGCAGTTATCCTGTTCACCAAGCATTTACAGGAAGTTTATATCAACAAGGGATTTGAACACATTTACTGCCGTTACTTCTGAAACCAAGCCACTTCTGAACAACTAAACACACATTTAACCATGTCACTAGAAAGGGTAGTGTGTCATCTTGGCTTGGTGAGAATACAGTGTGTAACATCTGACAAATATATTTGGGTCATTTTTCAGTTCAGTCAGAAAAGCTTTCTCACACACACACACACACACACACACACACATACAAAACTGTGCAGCTGGAGAGGTGTGAAATTTATTGGCAGCCTGGAAATGACCGTGGACAGAGGTTTTGTTGAATCTGTTACTTTTACTTTGTAACGACTCGCTGTTGGGTCTGCTATGTGTGCCTGTGTTCTATGGAAAACCTTGTGTTGTGGGAACATTTGTGGACTGCAGTAACAAGAAACTTAAATGTTCAAGAAAGATGCAGTTTGATGTGTTTGTGCTATCTGAAGGTGATCCGAGCGGTCCGCTTGCCGAGGTGGCAGCAATCAGTTGGTTAGGGTGCCGCAGAATCTTATTACAGTGCACACTCACGACCATAAGTGACAAAATACACACAGGGATGAAAAGTTCAGCACTGTGCTGCGGGGCAACATGGGTGGAGACGATGTCCGATCCTGCACAGAGAAATAATGAAAGCAGAGAAATGGTTGGTGTGTTTTGTGTCTGTCAGGGAAATAAAACAAACAAAAAAAAAAAAATTCAACATGGATACTGTAGAGAATGGACAAAGGAAGATGCCATTAAGCTCTTCGGGTGTTGAGTTTTGACCTGTGAATTCAGTTCTGAAGAAATGGAAAATGAAATTATAAGTAGACAATTAAATTTATTTTAAAAATAAATGGTTCCCACTGATTTTGCACCATGTCACAAGTGTACGGACAGGAAGTCAACATGAAAAAAACGAAGCATTTGCATTCATTTTTCATGTTTTGCAGAACAAATGAGAAGCGAGTGGTTTATTAACCCCTTGATGCGTCGTGTCCACTATGATGGACACCTATTTAAAGGCTGTTTTCTTGTGTATTCAAAGCGAGGGTGCCATATTTGCAATTTTGCCACTTCAGTGGATATTACTAAAGTCACCCAACACACTGCCACTCACTAACAAACAAATATAGTATAACATTTCATACACACATGTTCATGTATTTGTGGTGGCAGTGGCCACTTGTCTTGTGACCTGATGGTCAGCGGTTTGAGTCCTGCTGCCGTATGCTGCTGCAGCCCCGAGGGGAACACTGTTGTTCTCCAAGGGCCGCTTCCAAGCCTGGATAAATGCAGAGGGTCGCATCAGGAAGGGTATCCTGCAGAAAGCGTGCCAATTCCCCTGTGCGATGATTGGCTGTGGTGACCTTTTCAGAGGGACAAGCCAAAAGGGAACAGCATGTACATGTGATTACCAACTTTACCTCAGTGATAAACAGGACAAGAAAATGATACAAGTCCATTTTTATGGAATATTTCCATGATATAAATATGTAAATATATTATCAATATTTATATAGAATAGATAAAATAAACTAAATAAAAAGTCACGAGAAAAGTGTATCTGTACATGTCTGGAGAAGTAATATGTTGCATGTGGAAATAAAAAAGTGGCATTGATTTTTAATAATTCATGCATCAGCTGGTTAGCGTTCACGCAGCATGTTGAGAATTCTTGTGACTTTACAAAGTTGGAACAGGAACACCCGAAATAGTTCAAAGATGTAAAAATGTATTCCAGTTCACAGTATTTTATTTTATTTTTTTTTATTATTAATAAATGTGAGTGAAAGTAGGACAGATATGTAGAGAAAATTAGACAGGGGAGGGGGCATGGGGGGGGGGGAGCCACCACAATGGATTCTTCATTGACCACATTTTAATAAGTAGCTGCTCGAGCAGAGCTGAAAAATGAGTGGATATCTTGTCTATGCTTGGTATGAGCTATTGAATATTAGCGAGGTCTGATCAACATGTTTGATAATCCGCTGGATAGAAAACATATTTTGAAAATGATGTGCTGTTTTTGTTTCCATTTCCTTCCGTTTCCACCTTCTTTAATATTCCGTCTTCTCTCCTGATCTGATTTCACTCTCGTGTGCTGTCTTCATAATCGCTCTTTCTTATTTATTTTAACTTCTGCTTCGTATAAGAGGAGGATGTGACAGTAAAAAGACAGACAAAAGGAACGGCAATAAAAGTGACGGATGCGGAGAAGAAAGGCAGAGAAACGGTAAATGTCAAGGTAAAAGAGCTCAGTTAAAGAGCACTGGAGGACTCTAGGGAAAAAGGTGTGTTGCAAGAAGTGTTTTTAGAAGTGTTACATTAGATCATAGAGAACAGGTGGGAGGAACAAGGGGAAAAAAAGAGGTTAAGTGTTTGTTTCCACTTCCCTGCTTTCTTGCTCTTGGCATGCCTCTATCTGTCTCTCTTCTGCCTCTGCGGTCTTGTCTGCTTGCCATTTCCTGCTGCACTCCTGGCCATGTTAATAACAGCTTTTTATTATTTATGAAAGATAGGCGACAAGACATGGAAAAAACATTAGCAGAAAACTTGGGTCTCAACCCAACATTTTCTGATCAGAGGCTCCATTTGTTAACAGCTATAGACTACAGTCAAATGGAGCCCCCAGCCAGAAAGGGGCTCAAGCCCCCTACAGAGCAATGACAATGTGCAGAGTTTGCAACAACAGTGGTCAGCTGGTGGAGAACTCCCTAAAGGGGCCCCACCTATACATCAGTTGTGCTGCAAGTAGCGGTGCCTGTTAGGTAAACAAACTGGTGGGATGGGTTTATCAAAATGAAGCCAAGTTATCTGAGAAAAAAGAAGGAAAAAAAAAACAGGGTGAGCAAAAGAGATCAAAACAGTGAGCAGTGCAGATAAAAAGGAAGCCAGATTAGCTGAGAGCAGATCAGTCCCTCCTTCTGTTGAGTACCTGGGTGTCAGGAAGTCGAGCATAATAGTAGATAATCAAATAAAAGCAAAGTGGTGATGAGTCTGGTTTTAAAAATGGACAAAATGTGGCTTCTCTAACCTCTAATTTCGGAGCAGTGGCTGTGGAGGGTCTGCTAAAGGAATAGGAAATAAATTAGCATTTTGTTCTTGGTGTTCATGTTTTATTTTCCACATGTGTCCAGCATGCTTTATGTGTCTGAAAACTGTATTCATTCATGTGCTGTATTATACTATGAATGTAATCCTAAATACATACTGTTCATAGTTTGATTTTATTTATTGGAACCATGTTAAATGATATTGTCCCTGTTTAGTGAAATAAAACTAGAAACAAATGAAGAAGTTAGTAGAAGAGTGAAAGCTGCTAAATGACTTTTAAAAGTTGCATCTGAGAAATTGAACACTAACAATCAGAACATATTATATTTCGTTGTAATATATTATAATTAAAATAGGGATGTTAGATATTGGCTTTTTTTTAAATTTTTTTTTTTAACCAATATCTGATGTACCAATTTTGCCCAACTCTTAATTTCCGATGCTTTTATTAGATACCAATGTTTTTGGAGTAAACTGTGCCAAACAAACAAAAATATCTTGAAAACTTAACATGAAATGTCTTATATTTGGTCATTTTGAGTTAGAGGTCACATAGCTAAAGAGTTTGATATATAATATGTGCATATAAAGGTTGTTATTAAAAAGGTAAAAA
The DNA here is from genome assembly GCF_933228915.1 of Telmatherina bonti. Classification (NCBI taxonomy): domain Eukaryota; kingdom Metazoa; phylum Chordata; class Actinopteri; order Atheriniformes; family Telmatherinidae; genus Telmatherina; species Telmatherina bonti. Next base: position 12,493,761 of record NC_136632.1, on the reverse strand, counting down.
CCGATACAGATTATTTTCAGTATTGCATTTTGATGCCTGTATCAGCCAATAATACTGGATACAATATCATAAAATAAGGGAGGGGCACCCATTTTACTTAGTGGTCCAAGAGACACTAGAATTACCTATATGATCTTAACATAACTGTACATCATTGTAATAAAAAAATAAAAAAACATGGACTGAAAGTATTTAGGGAAAAAGTGAAAACTACAATAGCTACATAGAAGAAGGGATCACCATACTGGAGGTCAAGGGGCAGATGGGAGAAGGATAACAGATGTGTGTTAAAGAAAGGATGCAGGTTAAAGAGAAGAAAATGATGAGATCTGCAGATAGACAGAGCTACTGAAGAATGGAAGAAAAAAAAAGGACAAAAAAAATCCCCTGCAGAGAGAAAAACAGACAGAAGCCCTTAATCTCGAGCAGCTCTGCATTATTTTCCATTTAATATCAGGTACATCAAAGTTTTAGTTCAGCTGAATCATGCTGTTTCCATCCTTTCATCATCAGAAGAGGTGGAAGAAGGAGAAACAGAGATACAGAGAGGTTGCCCTAGAGGGCTGAGAAGCAAAAGGACACCAGCAGACAAGAAGAGGACAGAGACATGAGAGGATGATGGCATTATGAAAGAAATGGCACGTAAAAACTCCACCAGTCAAATGTTTGAACACACCTTCCCATCAAATCCAATGAGAAAGTGTGTCCAAACTTTTGACTTGTAGTGGACAAGCCAAGTAGTTTCACCAGTGTTCAGTGTGATGCCGTTGATGCCAGCTGAGAAATGCAATTATACACTATTGTGGTGTAAATACTATATGGTGGACAATATACACAATGCTCTTCAGGTTGTGATGGGGGGGGGGGGGTCTTTCAAGACTTCATGCCCAGGGGTCCTCTGCTGCTTTAATCCGGCCCTGGCTGTGAGTGTGGTTTGTTTTGGATTGGGCATATTTGCATGCATGTGGGAGGGACAGGCAGGGAGCAAAAGGGTCCATTACTTGCAGAGTTCTGCCAATTACCCTTCTAAGCTTGAGGTCATGGGAGAAAGACTGAAAATATTTGATTAAAGATCTAATCCACATATTTGGAAGGTTCTTTTTTTTTTTTTTTTTTTTTTACCTCAAAGAACACAATCCTTTCATCTTCAATATGGCTTAGCTGTAATTCAATACCATGGACCCATTTAGCATACAACCTACAAATATTCAAATCATTCCTGTGTTATCTCTGTCTTTCTTCGGCCATTACTCACTCTCTCTGTACAAACTGCATGTGAGGAAAACATGGTTATATTCACCCTGAGACCTTCCCTGGAATATGTCAGGATGGATCATAGCAAATATGTCGGCCTTGCTACAAACCCAGGTCCCAAATATTGAGGAAACTGTGCAAAATATGTGTGTAATGATTTCCAAATTTCATAAACTCATATTTCATTCCCAGTAGAACATAAACAACATAAAAGACATTGAGACATTTCACCATTTTCTACAAAATATTCATTTTAAATATAATTGCCATGGAGATCTGGTTTTATGTTCTTTTGCAGTCTGTCTAAGCTGAGTTGTCTTGTTTCCTGTTTTATTTTGATATTTTTGCCCTTATGTATTCTATTTGTTTAACTTCCTGTTTCCGAAGTCATCATTTGTCAAATGCAATTTAGATCTGTAATCAGTCCATGTTCCAGGATTTCCTTTGTCTTGTGCCGCTTCATTGTGTGTTAGCTGTCAGTCTGTCGGTTGATTCTGTGATTTCCACCATCTTCATTATTCAGTCAGTTTAATGAGTCTTCCTCAGTTGTGTCTTTTGTTTTAGAAAATCTTCCTCTATTTCTTCCTGCGTTTTGGTACTATCCCCTTGTCTCCTGCCATTGCGTTCCGTAACACAAATGACAGCAACAAATTTCAAAAGCGTTGGAAAAAATTCCACCATTAAAAGATTCAAAGAATCAGAAGGAATCTCTGTGTGCATGGGAACAAGGCCGAAGGTTAAAAATGGCCCTCAGGCGAAATGGCATTAAAACAGGTGTGATTTTCTTCTGGGAACCACTGCATTGCCTCAGGAAAAAGTCCACAAATCCCTTTCTGTGAGCAAATTTAACCACTCAATACACAAGTACAGGTTAAAGGTCAATCATCAGCCACATGTCAACTTGATCTAGAAACGCTCCTGTCTTCACCAGACAAAAGTTCATTTAAAATGGGCAGAGACATAGTGGAAAACTGTTGTGGGGTGAATCACAATCTGAAATTCTTTGTGGGTTAAGGTTAGCACGTAACCATGGACCCCATGCCCTGCTGACTAAAGAGGAGAGGGACCATCCAGCGTGTGATCAGTAGACGGTTGCATTAGTGCCTGTGGCGTGGGCAGCTTCCACATCTGTTAAGCCCCCTTTAAATGCTGAAAAATACATGAAGGTTTTAGAACAACATCTGCTCCCATCCAAATGTCTTTTTTTCGTGGAAAGACTTGCAGATTTGAATAAGAGGTGAAGAAGAAATCTCTAGTAAGACAGCTGGAGTTCTTATTTTGTTCTTGGAACTGGGGATTGTTTTTTTGTTTTATGGCACATAAGCCTCCAATGTGAACAGAAGTGATCTTGGCGGCTAGATTTCATACGAGGTAACACTAAGACTCCATTGATTGTCCCTTCTACCTGCCCTTGCAGCCCTGCCCCCCCCCCCCCCCCTCCTCCTCTGAGGTAAAGCACCAGTAAACGGACTTTGTGCAGCACACCCATGTATTTTTAATGGCCACGCCCTTCGCGCTGAAATCTCAGCTTGAATTATGTATGGAGGATGAGTGGGAGAAAAAAGGAAGGGGAAGGACGCAGGGAGGGCACAAATATGTAAAACAGACAAATGAGTAAAAGCTTGTTTGAAAATAAAAGATCATTGAGAAGAAAAAAAACAAGGTTTTATTCGGTGGATTAAATAGATGGAATCACAGTAAAGCAGAAAGCAACACAGATGGATATGTGTGTTTTGGAATAATCACAGCAGAGAGGAAAGGAGAGTGTGACCTCTCACCTCCTCCATCAAGATCTCCTTTTATATCTTCAGCCCTGAATTAAACTTCACCGTCCAACCCTTTCCCTCTCTGTCTCTCCAGGGTTCCTCTTTCTCTCTGTCTTACTATTTCATCACCTCTTTCCCTCTGTCACTATCTCTCTCGTTTACATCCCTGGCTCAGTATTTTCCCACTTTCATCTGCCTCCCTGCCTCTTCCTCCTTCTTCCCAGCTCCCCACAGGGAGTGTGATGTATCAACCTTTAAAGATGCATTGATTATAGTTTTTAAATAAGTATATTCATACAGTATGTATGATGCTTATGTAAATAGTTGCTGCAGTTCACCTGTTCCTCTATTTGTCCACTTTGCTCTGATCTACAAGTAGGGCGGGTAGAAGATAATATGTAGTTCAGCAAGACGACTTTTTACGAGATTTTACATTTAATGAAAGTGTGATTTGACAAAGTTTTGGATGAATCTTTATACTCTGTAGAGGAGCTAGCAGTGCTACCCTCTCTGCATTTGCTTACGTTTTGTGCCATAGTTGCACCTCCTTTGAGCGTTCTTGTCTTCTTTCTGATGAAAGGGGGGAAAAAAAAACAACGTGGACAAGAGCAGATTTATTGGGAATTTCAGTGTATTGATGCAGACTTGCGGTGTACAGTTGTTACAGAAGAATGCAAAATGATGAAACTATATTTAAGCACTGTATCCATTTCAGAGCTTAAAGAATATAGATCGCCAGTTTAATTCTGGGACTGCAGTGTTTTACTTGTTGTGTTCCCTTTTTTAGTTTTATACTTTCTTCTCAACAGGTCATGGGTGGCCTTATGTGTACACAAATACATTTTAGAAGTCCAAAATACATAGTTTGGAAAACATACATTTTTAATACTCATTGGTCATGATTCACTTGGCGTGCAGGGTGGGGTTTGCACCGTGGCCTTACAGCAACAAGGTTGCTGGTTTGGACCTCAGCAGGAGGAGATTTGAACAGAGGCCTTTCTCTGTGGAGTTTGCACGGTAGTTTCTGTCACCGTCCCAAGACATGGTTAGGTTGACTGGTCACTCTACATCAGTGATCCTCACAGTTAATTCAACAAGCGCCGCACCCAATATACTAAGACAAGAGGAGAGCCGCCAATCCCCCAAAAAAGCGTTCCAACCAAGCAGCAACCTCCGGCGGTTAAAAGTGAAGCCTATTCGGAAGTGCATAAAACTGCAGTTCCCCTCTCATCCACTAGGAGCTGCAAAACAGAGCAAATCACCATAGGCTCCCATGTTAAAAAGGCCAACTTCACGGCAGAAATAAACATGTTTACAGCCTGGTTCAAAAATCCATTTTCGGTTTATAGGTCAGGTTTACCTTCATGACAACTGTGGGGGGAGTGAATTTTTTTCTAACTCGCCCGTTTAAAAGTAATTTAATCTCAAAGTTCGGCAAATTTAGGGGCGTGTCCTTTTGATTGACAGTTACCAATCTTTGGCTTCAAGTAAGAAGAACGTAGAACAACTGCGGTTTTTAGCCGGTTAACAACGTGACTTAGCTTTAGCCCGCTTACCTCCTTTAGCTGGTTAGCTCCCGTTATCTTGGGGCTAGCTCGTTTAGCTTTTAGCTACAGAAAGCTCTGAGCTCGCTCAATGTCAATCATCCGCCATGACGCTCGCGGCTCCGCTCTCAGCTCCACCTCTTTGCCCATATTTGTATTTTCCGGGCGAGACGACGCGCATGACGCCGCCAACATGGCGACGGTTGGAACCGCCCACCGAGCTGTAATTCAGCTCTTCAGAAACCTATGGGTGACGCCACGGAGACTCCATCTCTTTATATACAGTCTATGGTTCCAACGCTACATATCCTGTTACTTTGCCAAATCAATAACATTTAGTTTTTTAGCAAGGAGTCATTATCCTAAATATTGTGCGGAATAATGGCATTCTTTTGCAACAGTATATGATGAAAAAACAATAATGCCCCTGGAATGTGGATGTTTCATTTTCAATATATATACAGAGCTACCGATGGAGCAGGTCTTTGGTGGAGTTCGGTGCAGCTGAAATCAGCCAGAAGTAGCAACTCTGAGAGGGTCAGTTAGGGCCGTTAGGACAGCACAGTTTTTGCAAGCAGCCTGCAGCTCTTGTTTGCGGAGAGAACTGCACCGTTGAGGATCATTATGACGTGTTTAGAAAGCATTTTCAGAAAGCCAGTGGCTGCTTCACGAGCTGCAAGTCAAGAGTCAGTGAGGCGCATGCGGCTTGCGAGCAATGCAATGAGGAACACGGCTCTAAATTCTCCTTAGGAGTGAATGGTTGCTTGTCTCCTAGTGTTGGCCCCGCGATGGACTGACAATGCCTCAGGCCTGCTAATTGCTGGGATGGGCTCCATCTTCCCTACAATCCTAAACTGGACGAAGCTGCAAGTGGCGAAATCCAAGATTCAATAGCCGCAGTTCTGAAAGAATTAGAAGTTTCCGTGCTGCAACACACTTGTCGCAGATCACACTGAACGTCCAGAGTTGGAGGTCAAACTCTGCACAAGTTTGCTAATTATCCATTGATTTGGGTCAGGTGTGTTGCGGCAGAGAAACTCCTAACACTTGAATGTGAACCTAGAATGTGTAGGACCTGTAAAAACTAAAGTAACCACGGCAACAGCATTACAGTAGCTGTACTGACGCTTCTATAATCGCAGCGCTTTAAAAACAAGCCTACCTGCGACAACTCTAATGGTGTAAATATTAAGAGTAATGATGCAAACAGTCCTCAAAGGAAGCTCAGTTTACTTTTGGTCATCACGAGTCAGATGTGACTCGCGATGAATCACACCCACACAATCTGACACGCCACTGACTCCTCTCTCGTTCTGATTTTACTTTGAGAGCCGAAGGTGAGTTTGAGAGGTTCCGTGATGAGGCGGAAAACCTCAAGGCTTTGGTATTTTGGTTTATTTTTGATATTTCAACGCAGCACTGGTGATAATTAGGATGACATTTAGAAAAGCTTTGATGTGTTTCCTCAGGTCTGCCAGGGGGAGCAAAGAGAGCAGCACATGAAGAGTTTCCTGTCCAAAGTGTTCATGACCCCCCCCTCAGACTGCCTCTTAGTCTCTCATTTATTCTTTTATTAAATTGGACATGACTACAGATAAGAAACATCATCCACTGCTTAGTTAATGAGTAAATTGTTAAGCGTGAGCAATTACTGCGGCAGTAACAGAATCGATTTATAACAAAGATGTACCTGTTTTTGTGGACTTAAATCTAAGAATATCTATGAATTGACTCTTGGCTGGGTGTAAAGATGAAAGAATCGGCACAGAAAACACCTTGTGTGGGGAAAATAGAGGTACATGTTTGACTTCAGGTGCAGCATCTGTAATGGGAGCATAATGGGAAGAGTAATAAGTAAGGGTGGGAAATCAAATAAAAAAATTGAATATCAGGATTTTTTGCTTCACCATTTTAAAAATGTTTTTTTTTTTGTTAATTTTTTTTCAAACAAATACAAATAATCTGTTATAAATTTTTTTTTTTTTGTTGTTTTTGTTGATCTTTTTACTTGTCATCTTGGGCATTATAGCAGCAGAATGATGGTCTGGCTACTGTGTTGATTTTTGCTAATTGAAATGAGGAAAAATGTAGAAAAAAAGTTTTGTACATTTTTTTTGGTTTTAGTCTGCAAATGGCAATATCCAAGAATGGTGAGAATCGTTATTTAAACTGAATTGGCACCCAAAAAAAATCGGAATCGATTTGAATCGGGACAAAAGCGTATCATCACAGCCCTTGTAATAAGACTTCCTGAGAAGGGAAAGAGTGAAACAGAAAACCAGAAGCAACAGGCTGCCAGTAACAGTGCAACAAAGACCAACATGATTCGACGAGGACACGCAAAAAACCAATGAACACACATCATAAACAACAGGATCAAATAGTGTGTTAGTCTTAACTTCATTTGTAAGTCTTCTGTTAGAAGGTATTTATTTTTGTATAGTCTAAATACTGAACTGTGACGACTTTGATGATCCTCTGGCTTCTTCCTTTTTTTAATATTAGGATTAAAAATTTCTTTGCTCTTTCATTTCCACACGTTTGTTTTGTAAATTAAAAACCAGTGGAATTAGCATTATGGTTTTATTGTTTCACAAAATAAACAGACTTTGAAAGCTTGCTAAGGAAAAAAAAATAGGCAAACATTTTACTTTTATTTTCATTAAAGTATTTTAATATAACTTCCTTTAAATTACTCTTTTCTTTCTATCCTAAATGTCCTCACTTTGACCTTTTTCTACATTTTTGAGGCAATGTCTGTAAACTGCATGCTTCCTTCTTTTCACTGTTTCACAAGCTCGTTCTTGAAACCGCAGATGTACTGACACCCCCTGTTGCCTCGTGTTAGATATGAATGTTTCCCAGGGAGGTGGTTTGCTGCAGAAAAAAGAAAAAGGAAAAAAAAAAACAAACTCCCATGCACTTCAGCCTCTCTTTTAGTGAGTCTTGACCTTCAAAAAGCAACATTCACAGTGATGACTCCCTGCTAAACACAGGCTCTCTGAATGGTTTTTTCCTCCTTGTTGAAATGACTTTTGTTGTTTGGAGTTTGGAAAACGTCTTGTAAAAATCCCTCATCTTATCTGTCAAAAAACAAAAGAAGTCTGAAGGTTGATGGATGTGTCTTATATACACTAATAGTATGGTGCAAAGCCAAGTGATAATGCTTTCCAAATTTTTTTTCCATTAATTTTTTACAGTGTATGCACCGAGTTTAGTGCACTTTTTAGTGCACTTTTGAGGAATTACCTCAAAAGTGCACTGCAGCTTCTTCAGCAAATTGAATCTTTCTGACTTGCTTGTTGCAAATCTCAACCAAGTCCATAATGTGGAGATCAGTGCCCTCCATCTGTTGCAGGATTTTGGTGTTATTGGAAAGAATTTGAGGCTAACTGGAGACGTTCCTGTTTGTACCACCTGAAGGCAAAGCTTCTAAACATCTAAGCAAAGTATTTAGAAGTTTGCAAAGTGCGTCATGCAGTGGACTTATCCTTCAGGGGTCCAAAATGTGTGACCACAATATCCAGTATTTTAAAGTAAAAAACAAACTTTACTGTTTAATGTATTTTTTTTCTCACCATGGACCCCCCCCCAGACCCACCACCTTTAAAATCTGTAAATGTTTGTCTGGAAGTCTTGTTTATCAAACATATTCTTTTTACACCCTCATATCAGTGCTTTGAAGTCAGAAATTACCACATCATAAACTACTTTTCCATGAGCAACAGAATACACCCTGTGAGCTATTTTGGTTGCACAACTCTTAAGAAGGTTTTTTTCCTCAGCAATGAAGTAGCAGATCTCAAGTTTGTATAGTCCAGGCACATTAAAGAATATATATATATATTTTATTAATGGTTAATACAAAGGCTTTGTCTAGCTTTTTGGTGAGCAAATCAAATTGAATATGGGAATTAATGTGTGTGTTGGAAATCAGTGTGAAAACATGAGTGATGCAAAATATTTGTGTTAAGTATAAGATAATATTGTTACATATCAGAACTGTGGGTGGTATAGTATAGTCTTCTCTAACCACTGCTTCTGCCGCTGTAAGATTGTGTGATTGTGACGTCTTTGAGGATGCGTTGTGTGTCTGACTTTGTTTCTACAGGACAGACACCTGCTGAAAATCAGTTTTTGCTGAGTCAGGCCTGATTGCTGTTAATCCTTTCCTGCATTCAAATTTGCACATAAAGTAGATCCAAAGGTAAGGAAATGTGTGTTTGATTACAACTCCCTTTATATAAAAACATAACACCAACTGGCTTTATTAGTTTCTTCTCAAATGTCCTGAGGAAGTGAAAAAAGATATTCCTAAAGTTCACATCTCAGATAATATGTTGATGTTATTAAAACACACAAGAATACAGGATCCATTTTAAGCCATCGCTCAGAAATGACAGGAATGACAGTAGATGAGGGGTGCTTGAATCTGGTCCTCGAGATCGACTATTCTTCAACTTTCAGATGTCTCCCTACTCCAACACACCTGATTCGGAAATTTTTAGGATAGTATATCTTGAGGACGGGACTTATCACCCCTGTCAGCTTGTTCAGTTGGGTCTCAATTAACACAAAGATCTCAGCATAACATGACATAAGGAGAGAGATAAAAAAAACAAAACAAACAAGCATGTTTTGTCTGATTTTCAGGAAGCTGATGCAACATATTTTCCATCATGTGTTCACTGCTGGTTGGAGCGTGAGGACTTTGTGACATTTAGGTTTTATTACAAAGATAATTACACAATCCTTACAAGTTACACCTTGACGTAATAGTGACTGATCAGATTTCATATAATAGCATAATCCAGCATGATTTAGTCGTATTATAGGAGAGAAATAATCAATACACACATTTCTTTACTTTTTGTATTTTTTCACTGAAACATGATCCCTATGTTAAAATATCGACTGAGTCTGAGATTAAACCAAACAATTTAAATTGGAAATGCTTTGATAACTAAAAAGGAAAATATATTTAACTGCAGGAAGCTTGTTTGCTTAAAATAGATTTATTATTAATATTAATTGCGACTCAGCAGATGGAATGATTAGTTCTTGATGAGTGTAAGTGAATTATGCTTCTGGTGAAATTAAGGATGCATCTGCATAATTGGAACTGAAATTTGCATACATCTTGCTGGAAGAGAAATAGATCTTTTCATCTGATTATGTGTAGCGTTGAACAAGATCTGTTGCAGTAAAGAATTGAGTTTAATTGCCTAATCCTCCGCAGACGGTCGACACTGCTTTTCTACCGATGGCCTGTCAGTGAACTAAGCCCGTGTATCATAATACCTGTTTGGGAGGTGATTCAGAAAGCTTTTGGGAGTACTTACCACCGCTCAACTCCATAAAAAGCAGCTTTGCAACAATACATAAAACTCTTGGAGCGTGTTTCACTCGCTGTCTCGGAGGGGGATTTAACAGCTAAGACAAGACAAGTCTTTCTCTTTTCTCACTGAGCTCCGTCCAAGTTGAGCTGGACACCTGCCAAGGTTTATGCATCAAAAAATGAGTTTCACACGCTGGTGCATACCGTGTTCACACACGCTGCTTAGGATGCACATACTGGATGTGCTCAGTCGTTTTCCTGCGCCTCTAAAATTTGGTTTAAGGTCAAGCTATAGCTGAATGGGTTGTTTTGATCCTTTTTTCCCCCTTTCCAATTTAAATTTAAAATAAAAAATAGTTTCACTCTGCAAAACACTCCCATTTTATACAAATACATATAATATACATACATAAAAAAAAGATTCAACCCTGTGTATAATAAATAAAAACCAAAATTAAAACAAAGGAAAAGTTCTCAAAAATTTAAACTGATGCAGTCTCAGAGCTGAATAACTCAAAAATAACCATAAACCTTTAAAAAATGCCATTTTTGGGCAACACAGATGTCAGTGCTTGAAATATTTATGCTCAGGCTGTGAAATTTGTGAAGATTAAGCTGACATTAAGAAGCTGCAGAAATAACCTCAAATATAAAATTAACTTTGGTTCGGGGATTTCAAGGTGACGCTCCACGCGGCTTAAATCTCTTATTTAAACTGGTAAGAACGAAGGAGAAAGGAAAGCGCGTCTTCAAAAGACAGAGGTTCGTGGTCTGAACTCCTGTGTGTCCCGGCGGGGCAGCTCTGTTGGCTCTGTTGAAGGCAAATCCATGTTCGAGAAGGAAGCTCTTTGTTTTACGGGTGTTGTCTTGCCTCATTTCAGTCATGATGATCTATACTGTCCTGCTGTGTGCAGCACATTTGATCAGTGTTCTCCTTCAGTTTGATAAGAAGACCAGAGATATTCTATATAAGTTCACGGAGCCTTAAATATGTTGCTTTAAAGAAGATATTTTACTCTAAAAGATTCTGATCAGCTTCTACTGACAGGGTCTAAGTGCAGTAAGAGACATAGATGCTATCAAACTGAGGAAGACATTGTCTTCTACATTAGCAGGAGATGGTTCCTACATGACCTACTTTGCAAGTTGAAGGAAAATGAGGAAAGATTGGGATTTTTAACATTGATCCTTTTTTGAGGAACTACTGTATTTGCCTTTGTGAATTGATGACATGCTTATGTTTTGTGTTGTGAGGCTCATGTATGCTTAAAAATGGTAAAACTTCCACTTCTCTTAAAGCTCTAAGTGTTGCTTACCTTTGTGTTTTTTTTTTTTCCTTCGGAAATGATAACATGTTCATGATTTGGTGAGAGGAAGTGATCAAATCTTAGATGCATGAGAATTGATTCACGGATGTTATCTGATGAGGGAATGTTGACGGAACTCAAAAGGACACTTTGGCGGATGGCAAACACAACCAGGTGTTTCTCATCTTTTTCTGGGCAGAGATTCATCAAGGGTGCAATGTCAAGGCTTCATCATTACTTGCAAAGGGCAAAGTAAATGAAAAACTCCGAGCCCTTGATGTCACGAAAAACGTGTTTGCATTCAAGTCTGAGAATCAGGGCTGTTTCTTTTTTTTTTTTTTTTTTTTTGGTGTAGTTTCTAGCTGAAAAAGATGTCCCATCTCGGAGATGTTTTATTAACATTAATCCATATGCCCCACAATCAGTTCAAAACTCCATCAGCCCAAAAGCCAGAATTCCTTTAACAGAAGCATCTTATAATTAGAGATAATTGGCAGATAGTTGCATATACAATTAAGCGATGAATAATTCCTGATAACACAAAATTTAGGATGTTGATTAGGCATCTGCAACTTTTTGCCCACAATTCAGAATATCCTGATATCTGTATAGGTTTACAAGGATGCTGCTTCAGGCACACTTAGTTCTCTATTGATATCAGAAAAAAAACCAAACTTCCAGGTGAACGGCAACATCTCCTGTATTCGTTTAGTGAATGAGACATTGGAGGAAAATTTATCATGGAAATGCTCTGCTTTGAAAGTGCCAAGTAATCCTGTGGTGAAGAAGAGAAAAGTCACATATGGGGGGGGAGATGCCTCAGTAATCGTTTTATAATTGCATTATAGTCCTCTGAGAATTAAATCGTGAAATGTTCAGGGATTCCCACCCCTGTTTTAAGGAGGTGGGAGGGGATGGAGTGTGGTTACACCGTGAATGTTCATGGCGTACTGTATAGTTTGTCGAACAACATTTCCTTTTTGTTTTGCCATCAGGTTGGTGTAGGTTCGGGTTAAGGCTTAAACACTGGATCACCTGTATGCTGTCCTACAGAACAGGAAATGAAAAAATGGTCATTCCATGATTTCCAGACTCTGCCTTTCTTGCAAAGGTGCTTTAAAAACCAGAATCCCAGCCAAACTGGGTTTTATGGGAGTGAAATATCGCAAATGATGACCTATTTTCTGTGCACGTAGCTACGTAGTGTTATTTTGGAGTTTTCTAGTTGCTGCAGGGAATTTGCTATCACTTTCTCCCTCATTTTCAATTTTAAAACTCTGAAATTTGCTGATGATCTATACTGCGCCATCTTTATTGAAAATGAACTGGTCATGACCTCTTACGCCACGCATTTGTGTCCTGAGACGCATAAATGCAACACAAAGTGTTTCCATTACACTTTTTCCAAATATTAATATATCACAATGTCTGAAAAACCCCCTCATGAGAGCTTATCAACCTTAAAGTGATATTTAAGACTTTTTTTAAATGTAGGTGTTTCCATGAGCATGTTTTTTTCCCCTCAATAGTTAGATTTTGCGCAATTCTAAGTGTAATGGAAATGCAGCTGCACATAGGTCATTATAAAGAAGTATAGTGTGTTGTATTATAAACAGCACATTTAACATAGTCCTGCTCTCGTGGCGTGTGTCAGCAACAAGATGGCTGATGTTTTATAATGTCAGATTTCATTTTACATTTTTGACTTCTGGAGCAACGTGTGCACCTAGCCTATATGTGTCAGACAATGAGGGGGAAGAAGTGAAGGCGCAGCAGTGGGCATTCCTCAGCTGGAGGTGCCATTACGGGAAAAAAAGAATTAGATTTACACTGCTGCAGCTCACACACACACACACACACACACACACACACACACACACACACACACACACATACTGGTTTCCGTGGGGCATGGGGACCAATTTTTTAAGCATCACTTGTGGGGACCACCCTTTCTGGTGGATCTACAGACTAATAAAAAATCAGGGATAACATTTGAAGCTGTATTGTCCTATACACGGCTTCAAATAACTGAATTTCAAAAGTAAGTTCATCAACCTGTCTGGACAATGCTTTATGAGGACTCATTAACTTTCGAAAAAACATGACAGATGGGGACCAGATTTACATATAATTTGCATAATTTACACATACTAACTTACCAAGTGGGGACCATACCTCTGTTTGAGATATTTACTCAGTCATATTTGATTTAAACCAAACCATCAATAACAGCTGTTGCTAACATAAATAAAAAAAATTCTAGGAAAAACAAACATTGCAGAACAACTTTTATTGACTTCCTGATCATCATCTGATGAAGATGAGGGTAATATTTTAGGTTTCCTGGACGGTGGTGATGCCATCTTGTTCCCACTTTCAGGAAGGATTTGCACTGCCGATGGTTCTATGAAAATTAAAGCAACATGTTTTTAATGGTAAAATTAAAAGTTAATGTAACAATTCAGACATTGCGTTGAAATTGGGGAAAAAAGAAAATTAAAGATTTTTTAAAGAATAATTCAATTTCAAAAATATATTTCAATTCTCAGCATTGCCACATTCTGTTAGTGTTTCTCTTTCCAAAAGGTACATTTAGTTACAATGGCAAAAAGTTAATATAAGGCAACTTCTGTACTGGTAGCATATTAACTTTTTAACACTCTTACCAATAGCGGAGGAATTTTCCTCGACAGCATTGTTGTCGTCATCTTCACTGCCACTATCCTTTTCATGCAGGTTGAGAATATTTTCTGTTTAGGTAACAAAAACAGTTTAAATAAATGCTAGACTCAATTACCATGTTTGTGGAGGATGAGGCATGTGATTCAACTGACTGTAGTTGATGTTCATAATTTTTAAGGAATATAAATTTGGACAACAAATTGCTTCTTTCAAGTCTAATATTTGAAAGAATACAATAAAACTATAAAAAAAATATTACAACTGTTTTTGGTGTTTAACACCCCTCAGACATGAGTCATGGGGACCCAACACACACCCTTAGTTACATGTCCTTCTGGGGACTGACTTTGCTCCAGCTCTGAACACACTAGTTTACACTTGTTAACATGTGCTGTGGGGACCCCGTGAGTGTCCAAAAAAGACACTTAATAAACACATTTAGAAACCATGGCGTCTCATTAAATTTTACCCAGATGCAGCTCGGCAACTGCATACACAGAAGATTTAACTGATTGCTGTAGTTAAGGACATCTGGCCATCAAATGTCAGTCAGACCTACGCCATGTCAACACATCTCATAGTCAAGGACATCTTAGCCTTACTAATACATTTGCTTCTATTACTATCTGTATCCAAGTTTTCAAATCCTACTGCAGTGTTACTTAACCCATGACCCGGGCCCCACTGCCCTGCACGTGTTGTAGGTAACCCTACTTTAAACACACCTGACTCAAATCAATGGCTCATTATCCGAATTTAATAGAACTTGGCAAGCAGTGAAGTTCATCTGCATCATGTGCAGTGGAGTTGGTAGGAACCATAACATGCAGGGCAGTGGGCCCCGAGGACCAGAATTATGGGACACTGTCCTACTCAACATCATCTAAAACATGCCACTTAGCTGTCCAAAATGCAGACTCATTTGCTAAATCTGTCTCTGAGAACCAGGATGTATAAGAAATATTTGAATAGATAAATGTATATGTAAAACACAAACACTAGGTAAGTGTGGGACTATATATCGTATGCAACTACCTGTTCAGAAAGGCTGTCATCCTCAGGGCCATCGTTGGTCTGCTGAGAGCCTGAACGAGGCCATGGAAGACTGGAAGTCAATTCTGTTGGTTCCATGTTTGCACTGGTCAATGGCTGGAACATTTAAGAAAGACTTGTTGGTACACAAACATGGACAACAAATTGCTTCTTTTAAGCCTAATATTTGAAAGAATACAATAAAAACATGAAGTCAAATAATCATGCTGAAGTCCTAATGTACATTAAAATACACATCACAGAAATAATCCAAAAGCATCCACATTGTTCAGGTATTACAACTGGTTTTGGTGTTTAACACCCCTCAGACATGAGTCATGGGGACCCAACACACACCCTCAGTTACATGTCCTTCTGGGGACTGACTTTGCTCCAGCTCTGAACACACTAGTTTACACTTGTTAACATGTGCTGTGGGGACCCCGTGAGTGTCCAAAAAAGACACTTAATAAACACATTTAGAAACCATGGCGTCTCATTAAATTTTACCCAGATGCAGCTCGGCAACTGCATACACAGACGATTTAACTGATTGCTGTAGTTAAGGACATCTGGCCATCAAATGTCAGTCAGACCTACGCCATGTCAACTCATCTCATAGTCAAGGACATCTTAGCCTTACTAATACATTTGCTTCTATTACTATCTGTATCCAAGTTTTCAAATCCTACTGCAGTGTTACTTAACCCATGACCCGGGCCCCACTGCCCTGCACGTGTTGTAGGTAACCCTACTTTAAACACACCTGACTCAAATCAATGGCTCATTATCCGAATTTAATAGAACTTGGCAAGCAGTGAAGTTCATCTGCATCATGTGCAGTGGAGTTGGTAGGAACCAAAACATACAGGGCAGTGGGCCCCGTGGACCAGAATTAAGGGACACTGTCCTACTCAACAGCATCTAAAACATGCCACTTAGCTGTCCAAAATGCAGATTCATTTGCTAAATCTGTCTCTAAGAACCAGGATGTATAAGAAAGATTTGAATAGAAAAATGTATATGTAAAACAAAAACTAGGTAGGTGTGGGACTATATATTGTATGCAATTACCTGTTCAAAAGGTCTGTTATCCTCAGGGCCATCGTTGGTCTGCTGAGAACCTGAAGGAGTCCATGGAAGACTGGAAGTCAATTCTGTTGGTTCCATGTTTGCACTGGTCAATGGCTGGAACATTTAAGAAAGACTTGTTGGTACACAAACATGGACAACAAATTGCTTCTTTTAAGCCTAATATTTGAAAGAATACAATAAAAACATGAAGTCAAATAATCATGCTGAAGTCCTAATGTACATTAAAATACACATCACAGAAATAATCCAAAAGCATCCACATTGTTCAGGTATTACAACTGGTTTTGGTGTTTAACACCCCTCAGACATGAGTCATGGGGACCCAACACACACCCTCAGTTACATGTCCTTCTGGGGACTGACTTTGCTCCAGCTCTGAACACACTAGTTTACACTTGTTAACATGTGCTGTGGGGACCCCGTGAGTGTCCAAAAAAGACACTTAATAAACACATTTAGAAACCATGGCGTCTCATTAAATTTTACCCAGATGCAGCTCGGCAACTGCATACACAGACGATTTAACTGATTGCTGTAGTTAAGGACATCTGGCCATCAAATGTCAGTCAGACCTACGCCATGTCAACACATCTCATAGTCAAGGACATCTTAGCCTTACTAATACATTTGCTTCTATTACTATCTGTATCCAAGTTTTCAAATCCTACTGCAGTGTTACTTAACCTATGACCTGGGCCCCACTACCCTGCACGTGTTGTAGGTAACCCTACTTTAAACACACCTGACTCAAATCAATGGCTCATTATCCGAATTTAATAGAACTTGGCAAGCAGTGAAGTTCATCTGCATCATGTGCAGTGGAGTTGGTAGGAACCATAACATGCAGGGCAGTGGGCCCCGAGGACCAGAATTATGGGACACTGTCCTACTCAACATCATCTAAAACATGCCACTTAGCTGTCCAAAATGCAGACTCATTTGCTAAATCTGTCTCTGAGAACCAGGATGTATAAGAAAGATTTGAATAGATAAATGTATATGTAAAAAACAAACACTAGGTAAGTGTGGGACTATATATCGTATGCTACTACCTGTTCAGAAAGGCTGTCATCCTCAGGGCCATCGTTGGTCTGCTGAGAGCCTGAACGAGGCCATGGAAGACTGGAAGTCAATTCTGTTGGTTCCATGTTTGCACTGGTCAATGGCTGGAACATTTAAGAAAGACTTGTTGGTACACAAACATGGACAGCAAATTGCTTCTTTTAAGCCCAATATTTGAAAGAATACAATAAAAACATGAAGTCAAATAATCATGCTGAAGTCCTAATGTACATTAAAATACACATCACAGAAATAATCCAAAGCATCCACATTGTTCAGGTATTACAACTGGTTTTGGTGTTTAACACCCCTCAGACATGAGTCATGGGGACCCAACACACACCCTCAGTTACATGTCCTTCTGGGGACTGACTTTGCTCCAGCTCTGAACACACTAGTTTACACTTGTTAACATGTGCTGTGGGGACCCCGTGAGTGTCCAAAAAAGACACTTAATAAACACATTTAGAAACCATGGCGATGCATTAAATTTTACCCAGATGCAGCTTGGCAACTGCATACACAGAAGATTTAACTGATTGCTGTAGTTAAGGACATCTGGCCATCAAATGTCAGTCAGACCTACGCCATGTCAACACATCTCATAGTCAAGGACATCTTAGCCTTACTAATACATTTGCTTCTATTACTATCTGTATCCAAGTTTTCAAATCCTACTGCAGTGTTACTTAACCTATGACCCGGGCCCCACTGCCCTGCACGTGTTGTAGGTAACCCTACTTTAAACACACCTGACTCAAATCAATGGCTCATTATCCGAATTTAATAGAACTTGGCAAGCAGTGAAGTTCATCTGCATCATGTGCAGTGGAGTTGGTAGGAACCATAACATGCAGGGCAGTGGGCCCTGAGGACCAGAATTATGGGACACTGTCCTACTCAACAGCATCTAAAACATGCCACTTAGCTGTCCAAAATGCAGACTCATTTGCTAAATCTGTCTCTGAGAACCAGGATGTATAAGAAATATTTGAATAGATAAATGTATATGTAAAAAACAAAAACTAGGTAAGTGTGGGACTATATATCGTATGCAACTACCTGTTCAGAAAGGCTGTCATCCTCAGGGCCATCGTTGGTCTGCTGAGAGCCTGAACGAGGCCATGGAAGACTGGAAGTCAATTCTGTTGGTTCCATGTTTGCACTGGTCAATGGCTGGAACATTTAAGAAAGACTTGTTGGTACACAAACATGGACAACAAATTGCTTCTTTTAAGCCCAATATTTGAAAGAATACAATAAAAACATGAAGTCAAATTATCCTGCTGAAGTCCTAATGTACATTAAAATACACATCACAGAAATAATCCAAAGCATCCACATTGTTCAGGTATTACAACTGGTTTTGGTGTTTAACACCCCTCAGACATGAGTCATGGGGACCCAACACACACCCTTAGTTACATGTCCTTCTGGGGACTGACTTTGCTCCAGCTCTGAACACACTAGTTTACACTTGTTAACATGTGCTGTGGGGACCCCGTGAGTGTCCATTCAATTCAATTCAACTTTATTTATATAGCCTCAAATCCCGGCAATGCCATCTCAAGACACTTTACAGACAGAGGGGAAAACATAATGAAAGCCAATTCATAACAACCTATATAAGGAAACCAACAGATTGAGTTGAGTCCAACTCAATCTCCCATCCTGAGCAACCACACAGGCGACAGTGGGAAGGAAAAAACTCCCTTTTAACAGGAAGGAAGCCTCCGGCAGAACCTGGTTCAAGGACAGGCAGCCATCTGCCTCTGCTGTGTGGGGGGAAGAGGACAGAAAGACAACAGACAACAGGAACTGCTACTCCCGGCCAGGGAGACCTGCTGAGACAGGAGACATACATGTTAATGATGCTACACTGTTATTGGGGGGGGGTAAAAGAGAGAGATAAAGAGAAAGAAGCTCAGTGTATCAGGAAATGTCCCTCAGCAGTCTAAACCTATAGCAGCATAACTAAGGGATGCTAACCATCCCTAGTTATAGGACTTATCAAAAAGATAAGTCTTCAGCCTAGTCTTAAAGGTGGGGAGGGTGTCTGCTTCCCTAACACTAACTGGGAGCTTATTCCATAAGAGAGGGGCCTGATAACCAAAGGCTCTGCCTCCTGCTCGGCTCTTTGAGACTCTAGGAACCACAAGTAAGCCTGCAGTCTGCGAACGAAGTACTCTGCCTGGTATATAAGGAACTATGAGGTCTTTGATATATAGTGGTGCCTGGTTGTGGAGGGCTTTATATGTAAGGAGAAGGATTTTAAATTCTATTCTAGATTCAACAGGCAGCCAGTGAAGAGAGGCTAAAACTGGGGAAATATGATCTGTCCTGCTGGTTCTGGTCAGGACTCTGGCTGCAGAATTCTGGATCAGCGGAAGGCTTTTCAGGGCATATTTAGGACAGCCCAGTAATAGAGAGTTACAGTAATCTAGTCTCGAAGTAACAAAAGCGTGAACCAGTTTTTCTGCATCACTCTGAGACAGAATGTCCCTAATTTTGGCTATACTGCGTAAATGAAAGAAGGCTGTTTTAGTAACCTGCTTAATATGTAGCCAAAGGACAGGTCAGGGTCAAATATTACTCCAAGGTTTCTCACTGTAGCACTGGAATCTAAAGTAATGCCATCCAGGTTCATTACAAAACTGGAGAATTTAGCTCAGAGTTTTTCAGATCCAACGAGAATTACTTCAGTCTTATCTGAGTTCAAAAGGAGAAAATTTCTAGACATCCAAGTCTTTATGTCTATGAGAAAATTTTGTAGCCTATTGGGCTGATTTGTTTCATCTGGTTTAAAGGATAAGTATATCTGAATATCATCTGCATTACAATGAAATTTTATTACATGCTGTCTAATAATTTTGCCAAAATGGAGCATATATAGCGTGAAGAGTACTGGTCCAAGTACAGAACCTTGAGGAACTCCATGACTTACTGTAGTTTGTGAGGAGGACTTGTCATTTACATGAACGAACTGAAGTCTATCAGATAAATATGATTTAAACCAGCTTAACGCTGTACCTGTAATTCCAACCACCTGTTCTAGTCTCTGTAACAGAATGTTATGATCGACTGTATCAAATGCAGCACTAAGATCAAGCAAGATAAGTACGGACACAAGTCCTTTGTCTGAGGCCATAAGAAGGTCATTAGTAACTTTCACCAATGCTGTCTCAGTGCTATGATGAGCTCTAAATTCTGACTGAAACTCTTAAAACAAATTATTTCTGCTCAGGTGGGCATGTAGCTGAGCTGAAACTATTTTCTCCAGAATTTTGGACATAAACGGGAGATTAGATATAGGTCTATAATTTGCTATCACCTCTGGATCCAGAGATTGCTTTTTAAGTAAAGGCTTGATTACAGCAGTTTTAAATGATTGTGGTACACATCCTGTCACTAAAGACATATTGATAAGATTTAGTAGTGATGTATCAATTAAAGGGAAAATGTCCTTAAAGAGGCTCGTTGGGAGAGGGTCTAAGATACAGGTGGATGGTTTAGATAAAGCTATTATTTTAGTTAATTCAGAGGGTTGGATAGGACAGAAACTATTTAGACACAAGTCAGATCCTGGTTCTAAGGATGCTTTGGAGACCACAACAGACTCAACATTATAAGTAGAAGGAAGAATATTGTGAATTTGATCTCTAATAGTATCAATTTTATTCCTGAAAAAATACATGAAATCATCACAGCTAAGTGAGAAAGGAATACATGGCTCCTCAGCGCTCCGGCTCCTAGTAAGCCTAGCTACAGTGCTGAAAAGAAACCGAGGGTTGTTTTTGTTTTCCTCTATCAATGATGAATAATAAGCTGTTCTTGCCGTACGTAAGGCTTTTTTGTATACAATTAAACTTTCTTTCCAGGTTAAGCGAGACTCCTCTAATTCTGATGAACGCCATCTGTTTTCCAAACGCCTTGACGCCTGTTTTAGAGCTCGAAGCTGGGAATTAAACCAGGGAGCCTTCATAATCTTACCTAATTTCTTCTTCTTTAGGGGAGCAACATTATCCAAGATTGTACGCATTGAAGCTATTATAGTATCAGCATGCTGATCAATCTGAGTGGGAGTAAAGCTTAAAGGGGGACTCTCAGACATGCTAACACATGGTAGAGGTGAAAAAATTGATTCAATTGATTGTTTAAATTTTGTAATATTGTCTGATAAACATCTACTATAGTAGAATTTATTTTTGGTCAGTGAGTAATCAAATAAAGTGAATTCAAAGGTTAATAAGAAGTGATCAGGCAAGACAGGGTTTTGAGGAAATACTTTGAGCATGGACATTTTGTGAAAACCCAATTGAGTTTAGAATAAAGCTAAAGGAAATGATTAAACTATCATTTTCATGGTCAACATGAATATTAAAATCACCTAGTACAATGACCTTATCAGTAGTCAGCACTAACTCAGACAAGAGATCAGAGAATTCGGTCAGAAACTCGGAGTAAGGTCCAGGTGGGCGATACACTAATGCTAAAAGGAGCGGTTTCTCTGAATTCCATTTTGGATGAGATAAATATAATGTCAGGAATTCCAAGGATTTATAGTTCGTTTTGTGCTTAGGATTAATTAAAAATTCTGACTGAAAAATAGCTGCAACACCTCCTCCTCTTCCTGTAGTTCTAGGAATGTGAAAGTTTAAATAGTTAGCTGGCGTAGCTTCATTAATACTAACATAATCCTCTTGCTGTCACCAGGTTTCCGTAAGACAGAATAAATCAATGTGGTGATCACCTATCAAGTCATTGACTAATATAGACCTATTTGGGAGGGATCTGATATTCAGTCGGCCACACTTTATCGTCTTATTTTCTGATTTTATTAGATCTATTGTTTTTATTTTTATGAGGTTTTCACGATTAACCCCAGAAGTGTTTTTGTGTTGTTTAATTCTTACTGCTGGGAAGTTGTATAAGGTCGGAATGGGGTTTTGGGTGAGCGGCGGCAGGTGGGAAGCTGCAGAAAAGTGTGTAGGACTACAATTCTGCCTCCTGGTCCCAACCCTGAGTTGTCAATTTAGCTGACTAATGAAAGAGTCCATATTGCTAGATAAGAGAGCGGCTCCATCCAACATGGGATGGATGCCATCTCTCCTAATAAGACCAGGCTTTCCCCAAAAAGCGCTCCAATTATCTATAAAACCCACGTTGTTATCGGGACACCACCTAGACAACCAGCGGTTGAAAGATGACATGCGGCTAAACATGTCATTGCTGATTAAATTTGGCAAGGGACCAGAGAAAACTACGGAGTCCGACATGCTCTTGGCAAAGTTACACACCGAAGCAACATTAATTTTAGTGACCTCCGATTGGCGTAACCGGGTGTCGTTACCGCCGACGTTAATTACAATCTTACGGTATTTACGTTTAGCCTTAGTCAGCAGTTTCAAATACGATTCAACGTCGCCCGCTCTGGCCCCAGGAATGCATCTGACTATGGTCCCCGGTGTCTCTAGAGCCACGTTTCTGACTATGGAACTACCTATTATCAGGGTTTCTGCCTCAGTGGGTGTGTCGCCGAGCGGGGAAAATCTGTTAGAAACGTGAACAGGTCGGTGGTGGCCAGTGGGTTTTGGTTTGGGGCTACGCTTCCGCCTGACCGTCGTCCAGCCCGCCTCGGCTCCCGGCTGCGCGGGAACTGCTGAAGGACCACTAGGTGGGCTAGCTGCCCTGGCTGGTAGCGCCGCACTGGCTAATGGGGGCTTGCTGACTAACTGCTTTCCTAACTGAGTGCGGAGCTGGGCTTCTAACTCGCAGAGCCTCGCCTCCAAAGCTGCCAAGCTGCTACACTTAATACACCTACCATTATCACTAAAGGAGGCGGAGGAGTAGCTAAACATCAGACACACCGAGCAAGAAAAGGCAGGGGACCGGGGTGTGGGAAGAGAGCTAGCAGCCATGCTAAAACCGAGTGCTTGAGCTGTTTAAGTCAAGTAAACAGAAAGCCAAAGATCCCGAAAATAAATGCAATATATAGAAGAGTGGTTTGGGAAGGTATTGTGCGCTGAAGTGAGTGGTTGGTTAACAATAGATAGAAGTTAGAAAGAAGTTAAAGGAGCCAACGGCTCGTAGCAATCCGCTGTGACACTTGCTAGGCAAACAGGAAATGACAATATGTTACCGCAACGTCCGCAATGTCCACAAAAGACACTTAATAAACACATTTAGAAACCATGGCGTTGCATTAAATTTTACCCAGATGCAGCTCGGCAACTGCATACACAGAACATTTAACTGATTGCTACAGTTAAGGACATCTGGCCATCAAATGTCAGTCAGACCTACGCCATGTCAACACATCTCATAGTTAAGGACATCTTAGCCTTACTATTACATTTGCTTCTATTACTATCTGTATCCAAGTTTTCAAATCCTACTGCAGTGTTACTTAACCTATGACCTGGGCCCCACTGCCCTGCACGTGTTGTAGGTAACCCTACTTTAAACACACCTGACTCAAATCAATGGCTCATTATCCGAATTTAATAGAACTTGGCAAGCAGTGAAGTTCATCTGCATCATGTGCAGTGGAGTTGGTAGGAACCAAAACATGCAGGGCAGTGGGCTCCGAGGACCAGAATTATGGGACACTGTCCTACTCAACAGCATCTAAAACATGCCACTTAGCTGTCCAAAATGCAGACTCAGTTGCTAAATCTTTCTCTAAGAACCAGGATGTATAAGAAAGATTTGAATAGAAAAATATATATGTAAAACAAAAACTAGGTAGGTGTGGGACTATGTATTGTATGCAATTACCTGTTCGAAAGGTCTGTTATCCTCAGGGCCATCGTTGGTCTGCTGAGAGCCTGAACGAGGTGATGGAAGTCTGGAAGTCAATTCTGTTGGTTCCATGTTTGCACTGGTCAATGGCTGGAACATTTAAGAAAGGGTTGTTGGTACACATGACCAGTTCTTTGCTTGTCACTGAAAAGTCTACATGAACCGCAAATTTTAAGGAAGCTCCTTTGTCTCCTGTCTTACATTACAGGATGAATTTATAAATCCAGGTCTGCTTGACCTCAGTCGACACAACGGCAATGATCAGACACACCTGGATTAATCAGGTCTAATATTACAGTATTAGTTGTAAAATTGAGGCTCTGTGATATACCAAGACAGTAGACTAGTGCCGAACAAAAGTTTAAAAAAAACAAAAGAAAAAAAAAACGTCAACAACAGTGTGAACATATACAAATAAATACCCAACATGCTTAGAAGATTTGGCAACTGAGGCAATGAGATTCTGGCTTCTTAGGCTAAAGTGCAGCGTGAAAGCCTCCAATAATCACACAGCCTACAGACTCGTCTGTCAAGAAACGCAGGGGGGGGCGGGCTGCTATAATTGCACAAGTGAAGGACCTCTACTTTCTCCTTAACGAGATGTCACATATTAATAATAATAATAATAATAATAATAATAATAATAATAATAATACTTCAGGAATGGTATGTTGGAGTGGTTTTGAAACCATGACTTTTTCATACTGTGGTATACCTTGAAGCCTGTAGCCAGCCTATTCTTAACTGATAATGAGCATACAATATGATTCCCATGTTCTTTTATGGATTTTGGAAAAATGTCACTTATGGGGACATCGTCATACCAGTAATCCATGCCTGCTGCTACCTACATGTGTGATTTAAGCCTTAAGATAATAAACCAAATCATAAATCCCAAATTACTTTGGATGGAATTTTCCCTACCTACAATGAAATTCATGTTTAACCACACAACACTGCCAAATTTAAAAGCAACAAATGGATATATCCAAAATCTGTGACACAAGCTAGCTACCTAGCTAGCTGAGCTGCACATTCTCAAAGAAATCACAACAGACAGACAGCAATGCTATGTTGTCAATGCATAACTTAAATAATAAAATCTTAATACTTACGGACATGTTCTTTAGTAGTCACAGCTTTAAACTCCGGTCTCATTTCCTCATCAACTGCCCTTCGAAAAATTGTGAGAAATTAAGCTACTGCTAAATAGTTGCTACTTCCTGCTGTTTCAAAAATAAAAGCCGGCGAAAGGAAGTAAAGATTAGAACAAAAGATATCAAATCAAATTTGATTTGATTTGATTTGAGAACAAAATATAGTGTGTTTTTGTTAATTTTTTGGCGTATTCTATCTATTTTAAATGGATAGTATGGAATACAGTTACAGTTCTTTGTAAAATCAGATTTAAATGTTGGTGTTTCTATTCAACTGAATTCATTAAATAAAAATAACATCAAAATCTACATCTCAAAGCTACAGCAGTTAACATTTTAAAAAAAGATGTTTTCTTTACATATTTTTTAAAAAAATCTACCATTGTTTTAACAGCATAATTTTAGACAGATATCCCGTTGAATTTCCAGGTTTCCTCCCTCTTTTGGATTCTACTGCCATGCAAGGGCTCAATTTTAGCTACACCATTGGGGGTTTAAGCTCACCACCTAATTATTTATTGAATCTCCTAATTTTGTCAAATGATTCAAGATACTTTGGTGTGTCTTTATTAGAAACATTTAGTGCTTTTACTGTGATTTACTTTCACATCAGATCATCATTTTAAAAAAGGCTTTCTTTTTCATATTGTTGTAACCCTTTTAAATAGTATCAATTATTGACATATTTTATTTGATTTTTTTGTATTTGTTAGTAGTGTCAGTGAAATATAAGTAAAAATTTAAAACAAAAAAGGTCCCCTGGGGACCGGAAGCCCTACAAGAACTCATGGTCAAATTGGACCTTAACTCTACCTGGTAAAATTTTCCTGACAAGAACTCATGGTCAAATTGGACCTTAACTCTACCTGGTAAAATTTTCATGTTCTGTGACAAAGCTGCCTTGTCACTGACACCCACACCCCCAACCACCTACCTGACTGTGTTCCGGGTCGTCAGGCCCAGCAAATCTCTCGCAGTCCCACGTAGCTGCTTTAGTTCAGTCATGCCACCTGTCAGGTAGCAGACTAATAGGGATGCACACCTATTGGTTTTGCTACAAATACTGGGAGCACTACTGGGGTGTCATCTTCATCTTCTGGGGGGTTGGTGAAAACTGGGTTAAGAGGTTTACCTGTGTTTTATGGCTGGAGTATGCCGCAATGCGGCAAAGACGTCATCGTCCCGTGACTAACGGATTTTCAGATTAATACACCGTAGTATTATGTTTTTCTATGTTCATCTGTGGAAATATGTATGGGGTTACGTTCATGAACTTTGTTGATATGGTTTCTTTGGGTGGTTGATATATTATTGGGAAATTTGGGGGAAAATCTCTTTTATTTGTAGTAATGGGAAGTTCATGGGAAGGGGCGGGGCATTGTGTTTTTAAGACGCTCATGCAGAGCTCATGCATCTATCCATCCATCTTTCCATTAGTCTATCCATCCATATATCCATCTATCGATCACCCCATTTATTCATTCATCTATCTATCTATCCATCCATCTATCCATATATCTATCTTTCCATCTATTCAGCCATCCATCTTTCCATCCATCTATCCATCCATCTGTCCATCTATCTTTCCATCCATCTATCCATCCATCTACTCATCCATCTATCCATCCATCTATCTTTCCATCCATTTATCATCTATCCATCACCCCATTCATTCATCCATCTATCCATCTATCCATCCATCTATCCATTTATCTATCTTTCCATCCATTCAGCCATCCATCTATCCATCCATCCATCCACCTTTCCATCCATTTATCTATCCATCTGTCCATCTATTTATCCATCTATCCATTTATCTATCTATATTTCCATCTATTCAGTCATCCATCTATCATCCATCTATCCATCCATCCATCTAAATTTTCATCCATCAATTGATCCATCTATCCATCCATCTGTCCATCCATCTATCCATCTGTCTGTCCATTTATCTTTCCATCCATCTATCTATCTATCCATTCATCTATCTATCTTTCCATCCATCAGTCTATCCATCTATCCATCCATCTATCCATTTATCTATCTTTCCATCTATTCAGCCATACATCTTTCCATCCATCTATCCATCTTTCCATCTATCCATCCATCTATCCATCCATCTACTCATCCATCTATCCACCCATCTATCTTTCCATCCATTTATCATCTATCCATCACCCCATTCATTCATCCATCTATCCATCCATCTATCAATCTATCCATCCATCTATCCATTTGTCTATCTTTCCATCTATTCAGCCATCCATCTATCATCCATCTATCCATCTATCCATCCATCCATCCATCCATTTATCTATCCATCTGTCCATCCATTTATCCATCTATCCATTTATCTATCTATATTTCTATATATTCAGTCATCCATCTATCCATCCATTTATCTATCCATCTGTCCATCCATTTATCCATCTATCCATTTATCTATCTATATTTCTATATATTCAGTCATCCATCTATCCATCCATCCATCTAAATTTTCATCCATCAATCGATCCATCTTTCCATCCATCTACCTATCTTTCCATCCATCTATCATCCATCTGTCCATCTATCTTTCCATCCATATGTCCATCCATCTGTCCATCCATCTATCCATCCATCTGTCCATCAATATATCCATCCATCTGTCCATCAATCTATCCATCCATCTGTCCATCCATCTATCCATCCATCTATCCATCTATCTGTCCATCCATCTATCCCTCCACCTATCCATTTATCGATCTATCTTTCATCTATTCCGCCATCCAGCTATCATCCATTTATCCATCCATCCATCTATCTTGCCATCCATCTATCCATCCGTTCATCAGTTTAGCCAGCATGTGCATCTGGTGTTCATTGTTATATTTTTAATATAAAAGAGCGCATCAGTTCAGCGGACGTGTGAATCTGAGGGGTATGAAAGGAGCAACAGCTGGACAGACACGTTTCATGCTGGTGTCTGAACTTCCCAGTGCTGCAGCGGATCTGATTTTTTCATTGACATCATATTCTGGTGTAGAGACCTGACGACGCAGCCAGTGTTGACACATATCACGCAGCTACACTCAATTCAGAATTTACATTGCTGCTGCGTGCAACTGTTTGGTCCAATGGCATGCGGCAGTGCTGTGGAGTTCAGATAAAAGCATGCAACAACTCCAAAAACGTTTCACACTTTTGTCGTTTCTTTCCCACTTTTTTTTTTTTTTTTTTTACTAGCAAAGCAGTGCTGCTGGTGCTGCGTGGAGCAGAAACTGCGCTGCGCTTCTAAATAGTTTTATCCTCCGCAATACAGCTGCATATATATTTATATATAGCCTATATAAATAGATATTTTTTATTTTCTTTGTACAGATCAAGAACTGTCCGTTATATCAGCTGATGTGCTGATGACTCAGCTGCCATGTAAAATCACTCCAATCCCGCAGATCTGGCGACACAAATGTTACATTAGAAATGTTTCATTCATCATGTTTCAACACATGAGTTTTTTCAGTGCTCTCAGGTAAAACTCTCAAGACAGAGGCATGAGCTAAAACTTTGCACTGGAGGGGGTGGAATGGTTCCTCATGACAGCGCTAAATGGGGCCTTTACATGAAAAACGGGATTACTGATTTGTGGGGGGACTGCAGGCTGACAAAAATTCTCGTAGCTCTGGGCCTTTTAGTGTTAAAAAGAACTGTCTTCTCCTGAACATCTCCAAGACCAAGAAGGTTGTGGTTGATTGCAGGAGATCTGCATCACACAGAAAGCCAGTGTGTATTGATGGAGAGAAAATAGACTGTGAAGACCTACAGGTACCTGGGGGTGTTTCAGGACCAGAGGTTGGAATAGTTAGCCAATACAGACACAACATGCAGGAAGGGACAGAGTCACCTTATCTTCTTCTGATGGCTCAGGTCCTCTGATGTCTGCAGTGACCTGCTGCAGATGTTCTATAACACAGTCATCAAAAGTGTGATGGTTTACGCTGGTGTCTGCTGGAGGAGCAGCATTACAAACAAGGACTGCAAAGGACTGGACAAACTGGTCAGAAAAGCTAGTTCTGTCCTTAGTAGAAGTCTGGACCCTATCAGAACTGTGGTGGAGCAACGATAGCTATTCTTCTGGAAGGACAGAGAGACTGGTCTCATTTTGATGCAGGACTGAAAGGTTCAGCAAGTCCTTTATTCCAGCAGCCATTAAACTGTTTAATATTAATCTTTAATTTTATCTATTTATCATTGTAACAAATTTTTGTGAAAAAGGGAACTGTTGGAACAACCTGAATCCCCACCCCTTATCTCCTTCCTGGGAATGAATAAAGCATCTCTCTCTCCCCATAACCCCCCCCCCCCCCCCCCCCCCCCCCATAAATTATATATATATATAGATAGATAGATAGATAGATAGATAGATAGAGCATGTGTATATGTGTTGTCTGTCCTAAAACTGCAGTGTGGAATATGACCTTATAAAAAAATTGCACAAATGCTCACCCCTGTTATGTTTTTATGCAGTCTGCACGAGTTTCAAAACCTGTTAATGAATTAAATCTCTAATAAATTTACACTATGAACCCCATTTTTGCCTTTTGTTAAATTTTCATGAAAGTTCAGTGAACAGACAATTATCTAAGTGAAAATTCAAATGTTTAAGTACTGAATTACAGAAGTCCATCTTTATAGATAAATGTCCACTCATAGTTTGAGTTCGAAATTGTCTTTTAAATTGAAATAATCTTTTAAAACTGATCATTTCATGCTATGGTCACAATCCATATCTGTGGGGACCAGGAAGAAGGCGGTGCCTAACCATATTTGGAAAAGTGTGTGAATTTACAATCAGGTGCTATACCACATATGACCTTCGAGGGGGCGCTCTCAGTACACACACCTTAACACAAAAAGACAGATAAACATTACTTATGGGCCAATGCCTGAAACTTTGCCAGCACCTTCATTTTACCTTTTAGAGTCATTTAAAGTGGAGTTCCTTCTGGGGACCAGCTTTTTGGTCCCCACAAGGACATTGGTCCCCATTACGTGACTGTGTAAACAGATTGATGTCCCCATACCGTAACAAAAACCAGAACACACACACACACACACACACACACACACACACACACACACACACACACACACACACACACACACATGCTCTACGATTCTTCCCTGTACACACACACATGCACACAGGCAGGGATTCCACGATAATTTCCTCTCCCTTTTGTGCTGGCAGCTGTAGTAATGTACTCATACCCAACCTGGTGGAGTGTATTCCCTTCTCACGCTCACAGTTTATTCTTCTGCTTTCTCCTTCTATCTACACCAAATGATGATATAGTTTTAACACACACATTTCCCCTCGCACTTGTGACTGTGTTTTAATGTGTTGAGGAGTTTTTAGATTCCTCACATGGTCTCGGTATTTCTCTGCAGGGCGATGTTTAACCCGTTTGAATGATTCCTTTGCAATATTGCAAAACATATGAGGTGTGTGTGTGTGTGTGTGTGTGTGTGTGTCTGGTCAAGAGGCCTGAGGGTTGCTGATTAATTTAGCAGCCTATTGGTGATAACAGACTGCCTTGAGGTATGAGTCTCTGGGTGCACCCCAGACACTGAAGCTGATGAAATGAGCTCGCACATAAACATCGTTGGAGTCAGACGACGACATCAAGCTTACACATGTCTGAGAAGCGGAGACAAACTTGGAAATGGACACACACACACACACACACACACACACACACACACACACACACACACACACACACACATCACTGGTTGTCAGCTCAGGACTCATGTGTGTATATGCTTTGAAAAAGATATACTGAACAACAGAGAGAAATGGAGAAACGGAGAGGATGTGTCGAGCTGAGCCTTTATCAGGTTTCTGCTGCCACGGCAGGTTTTTGGCAGACAGAAGCAGTGAGGCTTGAATGTGCGTGTCTCTGTGTTTAATTGTGTGTATGTGTGTAATTTTAGGATGCACCAGCAGGTGTGCTGAATTGCAATAACCAACATATTTCACTGTCCCTACATGTTCTATTAGCTGCCACTTCACATATGCCTGTAAAGTGAACATATTTAAAACAGATGTGTTGGTGGAAAAGAGCTGAAATCTCCAGTCTGTCTCAGTTTCACTTTATGCTTCACACATTTTGGGCTTGTTGGTCACTGACAGGGGAAGTCAATAGCATTTGCTACCATATAACAATGGGTCTTGGTCAAATCTAGATTCCATTCAATTTTGGGAGTGATCCAGATCACCATTTGGATCTGGGAATTTTTTTAAGGATTCTTTTTCATTGTAAGATAGTGCCATTATCAGTATATATATATATATATGCCTATAATTCCACAATAAATGGTTAGGGTACATACAGGAGAAGTTCTCAAATGGTTTTGGAAGAATATGAAGAATTCTGTCCTGTTCTGGAAGATACCATCCAGAACAGGATAAAATAGGGGATCTTTGGAATTTTTATCACTGCAAGAGAACAAACTAAGACATAGACAAGCAGCAAATGACACTATAGAAACTAGGGGGTAGGCAACTCCGGTCCTCGAGTGCCACAGTCCTGCAAATGTTAGGAGTTCCTCCGCTGCAACACACATGGCACACAGCAGACCTAATTAGCAGACTTGTGCAGAGCTTGACATCAAACTCAGCACATTCCTGCACACTCCTAACATTTGTTGGACTACGGCACTCGAGGACTGGAGTTGCCTACCTCTGATATAGCCTATAGATTTATCATTGGTGTATCTAGGAATTGAATAGTGTATCCATACGTAGGACTCGAACAAAGGGTGGAAATCTCTATATGGGTGAGAATAAGCTCCTTGAGAAGGTCCATGATCTCTAGTGCTTTTCTAGTTTTCAATGTTTTGTGAACTTTGGGCCCTCTTATTAGGTCTTTCCCGTCCCACTTATTTTATGGCAAAGAACGAGCAGGACAGTGTAAGTAGAAAACGAGCCCAAGGTGTTTCCGTTGCCTTTAAATTCTGCACATTTTAATCCAGTCAGTTATCGAAGGGGGATGCTCTTGAGAAAACCCAACAGGATTTAGGACATGGTGCCGGACACCGTTTTTCTGTACCCAGATTTCTAATGGAAAAACAAATCAAAACAAAAAAGAAACATGCACTTTGCTCTTTAATTGCCTTATATTCTTTTATTTATTTAATCCAACTTAAACTATTTTATAAATTTTTTGTATTAAAAAATATAGTAAAATGGATTTTCTCATGTTACATTAAATGTAAAATATGAAAGTAAATAACTTTTGTAGTAAGCTAGTTCCAGAAACTCTAGTCCGTTTGCACAAGGAGTTGGGTTTTTGAAGCTGGATGACACTCAGTGGTAGTAATTAGTTCACATGTCTGTTTATTTGTTGGCTTAATTCAGAGTCTTAGTGATGCCTGGTACCCCTAGTGGTGACCTCCAGTATTGCATGTTTTGGCCTCAGAATACTTTTTTTTTTCTTTTTGTAACAGAACACTCACGTTGTTTGCAGCAAAGTATACAGACATAGCTGAATGTTGCTGAGTACACAAGTGTACACAGCAAGTACATCGCAACCCTAAAACCCCTGAACTCATCTCTACGTGCACATGGCACAAACTTTTTTCTAGAAAATGTTTTATTCCTTATTATCTGTTTCGGTAAAAGATGCTTTGATGGCGCTACCTATAGGCATGATGTTCCTTAGTTTATGACTTTATAGTTTTTTAGTTGGCCTGTTTAGGCCTGACAAACATCAACGTGTTTGACTTCACTGCCAGATTGTGGGCAGAAACAGCAGTTCTGTGAATCTGTGCTCTGTTTAATGACTGCATGTAGAAAGCTGTGCTGTTACTAAATCACCCATTTGTTAGATAAATTGGCATTTTGCATTGTTTATTTGTAATAGTGACTCTTTGTTCCATCTGGTGCTTTCATTTGCACGAGCAAAGATGTAACTTTGAAAAACTGTTGTAAATATGAGGAGGCCTGGAAGTATTTTGTACTTACATTTCTAGTCTCTATATGGTTGATTACAGTGAATTAATAGAGCTGGTTGTATTTACAAAAATACCATGGGATAAAATTGTATGCTTTGATCTTAAGTTAGAGGGTATTTTTTATCCAAATTAGTGCAAGGCCTTAGGAATAAGTTTAACCAAAGCCTTATTCATGGACATGTATAGGCTGTTACTTAATTACTCTTACCAGTTATGGAGGTAAAAGATTTCGTTGATCCCAACATCCTTGTACACACAAGAATTACAGCACATATTTGGGTTCATTCTCTGAAAGTCCTTTCCTGTTGCTAAAAGAAGAATGGTTATCCTCAATGTGCTGTTACCATTAAAAAAAATGTCTTGCTAATGCACCTCAAGGACAAATCTATGGCCTACTATGACAGGACAGGATGGCAATAATTGTCAATCATGTTTTCAGCTAAGATTAGCGATGCTGATAAAGCAGAAAACCCAGCATGCAATGTCAGGAGCTGTGGCTACATGCTACAGGACGGAGAGTGAAATGCTAGTCGTGGCGCAGACTGATGATATGGATCAGTTAAGTCTTTTTATCATAGGTTGGTGACCCTGTCGGCATCAAAGCCTCTGAATGATAAACTTATTTCACTCATTCACATCTGAGCACAGACCAAATCGTGACCAACAGCGTTTCGTGTTTCTATTTCTGCTGATCAGAGCCAGAGCCGATAATACCTGGGACTTCTGCAGAGTGATAAAATCCTGGACTGAATGCAAATGGTTACCTTTCCCACTGAAAACAAAAATGTCTCAGGATTTCTGAACTGACAACAGGCACTCTTTTTAGATCAGAGCCCATAAAACAGGCTGTCCTTTGGCAATCTAAGGGATAAAAGAATAGAGGACCCACTGCTGAGCCCTGTAATAAAGGCCTGGATGACCATTAGAGAGAAAACGTTGGATGATCACAGGATCATCTGCATAGTAAAGAAGAAACCTGTCACAACAACCAGCCAAGTGAAGAACACGCTCCAGGAAGTTGCATAGAATTAAGTCCACCACAAAGAAAAAATACTTTACAGAGCAAAAATTATAGAGTTAACCATCTTAAAAAGCCAGACGCATTGTGGTGCAGCATTCTGTGTAAAGATGAGACTAAAAATTAACCTGCATAAAAACGATGGGAAAGGAAAAACTTTCAGAGGAGGCCTGCACCATTCATGATCCGAAGCATACAAAGTCATTGGTAAAACACATGATGGAGACAATGTGATTGCACTGACTTGCATGGCATCCAATGACAATTTGCTACTGTTTCTTTTCTTTTAGTTATTCATTTACTTTATTAACGGATGACAGACGCAGCACTATAAGCTTTGAGGGCTTTGGAGATAAATCCTTCCACTTCACCCCAACACTTTGAGATAATAGATAAGTGGTCATCCACCGCCTATAGAATGAGGGGCTCTTTACCTTGGCAAAAAAGAGGATTATTGCCCAGTGGGTCAAACTGTTTGTCCAGATTGAGCCAAATAATAGAAAGATGATTGGAAAATGCATTATGATCCAGATGAACAACGTCTTAACTTGCCTAAAAAGCAGCCCTGTTGGTTTTAATATTAAGGAAATGCAAACGCCCTCAACTTGCAGCCACAAATGTGCACTATATGCTTATATTTATCAAATAAAAGCAAACTGAATATGTTCTGGTAAATGGCTAAAGTATGGTGCCAGTGTCAAGATATTTTCAGAGCTAACGTCCTTCATTTTTGCTAGGTTATAATTGAAATGGCATTTAACAATAAATTTAGATAGATTTTTAACAAAATTTCAAGCTTTGTTATGTTTAGTTTGTTGTTAAATCGACATAAGTGGAATATTCATACTGATAGATTAATTGCTAAACAAAGACTTTAGAAACATAATCATCAGTTGGATGTCCATCCCTATCTCTGCCACGTTTCTAATTTCAGCCACCTTTTTCCTTATGTCTCTTTGTGTGCCCCCCCCTCCCCAATGCTCCTGCGTTCTCACTTCCTCCTTTCTCCCCTCCAGTGTCTCCCTTCTCCTACTCTCTTCGCTGTCATGTTCAGGGCCATTAATGAAATGAAATACCTAGTCTGGGTTAAAAAATGGAGCCAGCTTTTTATTCCGTCCTTTCATTCCTGTCTGGCAGTAATTATGGCTGTCTAATTGGGTCTATGGAGGCTCGGAGAGCTGGTGTGTGTTTGAGTTAGAGAGGCTCAGATGGAGTGTGTGTCTGTTTATGTATGTCGAAGAGGTCCTGTGTGACTTCAGCTGAATACAAAGTGAGGTTGCCTCCTGACCACAGAGAGGCTTTGTTTAAAAGCCAATGTGAAGATGAACGAATATAAAGTGATGGGTTGTACTATGAGCCATTTTATAAGTAAACTTGCTGAATCCAAAGTTGTTATGGCCAAATGTAGTAATTGATAGCATAAGTGAAATGTTGACCATTTCTTTTATTTGTTTTATTTTGGCAGATTTTGTTCTTTAGCATAATTTTCTTCTTTCTCAACATGTTGCTCGTCTTTAACCAGCTGGTGTTTCAAAATCTAAATATTTTTACATTTCTATTTGCATAGTTTAAATTGTGTTGACCCTGCTATTATATTGTTGTTCATTCATTTCATTCATTCATTTTCTGAACCGCTTAATCCAATTCAGGGTCGCGGGGAAGCTGGAGCCTATCCCAGCTGGCTTTGGGCGACAGGCAGGGTTCATTCATTTCATATTTCAGGAAATTAAAAGAACTTCATGCAAACAGGGTTGTCTTTTGATCCAGATCAGAACAACAACAATTTAAAACAAACCAAATATGCATAAATACAGAAATATACTTGTGAACTAAATCATGCCAGTTAGACTAGCACTACTGAGACTTTTTTATACTGACGCTCCCCAACAAAGTTAATTACTCATCTGTATTGCATCCTGTCTCATGTTTGAGCCCCTTTCAGCGAGTAAAAGTCAGTCTGATTTTGACTCTTGTTCTGTTCCCCCCCCCCCCCCCCCCCCCCCCCCCCCCCCCCATCCTTCCATCCGTTCCTTTACTTAGCCAGCGTGTACATTTTAATCCACCAATGTGAGTGTGATATATGTAGTTTCTGCTGTGTGACCCTCTGTGCATAATAAATGTGCATAATAAATTATTGTCCTGTTAAAACAAGTCAATTTTAAAATCCAAATTTTTTTTTGGTGTTTAAATGACCATGTTATTTAATTAATTAAACATTCCTCTGAAAAGACTGAATGTGAGAGAAAAAACAGCCAATGTCCAAATAAAAAGTTTGAAAGGCCTTAACGCTCTGGGGAAATATTTTTCAATACCATTTTGCAATCTTGGATTATTTTAAAATGGCCGTGAGCTCTGTAGTTCATCAAACTCTTGGACATTGACTGCTTTGCAACTTAGTTTTAGTCTAATTCTTTATCCTAACCTTTAAAAAAAAAAGGGGGTTTAAATACTTGTTCCCCCCCCCCCTTAATCCACTTTACTGCCTTGTTAAAAACTACATTGTATCTGCAATAATATACATTTCTGTATTAAAAGGTTATGTATATTCTTTAATGGAAAAATGTCTATTTTTTTGTTACATCCAACTTCTTTCCACAATTTTTGATTATTTCAAGTTTTATTTTCCATGTCTGAAGTGTAAAATGAGAGGAGAAAAGGGGGAGACCACTTTCTGTCTGTAAAGCATCTTGAGATGGCATTGCCGTGATTTGACGCTATATAAATAAAGTTGAATTGAATTGAATTTCGTAGAAGTGCTTTGTGTGATTATGCTGGTGTACAAACACACACACACACGCGCACACACACACACACACACACGCACAAACACACATCCTTACATTTAAACCCTCTTCCAGAAGGTAGTATATGTTACCCATAGGCCTCCATAAAGCCAAAGGACTGGTACCAAAACCAACCGTCTGTGACACCAGTCTAGAGAGAAGGTCATTCTTTACAAAGGCACACACAAAAACACACAAAACGGCACACATACGCAACGCATTTGTATGAGAGAAGGTCTCTTGGTGCCTTCGGCTTTTAATTCTCCCTTCCTGTCATGCCTGAGTGGCACCACTAAGGCCAACCCACAAAACGATACACACACGCACACAAACACATATTAACACTCGAACTGAAGCCTACTACATGCACTGCTCAAACACTCTTACTTCTGTCAGTCAGCAATAAATCGGTTGATGGTAATGTAGTTCGAGGGACCGACTTTACTGCTGGTAACTGGCCAGCTGTTGCGCACATGCACAGACACAATTTGACATTGGTCCCGTAATGTCGCCATTTGGTAGATTCTGATTTTAACAAGTGCACACCTGAAGTCGGCCATTTCTCAGCCAGTGTGGCATTGAGTCGTCAGCCTTCAGGCAGCAGTCTTATCAGCTCTTCGTGTCTTCATTTTGTGTTTCATTGTCCCTCCCCAGAAAGCACAGTTAAGCGTTTGGAGGAGTAAGTCGACTGAGCGATAAACCTAACCTCCTGTCTCTGTTAGAAAGCATTGTAGTCAGATATAGACCGCTATGACGTACCAGGAAGATGCAAGGAGAGAAGATTGAAATCAAAAGGGTGAAAATTGTGGAGGATTAGTATTAAGTACACACATCTATTATCTCACTTAGCTTGCTTAGATGTTAGGTTGAAGCTCATGAAATCTTTATTGCCCACAAATTGAATTGTTTTGGCAACTATTTTCATTAGAGCTAAATAATTAGCAATTTCAGAAAATTCCCTGCAATGCAAGATTGTTGACATGGTACGATATGCGATACTTAATTTATTTAAAAAATGCCATGCTGCTACCTGAACAAAGTAGTGGTGATGGTTCTTCAGGCAGAAGCACAGAGGAGCTGCTTCTCCAAAGTCCCGTTCAGTGAAATGGTCTCTCTTTAGTCTAAGTTCATGGAACGACGCTTTTTAGACAGTCTTCAGAGTAAAAAGCAATTTTCCACCAGCTATGGTACGTTTGATTTTGCTAACATGGTGCCGACTGACTAGATGATGTTCAAACTGGTTGTCTTTGTTGCATGGACTGGCACTGATGCTGGATTCCCTTCGTGATTTGTTCGAAATCATGCGGTGTGTCTGTTTCTGACCCGGGAAAATTTTGATGCAGTTATACCATGCTCCTACATGGATTTCTTAGCATCAACTTTGTCCAGTGCATCTAACCATCAGGCCAGAACTAAGACAGTAAGGCAGAAATTACAATAACTTAGATTGATGCCTGTTAACTATAAATGGTAAATGCCCTTGTAAGCTGAAGGTCCTGAGCCATACTCGCTTAGGATAAAACTGTCAGAAAACGTTAAATGGTGAAACCCTTGAAGGAAGTATTATACCCTCTCTCTTTTTTCTTTTTTTATTCATTTATTTATTTTTTTCTCCCTCTGTTGTTGGGAGAGAATGTGGTTTTGGTTTATCGTAGAAGCAGAATTTGGGTGTTGTGGACAAATCAGAGACGAGGGTTTTTCAGGTTTGTGTGGCCGTGACTCATTGTTAAACTGGGGATAGTTTTTTAATTGTAACACTTGTGTATACTTTTTTTAAAATTTGATTTAAGTACCCCTCTTAAAACCCCAGTTTGTTTATTTGTGTTCCTTTTGTATATTTTTTTTCTTTTGTAAAATTCATAACTTCAATAAAAATAAAGCTTAAAAAAAAAAAGAGAATGTTAAACGGCCTTTAATAGGTAAATGAAACCATAATCATAAGAAGATACCAATCTTGAAACACAAGTTTAAATGGGAATTTAAAGTCTTTAAAAAAGATTCTCACTTTTTTAAAATTTTTTTTATTAAAGACTTTATTTCTTGTTATTCTCACTGTTTTCTCCCTTTTGGCATTTCTTCTTATCCTCTTTCACTGTGTGTGTCCATAAAACGGATGATGTTGGCTGCTTGTCCCTCAGAGCTGAGTCTGTGTGTATCTGAGACTGGTAAACTGTGAACATCAACATCACATTTAGCAGATGAGCCTTGAAATTAATTTCAGAAAAACAAGAAATAAAAAAAATATATATATATATATATATTTTTTTTAAATTTCCTGTCTCCTTTTTCTCTTCCACCTTACTTAACATTTGTTCCTTTAATTTCTTGTTTTGTATGCAACCCAAGTTTGTTCCACTGAGTGCTTTCGCGAGCATGTCAGCTCCATTGACAACTTCTGGTGTTTTTCTCTTTTGTCACAGTTGGTGAATTTGAAAGGGTGAATGGGTGGGAAGAAAGAACAAAAATGCGTCAGAAAATATTAGGAGGAACTAATGAAGAAGTCAATCATGCAAGAACTAAGGGTTTTTAGGTTGTATTCCACACCAAAGATTTAGTTTGCACTAAGATCCATATTTTAGTGGTGTTGTAAAAGGGCAAAAGTGTTGCCTGGAGGCCTCAGCAGACATGCCATTCCATATGAAAACAGAAAACCTCCCTCAGTCAGCACACATCACTGCAGAGTGAAGCTTTGCTAATATGTTGGAGTTTTTTTTTTTGTGTGTGTGTGTGTGTGTGTGTGTGTGTGTCAGGAGAGAACTGCATGCGGCACACCAGTGCTCCTGACATTCCACTAAAGAGTGACTAACCTGTCATGTGAACAGGTTCTTTGGGGAACTGATTAGCTCAAAGCTTCAAAAAGTCACAGTTGCTTAAGTTAGCTGAGGAACTGTATATTTACTGGTTGCCAGTTCATTTTAAATGATGATAAAGACTCCACCAAAAACCACTTTATCCTGCTTATTTCTGAAGAATCTAGCAGTTTTGCAGGTTTAAATGTAATAAATGGCTGCAGATGAAATCATATTTGATCTATTACAAAATTACTCACCCAGTCATTTTGTCGGGTTGGGAGCTCGTGAAGAGCAACACATGTTATCTTGGCAGTCATGACTCATAAAGTTTGAGAACCACTGCCCTAAGCAATGTCATACACCCAAGTCTGGACTGTTGTAGATTATTATGAAGACTTGTAAGCTGAAGAAGTTGCCTCATGACAATGACTAGATTTTACAGACATGCTGCTAAGCCTTGTTATCTAAAGATTTTCGGGATTATTCAATATAGACTGAAAAATTTGAATCTTTGAAGAATTTACTCTGCATGGAGCAAGATTACTAGCCTAATTATTGATTAGTGACTGCTTCAAACCAGTGACAATTTTTAAACAGTTAAAGTGACACTAAGTGCTGTTTTAAAGGGTCCTGTGTAACTTTTAGCCACTAGGGGCGCCAAACCTGCAACTTCCCACAGGCCACATGACACAGTTGCAAAATTACATTTAAACTTACACACACACAAAACCAAAATTAAACAGCCTCAATTTTTTTTTTTTTTTTTTTTGCAAAATGTTTAGGGGGGGGAGGTCTTGTTAGCTTTTGTCTGCAGCCATTAGCTTCGGCTAGTCGCATTTAGCCTATACTAAACAGCAAATTTTGAATAAACACTGGCTTAAAAATGTGAAAAAGTAAATTATATTTTTGTACATTTACACAACAGGCAAATAGCTAACTAATTAGTCTAATAATATGGGGCAAATAGAGTGGGGTTTGCATCCACACGGTTCAAACGCCAACCAGTGAATTCTTTGCCAGGGTTGGCTTGTGTCTTTCCTCTTGAGCGATTCCTTTCCTGCTTTCTTTACGGTCTTCTCAGACACTGTTTTCACCTTCTTACTTCATTCAGCCGCGGCAAACTTTCGTTCAAAGAGGAGTAAAAAGTAACACAAAGCAGCTCCTTCTGAGTTTATAGAGGGGCAGCTGTATAACAAAGCACTCTCGGTCACATGATCCCATGTGAGACGGATCCGCTCCTGCAAAAAAGAAGAGGGCACCCACGTGGAGTGCATCAAGCACAGTATAATGACACAAGAAATCATCCATTATTACTCATATTAGGCTATCATATGGGTCAAAAGTTACATGGTGTCCATTTAAATGAAATGATGCTCTCTAGATGTTTCATTTACAAGCTTAAGGATTTACCTCTTCAAATTCAGAAATAAGTCTGAAAGTGTTTCAGATCACAAAGCCGTATGGATGGATGTGTTGAACTGTTAGTTTACAGCTTGTCTTGTGATCCAGCAGAAGATGCTTTATTGTGAGCCTGACCCAATGCTCTCAATACTCTCTTTGTAAAATATATTAATGTTGCTAATGTTATGTTTGCTATGACAATGGAGGGATTTAGTAAGCAAAAGCCATCCCAATAAAACAGTCATTACAAAAGTATAATAATGAACTGAGATAATGCCATTGACTTAGTCTAAAGCAGCTTTTCTTAGTGTACAGTGACAAATGCACAGTCTCACTGGCAAGCCAAGTAAGACAACAGAGCCACCACCTAGAGTCAACATCAAAATGTCCAACATTACCTTCATTTCACCTAAGTCAGCTACAGCGGACTCATATAAATATAATCACAATCACGATTTATTTGATAGAGAAGAGTTTCAGGAAGCTCTGATAGACCTGGACTATAGCAAATACCAAGTTGCACTACAATACAATCACACTTAATACAACTTTAATACACTAGATGGAAAAATATTAAGATGGCACTTACTCTATAAGCACAAATAGAGTAACATCACTGGCCATTTAAGCTAATGTGACTGCTACAGCTCAGGGTGTTTCAGGAACTTGACTGTTAGTTCACATGTACAAAGGAGCTTAGACCAAACTGCACAACTTCAATGCTGTAGATCTATCAGCAAAATACAAGATGAAAATAAAAAATTTGCATCTATTTTAAATTCTTTTCACTTCAATTTTAGGGAAAATGACAGCCCATAACCAGGGGTCGCTGGTCTGTTGTATATTTACCACGTTGGCTTTAAAGATTTGAGGTAACCATTGGAGAATGCATGGACGTACGAGAGAGTATTACCCAGTGATAACATCACTGTATGTACAATATGGGGCACAGTGGTGCACAAATCATCAGATAAAAACCTACATGGAGTGCGCTGGTGCTTTGGACTCCATGTGCACTGTTCTCTCCCTGGCTGTGTAAATTCATTTTCAACTTGAAGTCACCTTTTAAAATGTCACATTGATATACAAGATATCTTTTTTTTTTATAGGATTACATATTACTGATTACAAGTATTGATGCAGCATGTTGTGTATTATTTGAATAATTGGTTTAATTATTAACAAACCAATTAATAATATCGTCACAGTTTAAAGCCTGTGACCTGTTTTAACATCTAAACCACAGTTGAGATGTCAGGGAGTATCCTGACAAACCTTTGTGGTCTTGTTTGCATCACGAGATATTGTGTACAGAAAGAGGTGGTTGCCAAGTTCAGGGTGACAAGTGGAAGAAAGCAGACAATTAAATGGTCCTTTCCACCAGGTTGTGGGGTGTGTAACCGTGTGTGTTCATATTTGCACACCCACTGCTGATGAGAAGCAAAGCTGTTCATTTTGCAGGGTTCACATGATTTGACCTCAACATGGCTAATCACCTGTAGAGAAGGAGAGGCAGAAAATGAGATGAAGGGTATGGGAGGGTAGAGGAAGATTTAAAGAGAGATAGAAAGGGAAAATAAAGGGATGAGAAAACTTCAAGGTGCACTCCAAAGTGGACAATAAGTAACAAGAAGAGATAAGGTGTGGGCGAGAGAAGGACGGTAAGAGATTCATTTAGATCAGGAGGGTGTTCGTAAGAGGAGGAGAGAAAGATGGAGAGTAGATGGGATGAAGCACTCTAAAGTGATGAAAAGGAGATGGAGTGAGCAATTAAAGACAAGGGAGAGAAGAAGTAATGAGGAATATGGGATTGAAAGGACTGAAGGTGGGAAACTGACAGAAAGATGCAAAGAATAAACCTTATCTGTCAAGATCTCATCAGAAGAGAGTACAGCCTCGAGGCTTCACCACCTCTTACTAGTAACCCTGGATTAATCACAACTGTACACTCATGGGCATGCACACAGACACACACATTTATTTATACTTTCCCATGCAATCAATTACAAGCCCATAGGAAGTGAAAAGTTTTATCTCCCCGCACATTAAATGGGATTTGTTGGCTTATTGGATAGATATCGATGGGTCTGTGCATGTGCTTTCTTTTTGTGTGTGTGTGTGTGTGTGTGTTGTGCATGTGTGGTGTATTAACTGAATGATGGACAGAGTTGGCCTTATGTGTTGAAGGCTGGGGACCCAACACTCCCCTCTGTCAGTGCACTTGACTTGAGGTGGGAGTAAAATCTCAATACTTGTCTGGTACCAAAACTCATTTCTTTTAGCAAGCTACGCAAACTGTCAGTTGTCAGGTCTGCTATGATAGAATTATGCTCATTTTCCTCTTC
This sequence comes from Telmatherina bonti, assembly GCF_933228915.1. Taxonomy (NCBI): domain Eukaryota; kingdom Metazoa; phylum Chordata; class Actinopteri; order Atheriniformes; family Telmatherinidae; genus Telmatherina; species Telmatherina bonti. Next base: position 12,450,383 of record NC_136632.1, on the reverse strand, counting down.
AGGTCCATCATCTGAGAATGAAGGGGCAACCCCTCAATAAATTTCTTTTTCTGCTGCTGCTAAACTGTGATACAGATAACTATTTTTTAAAAAAAGAAGTTACTGAGCTTCATGACTGTCTGATCCTGTTTTTCAAGCCATTGGTTCAAGTATGTGGACATATTGGTCCCAGTTTAGGTTCAAGAAAAGCAGGCTTTCACGGCTTGTGTTATTTTGGTGGATGAGTACATTAAGTTTACACAGACATATGTGAGCGATACCAACTTGCCTTTCCTGGACCGCACTGTCCGCTTAAAGGTGGACAGCCTTCAGCAGAGTCTATGGGAAACCCGCACAAAGACTAGTTCCTCCTCTTCAATTCCCACAAGCTGGGAGTTATATGAACCCTTTAGTACCACATACAACATCATCACCAATGCAGGGGCCTCACAGAAAGAAAGAAAACCTCTGAAGAGGGCTCTTCTGGCTACCCAGACTGGATCTTTGCAACAGGAATGAGACCCAGGAACAAAGAGGCATTGCCATCTCTTATGCAGCTGCACCATTTGAAAAATCTTTGGGATTTTTAACAAACTCCAAGTACTTTTTTTTTTTCAAACCCAGTCACAAGACAGAAACTGGTTCATTTGAAACTGGTTCATCTGAAAAACTGGACTCTCAAAAAAGCAACCTGGTGTGTACAGTTCAATGAATGCAATATGCTCCAAAGTGAGCAACTCAAAGGCAGCTTGTCAGACCAGGACACAGCTCCTCTCCTGCATTGTAATGATCAAGAACATGTTTTTAAGCAGAGTGTTAAAATCTTAGCGAAGACAAGTGGTTTGAGAGGGGTAATGAAAGAGACAATCAGTGTCAAGGTAGAGAAACCTCCACTTAACAGAACAAGACTGAGAGATGACCTCTCCCCCACATACAATAGCATCCTTTCAGTTATCCCAAGGAGATTGACAATACCCATTGATACTTAGCCCCAAGCGAAACTGGACAATGTTCACTCTAATGAGACCACAGGTGAGTCACGACTCTCAATGGAGGTTTCCATCATCTGGTCCAGGTTAGTACAGAACGTCTTGGTGCCCATTTTCAGATAAAACTGGGATCCCAAAGGGTTTAGAACACAAAGTAGTGGATGTCTGCTATTCTTTTTCTTTGTTTCTGCATTGTTCTTTTTTTAAAATCATAGTTTAAGGAAGGCATTGTGCCACTCTGACATGAAACTACTACATAGCTGATGCATCCATGGCTAACTGCCTGAAGCACTGTCTGTCAGGTAGGAACTATGGAAACGCAACAGAAATCAGCGTTTGCAGGCGTTTCACATGGTACCAAAGTACTCTCAAAGTACATCTCCAACATAAATGGAGAATTTCTCCTGGTTGAGAGCGAGACCTCTTCAAGAAGCTAAACCCGATTCAGCTAATTTGCCTCAATATGTTGTTTACCATGACCTGATTGAAGGAGAATCTTTAGACATGTTGATACTATAGTCATGTACAGACCTCTGTTTACAAAAAAATCAGAAACCAACTTGCTTATTTTCCATCCAGAGTGATTTGACTATTTATAGAAAACAAAAAAAATAATTATTTTTGGTTTTAAACCTCAACAAAACCATGTGCAATTCTAGAGCAACTCTCACTTCACTGTGTGCATGTCATGAGTACGTTTTGGGAAAATAAAATGCGGATGAGAAGGGGTTAAGAAGACACACTTGACAGCGATTGGATTAAGTGTCTCCAATGTGTGTTTCTATATTTGGGAATAATTGAAGTCCTTCTGGATGAGGCATGTCTTTATATTTGCTTGTCACTGCAGGCTGCAGTGTGCAGGGAAGACAAACTGGTCAAATACTCAAAACACTCTTGCTGAAGCTTCATATTATTAGTTTTATGACACTTCACACCACTTTGCAAAGGGAAAAAAAAAAAGAAAATCTAACATAGCATGACCGTAAGGGGTAAAAAGAGGCGGTCAGCTAGTAAAGGAAATGGACACTGTCCCACAAGGTAACAGAAGACATTGTGATATTTCAGACTAATCACTCTCTGCGGCCCAGAGTGGAGAGATCAAGGCTCTTATTTTCCCTGCAGTGGTGTCCTTTGCTTTGCTGGAAATTAATTTCTGCTGTGAGTACACTTACAGCTTTATTCCTTTTTGTGATGTCATCTTAGATAATCGTTTTTATTCCTCTTCCAGGTATTGCACCTCCATCCCTTTTTATGCTAATTTGTCACTCTGTTCCTTTAATCTCTCGTTCATCTTTGCTCTCTCAGCTGTTTTTCTCTTTGATTGTGTGTGTGTGTGTGTGTGTGTGTGTGTGTGTGTGTGTGTGAGTGTGTGCATGTGTATCGGATGTGATTCTGTTAAAGCATCCTGCAGTTTGTTGCAAGTGCCCATATCCTTACAAAGGTGAGGCAGCTGCACTTTTCTCCAGCATAAACCAAACTAAGGCAGGAGACTTTGAAGCTATAAATAACACACACTTCCTCCTATTTTTTCCACAACTGCTTGATTTTTAATTGGCTTGGCTGTGCCCCTTAGATTATGAATGTCTGGGTGTAAATATATATACATGTTAATTTAAAAAACACAGTTATTTTTATGCCAAATCCCAGCAACTAAAAATAAGTGACAGGTTTTAAGTAGGCCTGTCGAAGAGCATTTGGCCCTCAGAGGAGATCGAGGTGTGTGTGAGTTTTTGCATAATGAATTATTTTGTTCGTGAGTGAAGGATAGGATGAATTTGGTGGTAAACCTATATGTGTTTTGAAAGGTGGGATTTCTCAGCTGTCAGCTTTTGATATCTGTCTGAAGGTGAAATGACTCCTTTTGACTAATGTTGTCTGTCTTAATGAAGGCTCTTCTTGTCCGTCAGTGACAGCCTCGGCCCTGTCTCTTAAATTATCTGGTGCTTTTCCCTGCTGATAGTCTTTGCATTTCCTCAAGACACAAACTGTCAGATCTTTAAACTGCAGTGCATATCTGACTCTTCTGACTACATGTTATAGTTTATTTATGTATCTGTTGCTGCTCATTTCAGTCTGCCTTTCTTTTTTCACCTTGAACTCTTCTGCAAATTTCTATTTAAATGTTTCCTCAGTATTTCTGATGTAGATAAACCTTGATTGCCTTTATAGGCTCATCTTGCTTGTTAAAAAGCTTTATGCAACAAATGGGAACAGAGGCTGCGTTGGACTGGCGGACCTGTCCAGGGTGTACCCTGCCTTTCCCCTAAAGACTGCTGGGATAGGCTCCAGCTTCCCCGCGACCCTTCATCGGACTAAGCCGTTGTGATAATGAATGAATCAATGAATGAATGGTGACAGAGGATCTTTGATGTCTGTATTTTCCAGATGCATATACATTTAAGACAGTTATTGATAATTTCTGGAAGTGCAGGTTATGTGGAATACTATGTGTGTGTATGTGTATATTAAATTGTCTTACTGTGATTTATTGTTTATTGAATTTGACAGTCAGATGAAAGATCTATAATGAAAGTGATCAGCTGCATCTATGTCCTGATAGAACAGCGCAAACCCTTTTATTTCAGAGAAATCACATTTTTGTTAATGGCACAATTTCTGCACTTATTGTTTGGATAAATTAGATCAAAGCTGGATAGATCCTGTACTGCTGTTAGCTGTTGATTTGAGCTGTTTCAGAGCATTTCTTTGTTTTCCAGAAGAGTTGGAATAATTATCTCTCTTTTCCAGCTGACAAACTCCACCATCTGGTATGCTCATATTTAACATCTTAAAGCAATATTAGAGATTCTGGCATTTTTTGCTGTTGAGTTCCTCAGTAAGTTTTGGGTTGTGACGCCACTACTGCGAAAACAAACTTTTGTCTGAACTGTGTACATGGACAGCCATACATGAGAATTAGTCCTGCCGAAGAGGACTACATCTCACCCAAAAAGTCAGGTACAGGGTAATGCTACAGGAATATGACTGCATAAACAGTAAAAAAAAAAAAAAAAAAAAAAAAAAAAAAAAAAAAGTTAAATGTTCTGCTCTGTAATACAGAACAATAAATATCATAAATAAATAATAAATAAATAAATATCTAACAAGCTGGATTTACTAAAGAAATAAATAAACAAAAAAATAAAGCTTTGGAAACTCGATGTAACTCATGGGTGTCCAAAGTTGGTCCTCAAAGGCCGTCAGGTGTGTTGGAGCAGGGATACATGGAAAACCTGCAGGATTGTGGTCCTTGAGCACCACAGCTGGACATCCCTGATCAAATTAAAATGATTTAAATGAACTTGAGAAATCTGAGTTTGTTGTAAGTGCATGAGGTTGTGCAAGAAGTTTAATGTGGTCAGATCTGTGTAAATCACATGTAACGCTTTTAGAGATTTCTAGTTAATCTTACTTCAATCAACTGATGAACTTAATTGTGCTTTCACTTGTTCTTGCAGCAGGAATATGGTGTGGATGTGGTTTTGGACAGAATACTGTCACATCACCAACCGCTTACATTTGTTTTCTAACTCACAGACACCTATAATGACAGTAAATTGTTTTAATTCCGTTTGACCTGTTGTTTTATTCTGTTATTTATTTGCATTTAACAGTTTTATTCTGTTTTTATTTTGGCTGATTGTGTACAGCACTTTGTTTTGACTTTGGGTGTTTTAAAGGGCTTTATAAATTGAGTTAAATATTCTGTTTTTTGTCATGACTTGTTTATATGACTTGCAGCTAAGGCATTAAACAGTAACTTGAGAGCAGCCACATAACAACAACAACAACAACAAAAAATAAAATAAAAATCCTACCATCACCATTTTCCCAGGTAAATTACTTTCTCTGAAGGGTGTAAATTTGCTGATATAAGGCCAGAAAATGACATTTTAATTTTTTTATTTAATTTTTTTAAGTCATATACTTTGAGACACTTTAATAAAGATGCATTAAAGCCAGTGTTGCATGTGTTCATTGCTTGACTTTACACCATTAAAGCACCTGAATATTCATATTGTAGTTGTTTGTATTGTGAGAAAGCTGGAAAACTTCCTCAACTTTAGGAAAAACATTAAACATTTCTGCCTGAGTAAAGAATTCTCTGAGATTGGAAGTATGATAATGATAGTTTAAACTTTTCCATCTCGGATAAATAGCATACGAAAGTGCTGCAGCCACAATGTGCTGAATTTGAAACAAGACATAATACGGATCAGCAAAGTAAATGTTGCAATGTGGCTTCTGGATGGGAATGCTTTTCGCATAAACGATGACCTACCATGTGTTTAGTTGTTTTGTAACAGGTATCAACCGCTGTTAAACTGTCTTCTGATTCACAGCCTGTGCAGACAGAGATATATAACCCTGTTAAAAGCATTTTGAGGGCTTTACTGATGCAACCAAGCAAAGTAAACATGACACAACACAGAACAAGTCATTCTTGTCCTCCAGAAGCACTGTCTGGGGTCTCTTTTCCTCATCTGCGATGTTGTTTTATTTGTCCATTTAAGCTTTATTTTTTCTGGCATTAGTGTCCTATCTAGTCACTGGTCATAAATAAAATGGGTCTGTATGTTGGCAGCCTGGAAAAACAAGATGTAAAGAATGCTTTCTCAGTCTCTGGGTACTGTGGTGCAGTTTCACTTTGAAAAATCCGTCTGCTATCAAAACAAGGCAGAAATGCATCATTTTAATGTTGACACTCTCTTCAAGTTCTCCTCTAAGTAAGAGTTTACTTTGGGTATCGTCAGTAATTTGCATGTTTTTATTTTTTGTGGCTGTTTATGTGATATTGAAGTGACAGAGTTTGGTTTGGATTAGTTTCTTGTTTATTTTGGGATATGAAAACACCAGTCTGACATCGTAGCAAGATCATTAATTTTCACAGTTTATTTTCATGTTTTTGTGTATATTTATGCAGTTAATCAGAAATAAAAATGAACCAGTTTGGATGGCAGTTTGGATTATATACCTCTCACATTGTAATTTATTATTCTTATAAAAAGTTGGACTTTTATTATTGGCAGCTGCCTGATTTGATTAACCCTTTAAAGTTCATACTAAGGTGCACTAACTTGCATTTTCTGCTTGTTTTGGATTAGAATAACCAGAATAAATATTGTGGGGAAATGATTGAGATGTAAGTTAATAATGACATAACAGTGAAATGGTTGAAATTTGAAACAGCAGTGTTATACACTGAGTTATGGTTTTTTACACCTAAACAAATTTGTACAGATGGATCTGGCAGGTTTATTTCCACACATTCTGATATTAAATCCATCATCCGGTGCAAGTTTACTTCTACCAAATGATAGAACAGCACCTTAAAGGATTAATAAGTTAAAAGATGATTTTGGTGCATTATTACTTTTTGTAGAGTGTTAGATTGAACAAAAAGTTGCATTAGGGCTGTAAAATACCAAATTTCTACCAAAGACTTTAGTAATTACCACATTGTATACTTCCTTTGAACTTAAAGCAAATAAAAGCAAATTTCCAATTTTCTGTAAAACTAAACAGTGGATGTGGATGAAACTCATATCTGGGGATTGTTCAGTCATACTTGTCTCACAACTACACACATTTATTTAATAAGGCATAAGGGTTTGTTATGTTGTTTAATTAGGTTTAAAACATTTGATCTATTACATGGTTATGTAGAGTTGGCTTAAAGTAAGTTTTAAGATAATTTTCAAATATTTGTTTGGAAAACGTTGCTCTCTTCTTTACTATTTGATGTCTATAACTAAATTTATACATGTTAATGCCATCAGTCCCAAATAGGACTTTTTGTTTCAAATGAATTGTTGAACAAAATTAACTTTGACTTCCTTCATCGAATTCCTTGACAGGTTCTTTAGACAGCTTCTAATTTTAGCATTTGTAAATTATGTAAATTTTAAACATAGCTGGAGGAAACTCTGCAGTGTGTGTAAACTCATTTCTGTAGCGGCGTGGGATGCTCTGGAAAAATTACCATGCAGGTAAATGATTTAGACAACTTTGTGGATATGCTGCACTGCTGTTTAAATCCTCCACTTCCTAAAATGTGTGTGTGTTTGAAATGTGTGTTCTGTCCTTGCATGTCTGTCTGGGGATTTTTACATGTAGTTACAGCTGGATATATTGTGAAACGTAAAGAGCGGTAGAGACTGAAAACCATATTGACGGGTAAGAGAGGCGAGAATAAGATGCAAATGCATGCTTGTTTTCTTATTTTCAAAAAGTCGTGTGTGTGTGTGTGTGTGTGTATGTGTGTGTGTTTGTGCTTTATGTGTTTGATTTGTTCAGCTTGGCCTGCAGATGCAGGAGTGTGCCGCTGTGTGACCTCTAATGCAAACCTGAGTTTTCTGCTTGTGGGCTCAAAACAATCAAACACTCGAATGTGTGTTTGATTTGAGTTTATGTGCATTCTTTGTTAATTTAAGTTGCATAATTTGTGTGTTTCACTGATGTTTGCGATGCAACATCTGAGCTGAAATGTAAAAACAGTCAGATTTTAATGAAAACGTTCATTTGACAAGGAAAAATAAACTCGCATGTTTACTTTTATTAGAGTGGATTCAGAAGATTCTTTTTAAAAAGATTATTTTGAGCAGTGAGCCATTTAAAAACACATGATGTACATTAACATGTATATCAAGTTTTGCTTTAGTCAGTCTGCTTTACAACTATGGAAACTGTACTAGCTGTGAAAATAGTCCAATCTTTTAATATTAATGACTATGGAGAAGGGAGTTTAAATATTTTTTCAATCATTTTGTTTTTTTGTTTTTAGATATTCCTGATAAATCTACCAGAAGTGCCATCCCACATCTTATTAAGAAACGATATATAATAAAACACGTTTTGCAACTAATTCAGGCTAGCAGTTGGCATGAGATAAACATGTAACCATGGTGATGATGTGGTGACTTATAGTAATAATACATAAGATGAGAATAATTTTTATTTCTTCTCTGTAAGATGTTTGTCTTGGGCCTGGGTGCATACTTTCTCACTCAGTGTGCATTAAATACAGAATAAACATATTGACAGCCTGCTTTGACAAATTCATAAACAGATAATATTGATTAATGATGTGTTATAATAATGTTAAAAGTTAAGAGGTTAAAACTATAGTAAAAAATTAAAGGCTTCATGCATCTTACAATGAAGTGAACATGGCAGTTTCTATTCTTTAGCATGATGGATGTTGTTACACAGAACAGCTTCTATCTGTTATCCTTTACTGGTGCTGAAGCGTCTTGGAGTTTATAGGCTGAAAATAGAGTAATTAAAGAATCTTGTGTGAATGATCACTGTTGTTGCATATGTGCACTGTTGGGATGGATAATTTGTATTGCCAATCAATACGCAGGATGTTGCTGTAGGTTTAAAAAAAATGCAATTTAATTTTCCTCAGACTTTGAGCTGGAGAAACGGCCTGTCTGTGCAGACAACAGCGAGATGACACGTCACTGGAGAGCAAGCTTCTTCCCTCCGCTGTCATGTTCTAAAACTCATTTCTGTTCAGTTCTCCGAGTTTAGAAATTGAAAGGAAAAAAAAAAAATCTAAAATGTCAAATAGAATATGTAGATTTCAGCTGGAAAAATAGGTTTAGTTTTTAGTTTGGTAGTTTTGTTTGGTAAGTTTACTGGTTTTAGGTTATATTTGTGTTTTACTCTCCAGCTCTCCATCCAGCTGTTGTACTTTTTAAATTCTTTTGTTAGTCATATGTCTCTACCTGTCCTCGGTATTGACTTGTTTCTGATCCCATGCTTCATTGTTGTGCTGTTCATGTGATTAAAACCGTTGTACATCTTTTTTTACCTTCTCGGTGTCCTGATCACCTGTACTAGTACAGATCTGGTTTATTACTTGTTTTTTTTTGTGTGTATTTGCACAGAATCAAAGGATTGTTCCTGTGGGAATAAATAAATCTGTTTTATCTTATTTTTACATCTTATTGTTGCACAAAAATCACCTGTTGGATTTTACCTGGCAGTACGATAAAAACATTTCTTTGTCAGTTTTAGGTCTTAGAAGGAAACTTAGAAATGCTTTTTATGCAAATCATGTTGAAATGTCTTAATAAGCATCAAAACATTTCGAGTCACAGGCGCAAAGTGTTCGTGACACCACAGGGACTCGCTTACGCCATGAGTGTGTGAAGATCAGGAGAGATGCTGTGCTTATTTCTAAGCTGCTTACATGGGAATGAGTAGCATTGTTTGAGAATTGTGAACATTTATCTGAATAACGTGCAGCCGCTATGCTGCGATGTCTGCTCTTGTGCTCACAGTTCATTCTAATAACCTTGACATGATGTAATACGCTGCTAATTTCATTTGCTGCTCTCTGTGCTCTTGCAGAAACAGCGAAGTAGCATCTGAACATGCAAATATGTAAGTAGCATAGTAGGACTTTTCATTCAATACACAACAGTGAGGCTTTTTTTTTTTTTTTTTTTTACGTTAGAAAAGGTTAGTTGTCCCACAAACTCAGTTTTCTCAGCATCATAAGTTAAATGGCAGAGTGTTATCTCTAACAAGAGCAGGATATTTGATAAATTCTCTTGCTGAGTCTGATGAGATGGTGTTCACCCGGCTGCTTCTCGGGGTTGCTAGTTGTGCATTTTCACGATATCGGTGTCTCTTTTCATCCCTGTCTCCCCTCTCTCTGCAGTGAGTGTGTGTGTGTGTTCAGAGGCCAATCAGTTAGCTTAAACCTACAAACACGGGACTCCAGTTCTGGCCTGAAAGCATCTATCAGGTAACACATAGCTGCAAAGGCACACATCCCATCATCCTTGCATACACTTGTACAGCACTTCACATGCACATCTTGCTACAGAGCCAGCAGATGCTGGGACTTGGCTAATTGAAGCGAACTCATTGATTGGCCGGTTATATGAGACAGTGAATACTTAGACATCTAAGCCACTGTGCCACAGGGAGATTGGGGTGCCTGTGTGTGGAGCAGAGGGATGGATTTGTTTTGACAATGAGGGCAAGATAATAGCAGGTTGAGTGAGGGTCTTTCTTTATTTCTACAACAATCCGCTGACAAACTGATTTAAATTGATTTCTTTTTTTGGTGAGCAAAATACACTGTATTCTGCAGTCTCACTTCCCAATCTCTCCTCAGTCACACTCGGCTTCTCGTTGCCTTATTCAACCCCCAGAATAGTGTTTAAAGTATTTTTTTAGGCCCAATTTGGGAGTGAACTTCTCAAATTAAAGCTACCTTATGGTAATGAGAACAGCTTGAATCCAAAGTCCATCTGGTAAAAATGTGAATGAAAATGGATCAGTAACAGGCTGTGCTGCTCCAACTGCTTCAAAGCGTGTGCCTGAAGTTGTGCAGTGGCCAGCGGGGGAATGGTTATGTGCAAGACGGCCGTGTGAATACACAGGGACGTGCTCATTTGCTGGCTTTCTGTTAAATAGTAAAGTTGCAGTAAAAGAAAACAGAATGCGATAGCCGAAGTTGCTGTAGGGTGCATCAGCGGGACACCTGGCTATCCCCTGTGAAGTACAGCAGCACTGTAACACAGCTTTTAGATAATCCTATTTTTCATCCCAAAGGGAAGCAAAATTTAGCCTGTCGTTCTGGGATCTAATCACAATGGACTGCATGGCTTGTCTTGTGGGAACCCACCAGAAGTAGGTCTATGCTCCATTTTAAATCCACTTATTTCATGCCATTTACGGCTTTGCCATACTTGCTCGCATTGAATCGACTTCTTTCCCTCCCGATGAGTGTTTTTAATATGGTGTTGTTCTTTAGTGAAAGAGTACAGATTTTCTTGGCAGTGCTTCCCTCTTTCCCTGCATTCAGTGAAATCAGTCCTTGCTGCTGTTTTTGTTTGTTTGAGGCAGACATGATATAAAAGATGCTGGAGGGGACTTCCTCCTTCCGGATTGGCGACGCCGTGAAAGCATTCAGAGGAGGACACACAAACACACACTGAGACACTAACCCCCCAGGAGCTCAGCAACAGATAAAAGAGCATCTTTGTGTAACTATCTGGAAATGTGTGTCTGTGTATGTGGGTGGTGAGCCATTGGAGTGAATGAATTGAGGTGGGGGGTGATGAGAGTCATCTCTCTGCAGATTGTTTTCCCAAAGAAAAAAGAACATCTTCTTGTTTCTTCTATGGTCAACGGGAGTTGGAAACAAACCCCGAGGGGGGGTCAGCTGCCAAAATAGTGACTGTGGTGTGTCTGACTGTTGAATTTTGAAAAGAAGGATGAGCTTTTAATTCAAGTATGTGTGTGTGTGTGTGTATGTATGTATGTATGTATGTATGTATGTATGTATATATATATATATATATATATATATATATATATATATATATATGTGTATATATGTATGTGTGTGTATATATGTATGTGTGTGTGTGTGTGTGTGTATATATTAAAGTTGTGCTCATATTTATTCATACCCTTTTATTAAAGAAGGAAAAAACAGCTGCCTGTAAAATAAGCTGAAATTGACTAAAGTAATAATAAATAAAAACTTTATGAAAAATCATTACATTATTTTCCAATTCTGGTTCAATAGAAATATTTTTAAACCCCCCCCCCCCCCCCCCAAAAAAAACCCAAATAAGATAATTTATTACATATTACATCACTCATAAACTAATATTTTGTTGAAAAATCCTTTAAGGTGTTTTCTGTTCCTCTCAGTCAGACTTCTGCACCTGTTGACAGGTATTTTGGCCCACTGTTCAACAGAAAAGTTCTCTAATTTGTCCAGGACCAATTTGCTTGTTTGTTCTTTCTTCAACTCAATTAAATGAAAAAACAGTGTCTTCTATGACTAAATTATATTTTTGCAAATTTTTAGTTATTGTTCCTTTTTTAAGTCTCCAGTTATTTGAGTGACTGTTGTAAATTCAGCCTTTTCTTTAACGAAATGGGATAAATACATATGAGCACAACTGTATATCTGTATATGTGTATGTAGAGCATACGAATATTTTCAAAGGTAGCCTGTTTTTTTGGAGGCCTGTTCACATTTGATATTATAATGTGTCCCTGACTGATGTGATCACAGTTGGACAAATATAAGTATGTGTCTCCACATGTGCATCAGTGACCAATTTATCACATCCCACTCATCCACTCTGTATGCAAATATATATGCAAAACATGTGCCACTCTCCCCTGTTTGCACAAGCACTGTGTGTATGAGTAGGTGAACATGCAACATGCCCATGGAAAGCTTAGATTGTTGTCATTTGATGAATGCAAAGTATTTTAAACTGCAGTGGCAGAAACAGGCACCCTCTCCAAATTGTGTCTTTAAAATATTTCCACTGACTCTTGTTGCTTGATGACAAATTAGCCTAATCTAGCAGTTCCTCAAGTCTGGATTGCTTGTAAATATTCTTGATTTGGGGAGTTTTTGATCAGCACCTTTCTTAAAACTAAAGAGGTTTTAGTGTCATTTCCAAGTGAATTTGTGTATACCACACTGCTGTGGTTTCATCAAACCAGCTGTACACATGCTTATTTAAGAAAAAGTCTGCTGAAAAACAACCAGTATACTTCCAGAGCTTTCACGGCTGATTTGTTCAGTTGCTGCAGAAAAGAAAAACTGGTACAAGCAGGAGGTTTTTACATTAATCATTCATCCTGTGAGTTTTGATGCTGCTTTCGTACATTTTTTTTTCTTCTTCTTCATGAAACTGAGAAAGTGAGGAAACATTCCTGCGGCAACGCTGTTTGTATTGTCACATCAGAGCAAAAGGTGTTCCTTAATGATTGTGTTTTACTGCAGTGTGCTGCTTTAATTTGGTTAACACTTGCTATCACTGAATGTGTCCTGACTTATTGGATGTGAATGTATCTTCAATCTGTTCTAAATGTGTGTTTACACCATAGACTGTATATGAAAGCCTCTGGCAGTTAAAAGTGAAGCCATAAAACTGCAGTTCCCCCTTCATCCGCTAGGGGCTGGCTCCAAAACAGAGCAAATCCCCATAGACTCCCATGTTAAAAAAGCAGAAATAAACATGTTTACAGCCTGGTTCAAAAATCCATTTTAGGTTATTAGGTCAGGTTTACCTTCATGACAACTGTGGGGGGAGTGAATTTTTTTTCTAACTCATCCGTTTAAAAGTAATTTAATCTCAAAGCTCGGCATATTTAGGGGTGTGTCCTTTTGATTGAAAGGTACCCAACCTCCCGCTTCAAGTAAAAACAATGTAGATCAGCCGCGGTTTTTAGCCGGTTAACAACGTGACTTAGCGTTAGCATGCTTACCTCCGTCAGCTGGTTATATCCTGTTAACTCCAGGTTAGCTTGGTTAGCTCTTAGCTACAGAAAGCTCAGAGTTCGCTTGATTCCAATCATCCACCATGACGCTCACAGCCCCCCTCTCAGCTCCACCTCTTTGCCTACATTTGTATTTTCCGGACGAGATGACTTGCCCTTACCAAGATGGCGATGGTAGGAACCGCCCACTGAGCTTCAATTCAGCTCTTCAGAAACCTACGGGTGACGTCACAGAGGCTACGTCCATCTCTTTATATACAGTCTATGGTTTACACGAGGACGTAGTCCTGTCCACGTATAAGCAGACCACCCATGGCACATGTTGGCACCTGGTCTGCAACTCCTCTGCAGTCAGAAGCCACAGGAATAAACAATGATGTTGCCTCAGCAGTGTTTGACTATTCCAATGAAAAAATGACAATCGTCATAAATTTGGATTTCCATCATTTTGGCAGAGAATGGCTTTCACATCCTTTCACTTGTGGGAAGCCAAATTATTATTGTCATCAGAATTTGATGAATTATTACAAAAACATACACATTAAGCTCCATCAGAAAGGCACATACATGTTTATCTTACTGGTCTTGATTACTTTTCTGCCTTCTTTGTTTCCCTGCACACTGGGGGTCAAGATATATGATCCTAACCCTCCTAACACAGCTCTAATCAATACAGTAATCAGTGTGTGTGAGAGAGAGAAGGTGATACATAACACAATGGACAAATAAATGTTGTTAAATTACATGAGGATCAGCTAAGAGATTACAAGCTCCTGGCAGCTGTGGGTGCCCAGACCTCTCCGAATGTGGAAACGCTGAATGACCGCAAAGAATCCATTATCCACATCATCAGCTGGTCACATCGCTCCCTCTCAGCACCTTTTAAAAGCAGCGCTCCTCTCTCTGTGCGACTTATTGGTGGCTTGGTAATAAGGCACCAAACCTGGAAGGGAGCTACTTTTAAGAGGGAACAAAATTTCCACAAACGGGACTCTGAACTTGTCGACCTGCATTGCGCAGCTGCTGGCAAGGGCGGTCGGACGAGGACATTTATTGACAATAAAGCTGCAAAGCAAATTTACATTATAATTAAGATTTGAGCGCACGTGCGGCCAGATTCATATAGGTGGAAGAGAGAGCCATCAAGGACGGACTTGAGAGTGTGATGTGTTTTGAGGACATTAAGGGAGCAGTGTCTATTATAGCAAGTGACATGGAGAGGGGCTTTTTTGCCGGGTGTCTTCAAAGTTATGCAGCGTCTCTGTCAGCTTGATCATGCAAATTGAAACAGAGAGCGGAGTAAACAGTCGTTTCTTTCAGGTCTGTGTGTTCGCATCTGTGTCTCAGTTGGAGGTACTGTACGTGTTCTTCTACATGCATGTTCTGGGGGTCAGCGTGTCCTTGTTATGGCCACTTTTATTTTCTTCTCTGCTAAACTCAGAATTTCAGCTTAGTGCTGAAATGGGGGGTGCAGCCATTTTTTTCCCCAGAGCAACTGAAAGCTTGTTTGTGCCAAATTACACCTCATCTCATGGATGTGATTAGTGCCTCTTGACATGAGTTTTTTGTTTCTTCTGAAATCGATCGCCAATTTTAAGGCTAATGTGTCCTTAAACACGTTGCAAAGTGAAGTTTTCCCTTCCCTGCTTCTGACCTCTGATGCCATACGTTCCATACGTTGGAAGATTGCTGCCAAAGTAGAAACTGAAACAGTTATGGTGCCCTCCCTGGTGTGTGACGGTATTGGCCGTGCCTACTGCCATGGCAACAGATTCTACACCTGATTTCCATCTGACAATCAGCAGCGGCGTATTTAAGGAAAGCTCAACCTTCCAGTCTTGGCCAGATTTTTGTTCGCCAAGTGTGGATCCTGCCTGCCTGTTTGATGCCTGTCAGTCTGTCTGCCTGCTCTGCCAACCTTCCCGCTTGTCCGCTTGCCCTCCAGTCTATTTGCCTGAGAAAATCACATTAAAAACTCTTTCCTTGCTGCAATCGTCTGCATTTGAATCCTTATACCCCAACCTCCTAACAGAAGCAGGTAAATGAGATTTTATTTCCCAAAATCTTAAGTATATCTGAAAAACCTTCCAGTTTTCAAGCCCCATTTGTTTTTTTTGTTTTTTTTTTTAAATCATCTACTATAAGATTTCATAGTAAACAGCTCTAGCTTCAGCCTGCACACAACCAAGCAGTGAAATACACAGCAGAGCTGGCATGGTAGTCAACACAGGAAGACCTTAATTTCACAAACATCTCCACTTTTCTTGCTAAGCTGTGGGTCAAAAAAAGGTGAAGCATTTTCTTTAGTTGCGGCTTTCGAGGATGTTACACTTTCACATTGTCACATTAATATTTTACTCCTCCCCGGCACATTTTGTACACAAAAGTGTTTTGAGACTTTTTACAGTTCGTCCAGGGTTGAATCCTGTTCGAATGAAGTAAAAATCCACTCAGTCGTTTCACCTCTTACAAGGAGAGAAGTCATTTTAAGTCAGTTATTTAGTGTCCAAATGGATTAAACTTCTGTATTGACAAAAACAATCTTTATTACATCCATTTGTACCCCTGAGCAACTTTCAAAGGTTTGTCCTCAGACAATATAACCTTGCTCTAATCTATTTGCAAGTGGATTAAATTGAATAAAACATAGTGACTGGGAGCTGATGCAATTCCAGCTCCATTTAAATGACCATTTCTATTTGTTTCCTTACTACAGTATCCCAGTCCTGCCTAATTCTAGATAAAATGTTATCCTGTAGGCTTTAATTAAACCTTTTTATAAGTTCTGTCAAAGCTGTTTACCATCCATGTGCCTGTAATTTTTCCAATGAAACAGTCATTGTATTAAAAAAAAAAAAAACTTTTTATTTTTTTTTATTGCTTTCTTTATAAAATATCAAATTAAAAGTGCTCAAAAGCTCACAGACACTTGACTTTGTTACCATTTCAGCTCCAGTGCCTTGCTGCTTTTACCTGTGCAGGCTTTTCTATAAAACATGCTCGTGTTCCTTTGAGACTTTTCTCCAATATACAATTAGCTGTGAGTAGATGAACACAGACACACTGCCACCAACTGTTTACTGCCTTTCCTGTGCCAATATGTCGGTTCCAATCTCTTGGAAATCCCTCCCCATGCCATCTTTGTGAACAGTTTTTATTAGTTTTTGTTGCTTTATATGATTTTATTGTATCAAATATACAATTAGGGATGTTTGTTACATGCTTAGAGGACCGGCGCTGGCAAGTACACAGCAACTCTACGCCAGGCTAATGATGCCAGCCATTTTTCTATGATCTCTCTTTGGACTCATGAAAGAATGTTGATTTTTTTTTTTCCCCACTTCCTTTTAGGCCAAAGGATTATTTCAATTCTGAATGAGCCAGCACAGTGTTTTTAAAGCTTTTGTTTACCTCTCTGCAATTTTAACAGCCTTAAGAGTTTTGTTCTTTTCTTAAAAAAAAAAAAAAAGAAAGAAAAAGAAGTTAGATATGCTGCCAGGAGATATTGAAAGTCAGCTGAATGGGAGCCACTGAACAGCAGCTGTCTTCTTTTTCAATTAAGTCAATGTACCTCATGACAACTGTCATTGTAAGCTAAGGCAGGCTGTAAACCTCACACCAACACTAGCTGCTTTTTCTAAATGAGCTCTTACTCAGTGATAGTGTCCATTGAATGACAAGGTAAAGGTTTCCAAAAACAAAATGCCAAGGCGAAGAAATAACGGTTCAATGACTTTGTGAAGCTAAAAATGTCCACAAGGTAAAGTGTAGCATTCTTGCAGTATGGGTGAATGGAGGTTGACTCTGTGTCTGCAAAGACCCCGGGTTGAACTTTGAGCACACCTCTGTGAACCCAAAAGAGCACTACTAGCGTCACTGCCACACCTCCTCTCCAGCTCTTCATCTCGTTCACCCGGCCACGCTTCAGTTTCAGCTCACTGTTGGACTTCTCCCCCTTTCATGATCCCATCCTCATTAATTTTCCTCCAATCTTTTGTTGCTCCATGTGGATGCAGACCCTCGACAACAGCTTCTTTTCTCACCATATAATTGAAACTCTCTTAAGCTCAAGTGCTTCGCTGTGGTGAGCCAAATGTAGATCTTCTTGATAGATCTCTGTATCCTGCAGCTGGTCAAGCTAAGATCAGCTACGTGTAACTCTCTGGCAAGAGGCATAGCTGAGCTGTGGGGAGAGAGAACAAAAGAATAAATCAAGAACTCTTTAACCCTCTTATTGTTTCATCTCTGCTTAGCAGTTAATAATAAGTACGGTTTTTTGTGAACGATCAAATCGTCCCTTTGAGAGTTGAGGCATGAGGCTGTTTCCATCAATAGCTTTCACAGCTAACAGATTTCTATTTCCTGTTTGTCTGTGCATCACTGAGTGCCAACTGTTTACTCTCTGTGGTGTTACCTTGTGTAAGCTTCGTACTTCCTGTGTCACACACTCGGAGCTGACTGCCAAGGGGATATCCAGCTTTTGCCAGCTCACTGACCAACTGATCATAGCATTCACCATGGGGTTGTCCCTATATGCACAGGACACGCACACATTGAAACAAGCAGATTCAAGGCTAAATTCAGGAGGCGCTTGCAAAAAAAACGATAGAAACACATTCATTGCAGGTGTCTGCAGCTCATAAAGAGCAGCCCTTCTTCCTGTAGGAATGAAGTAGTTCTATAAATGTCTGTGTGGGTGTTTGCGCATAGGGAAGCACTAGTTTTGTCATACTGCAGTGCAGCTGGTGTCTCACAATGCATGTCGGTGAGAATTTATACCTTCTGTACAGTGAATTGTTATTGTTGTTTCAATAAGTATGCTCTCCATTTGAGCCCACATGTGCTGGGTTGTGTGTATGCGCGAGTGTTTGCCATGTTCCTCTCATATTAAACCTCTTCACAGCAATTTTAGAATAAGAAAAAAAAAAAAACCGATATGAATATCAACGTCAATACCCATCTCCTCAGTTTCAGGAAGGAAAAACAAACAAACAAAAGGACGGCAAAACAAGAGCCAATGCATCCTAATGTCTTCCCTGCCAGCACACATTTACACTCACACACACTCTCACACACTCGTTGGTTTTCTCATTCCCTCTTGTCTGTCAGCCTGCCGGCAGAAGTGTTTGTCTGCAGAGGAAATGGAATTTGATGATGAAAGTACCCTTGAAGCAGCGACACGCACACACATACACAAACACACATGGCTCCTAAATTTCACTGACATGGCAATATGACAGAAAATGTGTTTTTTCCTCTGCGATTCGGCAGGCATCAGTGGCTGTGCTCTCAGAGATGAGTGATAGAAGGACAGGTATGCTGGTGGTGGAGAGATAGGGAAAAGGAAAGAATGCTAGCATGAGTAAAACAGAAGTAGTAATTAAGATGGATATGTGAAAAATGATACGATTAAAAAAATCATTGGTGTGACAGTGGAGAGGTGAAGAATATTGGAAATCTTTATGGTCATGGCAAACACAGATCAAAATGTTGGGTGTGAGATGACCAAAGAGGTGCAAATGGGTGAAAAAAAACAGCAACATGCTGGACTTATTGGGTGTACCGAATGATATAGGTTGAAAAGATACTGTTTTAGAATGTACTAGGATAATTTGGCATCATATGACAAATAATAAATGCAAAGTATTTCATTTCTAGTAATTAGTGATGTTCATGTCTTCTTGATTCGGTTTTTTTTTTTTTTTTTTAATTTTTTTTAATTGTCAACATTTTAAGCAATAATGAACTGGTATTTTATTGTGAAAAGTTTGCAAAAGAAAAATATTTCTTAATCCACTTTAATTTAGGATGATCCTACAAGTTTTATCAGTCTTTTTTTTTTCAGAAATTTTAGCTTGCGTCGTCACTTTATGACTTGCTGTGGAAAAATGGTGGTATTGACATGTAATAACCAGAATAACGTTACATGCTGCATTTACTTGCACATGAACATCTGAGGTTTACCAAAATAAGAGTCAATTTACACAAAATATTTGTTATAATTAGACTTGGTTAAATGTGTATGCATTTTATTGGCACAAATAGAGCACAAATGTTCTGCAGGATGATGTGTGACTTGGTTCCTCTCAGAGTTGTTCATTCCAGCACCAAACTTTCTGTTTCCACTGACAGCTTCCAGAAGATCTTCTTGGACTGGCAGGTCAAAGACCCTTCATTGACTTGACAGTCAGCTTTTATGTCAAACCAATTTCAGCAGGAGAACAGTAAACTGTAACAAGAAGAGCCTGTAGCTGGATGTTTGAAGAATGTTATTGGTTAAAAAAAGCCGAACTCTTTCAACCTTCCAGCGACGCATTAAAAAAAACCAAAACTGACATCAGGTTTCTTTCCTTTCGTGAGAAAATTGCTCCAGTTACATGTCAATATCTAACTCCAAGATGGCAAGATGATGATCAGACCCAAGTTGAAATAAAAAAAATACTTTAAGAACACGTTGCATATAGACTCTTCAAACACCCCTCATTTCTTTTTTCAGTTGCCCCCCCTTCTCTTCTCCTCTTTAGATCAACTTCGCCACTTGAATCAATAATGCACCATCGGTTTTACTGTTTGCCCGATAAGGTTGGAGCTCTGACAACAAGCCATTGTAAGATGTATAAAGATGTTACCAGAAGAAGAGAAAATAGAAAAAGGTAGCTGAGCTGCTTTAGGCAAGAAAAAGGTTCAAGTAAAAGAGGAGGGGGAAGAAAGAAAGGAGGGGGAAGCGACAATAACCCAAAGGAAAAAAAGATGGATGATGAATCAGAGCAATATATGCACCCACACACACATGGTGGGGACAGAAGGTGTTATTTTGTACTCGATCATAACTCTGTGTCCTGGCCACCGGCTTCGCCTAACTCTTCACAGACGCATCTGTTTATCTTCAGTGTCTGTCCCTTTATCCTCCTTCTACCTCTTCAACGCCATACGCACCACTTCTCTGTTTGCTCTTCCATCTCTCCTTCGCTGTTATCTCTTTTAGCATCTATTAGCTACATAAAACACTTGAATTCATTTCAAAGTGATGCAGCTAAACGCATTGAGCCGTGGCCTGATTTCCAAATCCATACACCTAAAACAGATGCTGTAAATCCCAAAATTGTTCGATCCACATCCTCAAAATTGTGACCAATCTGGATCTGCGGTGTAAAACCATCCATCTGGAATGACTGTATTAAATAAAGTGACTCTTGTCTACAACCATCCTATTTTCAATGCAAGTATATGTGTTGCACTGGCTTTTTTCTCATTGAAAGTATCAGCAAGCATGTTACTGTTGGCTTTCCCGAATTATGAGTGTCAGCTTTAATTAGGAGGGACAACACACTTATTGATTAGAGCCTGCTGGCCATTTACATCCCTGCTCCTCCTTAGAGATCACTGGAGAAACTGTGGCAGAATGTTTACAGTTTTCAACATGGCCGTGGTTCTGTTTTGTTTGTTGTGCGACTTAAGCTAATGAGCTAATTTAATCTAATTTCTCAACGTTTTACGGTTGTGCTCATATTTATTCATACCCTTTCATTAAAGAAGGAAAAACCTAGCTGTCTGTGAAATAAGCTAAAATTGATGAAAGCAATAGTAAATTCAAATTTTATGAAAATAATTACATTATTTTCCAATTCTTGTTCAATAGAAGTATTTCTTTTAAAAAGCAAACAAATGAGATAATTTATTACATATTACATCACTCATAAACTAATATTTTGTTGAACAATCCTTTAATGTTTCCACTCCAGTCAGGTGTTTTCTGTTCCTCTCAGTCAGACTTCTGCACCTGTTGACAGGTATTTCGTCCCACTGTTCAACAGAAAAGTGCTCTAATCTGGACCAATTTGTTTGTTTTTTTGGGTTTTTTTTTTTTAAATTCTTTCTTCAACTCAATTAAATGAAAAACAACTGTCTTATATTATTAAATTATATTTTAGCAAAGTTTTAGTTATTGTTCCTTTTTTAAGTCTCCAGTTATTTGAGTGACTTTTGTAAAGTCAGCTTTTTCTTTAATGAAAGGGGATGAATACATATGAGCAGAACTGTAAGCAGGAATGACTGGTAATCCTGCCCAACTTGCCGTTGTTATCTATTGTCAGGAGCAGGCGTCCTTGCTTCAATGGTGAAACAACTACAGATGGTCCAGGATGCATCTTGGTGTCCAAAAAAAAAACAAACGTCAGACCATTATTCATTGTAGTGAACTGGTTATCCATGGTTACCTGAATCAAATTCATGTCATTAATGTTTGGCCAGAAAGTGACTTCAGTGTCTGTGTAGGACGAGACCAGGTGACCGGCTGTTTGTGGGACTGCACGATATAAAATAATGTCTCGCCTTTTGATTTTATTAAGTCAGAGCTGTAGAACTCTCTCTATAAGCTCTGTGTATGATGTCAGTCAAATACATAGGTCAAGGGCAGGTTCACCTCACCTTGCTGCCTTTGGGAAATCATAAACTCCCAAATTAAATTATGCAGATTTCAGGTGCATATCAGGGAAAAGTTACACAACGGAAGAGAAAAAAACAGCTGTGACCAAGACCAAGACGAGTATTCTCAGCACGGGAAAATATAACATGAGCAACTCTGAAACTTGTGAATGTCCTTTAACAATGAAGAAAAAAAGGTTTTTGGTTGAGAAAGTTGAGTTGTAGTAAAATATATTTAAGTTCTCGTAATGGTAATATAGCTTCCCAGCCTTAAAGCTGCTTCTGACCGGTCTTGATTGTATTTTAGGATTCATTCTGCACACTTCTGGAACTGTGAACCTGCATTTTAGAAGATGCACCTTACCGTTTTTCCTTTTCCAAAGAGTCACATGAAAGCTGCGTTTTGCATTATGATACTCTATCAAATTCCAACAAGTCATTTTGGATGTGCACCATGGCTTTCTCAAAGCAGAAACACAAGAAGGTATTATCAGAGAAAGAGGGAAAAAGAAAGAAAGTGACAGAGCAAGCCAAGAGCCAACATCGGCCTGACTTTTACTAGTTGGAGAGAGCTCAGAAAAGAGACAGGAAGCAAATAGGATGCTGGATTGTTCTTCCTTAGCGGGGCTCAACTGTGTAGAAGTCTATTATTGTTCTGTAGAAGCTGATCTGTAATGTGAATATCTATGAAGTCAGTCCCTCCAGGAATTTGCGATGTTGCGATCGCAACTATTAACGCAAATTCAGTCAATTGCCACAAATTCTGCCTGCCCTGCAATTTTTTCTAATCACCGCAACTTTATTGCAACTTCAACAAATTGCAACATTCCTTCTCGTGATATAACCGGAAATAACCCATGACCCATGAGATTCACTTCCTGTTTCTCATTTTAAAACATGCTAACCTGTCGTGAGAGGGAAATATGTCGCATTTGCAAACAAAAATAACGGCTAAAGACCGCGCTGTACAGTTTCCGAGTATTCTACATGAAAGTGGTGGTAAATTATTTTGTACCCCATGCAATATTGTTGTCGAACACAAGAGGAAGTCATCAATCGACAAACATTTTTCCACTGCAAAACACCAACGGAGAGCTGCTGAAATGCGCGAAAATGCGAGACAAATCACAGTGACAGAATCCTTAGCATCCAGGTCTGTGGCGAGTGCTGAAAGAATCAAGGTGAGTTTGATTTTATAATAATTTGATATGTAGTTGGAAGACTGGCTGGACTAAAGCTAGCAAGAAAAAATTGATGTCCGTGGCGATGTTTGTCATCAAGAATTTATGCGGGAAATGCTTAAATGAGATCCAATAACATGGTACGAAAGTCATGGGAAAGACCAGAGAAGAGAGTGAAAGGAGAGAAAAGGTTTAGTTCTAATTAAATTAAAGTTTCTTTTTTTGTTTTGTAATGGTTTTTTTTTTTTTTTTTGTTTTTTTTTTTGTTTTTTTTTTTGTAAAACATGCTTTCCTGTGAATGAAAGCCCTTCTTAAGTGAACATGTCATCCTGATTTTTTACTTTTTTTTTTTCCTTCTACCTCTTTTTTCTGTAATAGATTTGTAAAGACTGGGTGGCTACTTGCACAGCAGTTAATATTCCACTTTCCAAGAGTGACCACCCTGCAATGAGAAGATTTTTGAGAGAGAAAGTTGTTAATGGAGGCGCCATTCCTGGTTTTCACCAACTACAAGAGAAATATTTAGGAGCAGTATATCAGAAAGAAAGAGAAGCCCTTAAATGATATCTAGCTAAAAAAAACAGTTGCTGTCATATTTGATGAGACTCCGGATGTAGAGGGGAGATGTGTATTGAACATACTCATTGCACCATTAGAAAAGGATGAATCTGGGAAAATCCTTGGTTATCTTGCCGACACTGTTTTCCTAGAAGAGTGAAACCATTCCACAGTGTCTGTGGCTGTGGTGAAGTGTCTGCAGGAATATAACATAGCCAATGATGATGTTATTGTGTTTGATACAGATAATGCAGCTTATATGAAGAAGGCATATAGAGCTGTGCTGCAGTCATTATTCCCAAACTCCCTTCATGTCACATGCATGGCACACATCATAAACCTCATTGGTGGTGCCTTCTGCAAACCTTTTAATCAGCTGAATGGATTCATGTTGAGCTTCTCACAAATGTTCTATCAAGCTGGTTCCCGCAAAAGAAGAAACCTCCGGTTCCTAACAGAAAAACTGCCATCAGGGAGGAAGGCAACCATGGCTCCAAATCCATGTGCAACAAGGTGGAATTCCTGGTTCACTGCAGTACAGTATCATTCAGAGCACTTCGGGCTTTACAAGGAGTTCATAGAGATGGAAATAAATGTAAGAATATTTATTTTTTGCAAAGTATAGTTATAACAAAATAAAGGTTTAACTCAAAAGAACAAAAAAATGTGGAATCAACCAGACTAATTTCTTATTCGGTGGAACAACTCCATGAAATACTCCAGAATCCAGAAACTGCTCAAAGTCTACAGGTTCAGATCGGCATCATGGCGGATAAATGCAAAGTCATCATCCAACTTCTCAACCTCTTCCAGAGCAGATGTCCAGTGACAACCAAGCTCTTTGACTACCTGGAGGATCTACAGATGAACTTTGCTGCAAACAAAGAGCTACAATATGAAGCGTGTGTCCAGTACTTTAAAGGGATTGACCTTTCCTTTGCCACAAAGACACAAATCCTCAACTTAGTGGAGCAAGCCACTAACAATGCAGAGGAAAAACTAGACAAGTACATGTCAGATGGACAACCTGCTATTGGCTTCCTTAAAGAGGTCAGGATATTTGATCCTCGTCACACTGCATTTATGAATGACAGTGTTTCCACCTACAAACATATCCCAGGTTTTAGTGGTGTTCCTCAAGATGAACTGAATGCCTACTTCGGTCACCTAGGTCCAGCATCACCAAAGCTTCACCCTGTGGAGTGGTAGATTTGGATGTTTTCTGGGATGGGCTGCAGGAGAGACTTCCTGTGCTCAGCATCCTGGCCAAGTGATACAAAGATGTTGTCATTAACTCAGCAGATGCTGAGCGAAGCAACAGCATCTACAAACTGGTGCAGTCCAGTTGTAGGAGATCAGTTACCAATGGAAATCTCAAAGCCCTGGTCTTCCTATACCACAACTAACGACTCACCAGTGGTGCTTTTGAAATGGACATAGAAGAGGACATTGTGGAGGACATGGAGGACATTGAGCCTTAATCAGCCTAAAGGATTTTTTTGCTATCCTTGCATTATTTCAGTTAATCTATGCATGCTGTGAAAAAAGGGTTTAAATCAAGATGCATATACAGATGTTTGGGATTTTGAGAGGATGGAGGGTTCACTTGAAGTTTTATCATTCACTTTATGTTTATATAAAGTATTTAGGGAAGCAAAGCTATATTCAAACTCAAAATACTGTGAACTTCTGGATTGTTACTTGTCAGACTAACAATATTTTCTTTATATTTTAAGAAATATTTAGATAATAAGAAACAACTTTTCCTTTACCTGGATTGCTTATGTTAAAAAAATACTTTTAGCATTGATGCACTTTTTCATTTTCAGAATTTTATTTATTTAATTTATTATCTATTGAGAACAGGGTTACATTATTGGTTTTCAGCTCAAATTTAATGACACTTTTCAGTTGTAAAAGCAAGTTTATATGGAATGGAGAAATTATTCTATTCAGTCATTGCTGAGTTATTTTTCACAGACTGTAAAGAAGTTTTTCTTTTTGTACTCCAAAGCTATATGAAAACAAAATTTTTATTTTTACAGTGATGTTGTGGAGGGAGTATTCTTCCAGTTTGCTTTTTACAATAAAATGCAGGTCTATCAGAAATTGGATTTTTTTTTTTTTTTTTTTTTTTACAATTTTTTTATTCCAAACCATTTTTCAGATGCTTTTGTAAAAAAAAAAAAATCACCAAAAGCCATTGCAACTTCTGTTGCAACTTTTCTCAAAAGCAGCCGCAAAATCAGCCATTTCAGGCTGCAACAATCACAAAAAAGTGCCGCAAAATCCTTGAGGGACTGTGAAGTGTCTTGCATTAACACATTCATACTTACCTTACGCTTCCCTGCTTGATCCATTTGAACCCTGTACTTGAAATAGATTAGCACTTTGAGCTAATCATTGTTTCTGTACTGAAACTTGAGTGTTGATCCTCCCATTTAAGTAACATTTCATGAAACCATTTGCCAAAAAAATGGAAATGTATCTTCAGATCAGAAAGTTTAATTAAACATTCCCCCTTTTCTGTCATCTCAGACAAGTTTATGTGTATCCATAAAAGTTTTTTTCGGATGTTTCATTCACCTTGAAGCAGTGCTTTAGGAGCCCAAAAATGCTCATTTTAGCAATCAGTTTGCATTTTCTAAAAGAAACGGAAATCACCTAAATTTTGGTTTCAGGTTTACAACCAATACACACACCACTGCTGAACTGATGATGCTATTGCCCCACCTTTCCCTAAATTCCATGCACAAACCCTTCCAACAACTACAACAACGGCAGATCGTGGTGTTGCGGTTGTGCTGACGAAGCCACAGAAGTGTCTGCTTTTTAGTTTCATGCTCCGTCATGTTTGTTTACATCTCAGGGGTTTATGTCCAAGTTTCACGTCTTATTCTTTGTTTCTGGTGTATGTTTGTGGTTGTGTTACAGTGCCACACACAGGTTTGACAAACAAAAGCGTTTGCAGTAGTTTTGTGACACATTTCTTGGAATGATTGTCTTTACGGAAATCATGTTAAAAATCTGTTCCATTTTTGTGTGGATGCATCTTCAGTTTAAACAACACTGAAGATGCATTATTTTCTAAATCAAGTCTAGTTTTTCTTTTCATATTCAGCATATATATGCAGATGTATTCACTATTGATTGTTGGAAACCCTTCAGGACTTTGTCTTTCATGAATCTAAACTCTTTAAGTGTTGCACTTTTCAAACTATTTGTCTCCCCTGGCAATGTGAAATCAGATGTACTGGCTTCATCTCTGGATTTCTGTTACTGATGATGCAAAGTACAAAATAATGACACCAAAAAGGGGTCATTTCTGCAGTCTCTGACACAAAAACCCACCAACGTGGACATTTGGTGCAGATATTTGTCCTCTTCCTCCAGCCTGGTGCTCTCTCTCTGGAGGTCGGTAACATCCCACAATCCTTTCTAGATCAATAGGTCATGTCATTATGCTGCCAGTGAAGTTTCAACCACGAACCAACACACCCTCCCAGGACCCTCTCTGCACACTAATGATCACAAACACACACAATATAAGTGTGTATAAGTTTGTTTTTCTGTTTTAATGCACGTTCTTCGCAGGATTTTATAATGAGGTCCTCACATACACATACTGTATCTGTACACAAACACACACACACACACACACATACAAGAACAAGCTTTATCTGTTTTGCTTTTCTTTTTTTCTTTTAGGCTATTTTCACATCTTAGTTCACATCACCAGAAGTTCCCGAGCAGGCCCTCAATGCTGACTGGAAGCTCTGGGAGTGCACTACTTATCTTCTATAGTTCTCTATGAATGCCTGCTTAGAATAAAGACAAAGAACAGAAGACTAGTGTAGATGGCTTGGACAGCGCAGGTGCCCATGGAAAGGTGACAATCTAGAGAAAGAAACTTTCTTTTAGCAGTCTTGCTTGCAAAGATGTGGAAGTCCCAAAACACCGAAGTTTCATAAAGTAACCCAGCAATGTCTGATATGAGCTGTTTATAATTTTCACAGGTGATGACTGTGTGTGTTGTTAAAGTGAGAAGCGCGAAGCCTGGGAGAACTCTCGGAGTCATTTGTTTTGCACTTTATGCGTTGCACTTGCAGAAAATATCTCTAAACGTTCACAGGATGCCTGCAGTGGAGCCCTCTGAAATATTTCTCATAATGTTAGACAACAATCACATGCATAAGATCTGAAAACAACATATTAGATTGTGGCACGTTTAATAACGTTACAAATGTCTACGTTCTATGATTGCCCTAAGTCATATCAGGTTAAAAGAATCTGTGAAAACATTGTAGATAAGAGGTGTTTAATGCATCTGTGAAGGTAGTGTGGTAAAAAGGCAAACCAGTTTAATTGCTGTATCGACTCTTGGCACTTATCTTGTTTGCAGAATGAGAATGAGGGGAAAAAAATGGAGTTTATTTAGTTCTTCTATGTTGAATGAAGGGGAAAAAAAAAACACCCAACGAAGTTGCGCCGCGGCAGCTTGCAAGACATTTCCTGGGTGACGTGCCCCTGTGTTTTGTGAGCGATCCAAGGATGTTTTGCTCCTTAAAAGGTGTTTCAGTTCCTTCCCTGGAGCGGAGTGAGGTTAGAAGGGTTTCTGCCGGGGAAATCGCCAGCCAGGCTGAACTAATGGCCGCTGACAAGGAGGAAAGAGGCTGAGAGCAGTTGAGGGAGGTTGAGAAGGGATAGCAAGGGGGCACTAAGAGGGAAAATAGAAAGAGTGAGGGGTGTCTGGATGGGAGAGGTTTTAGTGATTGAAATTCAAAAACCACCTTAAAATGCCTGAATAAACCAGTCCACCCCCCCATGCTTGTCTTGACTCAACTTCATCTTTAAATATCTGCTTGTATTCTGTATTTTCTTTTTTTTAGCTTACAGTAAAACACCAAAATTAACACATCATCAATGAGGTTATTTCTTATTCCTTATATATTGGCTCCACATGGATTTTTCTCCTTTATTTATTCATTTATTTATTTAATTTGCTGTATCAACCTCACCACCTCCCACTCTGTTTGTCTGCCCATTTCTGCTCGATACAGATTTTTTTTTTTTTTTTTGACAGTCAGCTCTGATGACACAGCAACTTTTGCCTTAAACACCAAGGGGCATCATACTGCATCTGTGTGTGTGTGCTTTCGTGGACACGGATCCTGCCTGTCATATCAAACATGATGTTTGGATGTGTGCAACAGTCAAACACTCTGTTTCTTGTCACGTCAATCAACATATCTCTTGGTCAGCTAAAGTCACTTCATGTAGCCACTTGAGTCACCGCACGGTGTAGTGTTATATCGCTGGTAACATTTGGATGGAACGAACTACTTCATCTCCTTTTTGAGGAACCTAATAATCATTTATTGTTATTTATTTTTAACCTTTGATGACCGTTAATGAACAAGTTTCGGGCTTGTGTTGCTTTTGTGAGGCTTTGTAAGGGGTTTGTTAAAGGCTAAATTTACTTGTTTATTAAAAAAAAAAAAAAAAAAAAAAGCGGGGGCTGCACGATGGCATAGTGGTTTGCACACTCACAGCAAGAAGGTTGCTGGTTCGATCCTGGAACAGTGGCATTTCTGTGTGGAGTTTGCATGGTTTCATCGGCTTCCTCCCACTGTCCAAAGGCATGCATGTTAGGTTAACTGGTTACTCTAAATTGCCCATAGGAGTGAGTGTGAGTGGTTGTTTGTCTCTTTGTGTTGGTCCTACGATGGACTGGTGACCTGTCCAGGGTGTACCCTGGTTCTCGCCCAAAGACTGCTGAGATTGGCTCCAGCTCTCCTGCGACCCTTAATTGGACAAAGCAGTTCGAATAATGAATGAATGAATGATTTTAAGAAAAGCTCTATAATGATATATCATATTAAACCAATGAAATAACCTTTAAAAAAAAGTAGGCATTTACATGAGGCTGCAGATCCCCTAACTTAAGCTATCCAGTGAGCAACATACTGAATATGCTGGAAAGACTAAACCAACTGCATTCAGGGAAAAAAAAAAACAAAACTATATAAAGTTGTGGAGAAGCTGAGTGTGCTTGTGTAATGATATTGAGAAACAGCAAATACTCTTGTCCATCAGACATCCTGAAGCAATTGTACCATTCCTCTTGTAACTCATGCTTTGTTATTATGTGCTCCATACGAGTCAGATAGAGCTGCCAGCTGTAAGGTAGTTTTCATTAATTCCCATGTCAAAGTGTCTATTTTTGCTTTGACATCCTCTACGTGTTTTTTCCCTTTAGATAGGGAGACCTTTGTCGTGGTTAAACAACTACATTTTGTCGAAGCAATCCAACAGCAGCTTAGAATACAGTAAAAATGCATGAACAGAGAGGCCAGTAAGCGACGGTCATAATTGTGTAAGATTTTATTCAGAATTGGTCCAATCGCTGCATGGCAAAAGTATTTATTTATTGACCCTCAAATCAAATAAACTCTGCATTAAAATCCAAATCGATGTGGGAAAGACATGATAGAAATGTCAGGAAGAGCAACAGAGGATGAGCTCGTCTTTTTTTTCACACGTTGAATAGCACCTTTTTTCCTCTAAATGCAAGAGAAAGCGGAGGGCACTAAGTCATCAGTATGGATATCTCCTGCCAGGCTAAATCCCTTCTCAGGCAGCTAATATTGACATATGCAAACTGACTGAAAATGTGCCAGCCTGTTCTTGCAAAACAACTTGCTCTAAAGATCGGTGTGTGTTGGTGTTGGTCCTGCTGAAATGCCCTCGATTGAGCAGCCTGCTCCATGGAAGAGTGGCATAGTGGGAAAGAAAGAAGCTAAAATATAACACACCTCACATTATGAGGAGTATTTTTCCGTGCACCAATTATTCAGTTTATTAATGTATTTATAAACCTTTCACAAAACTGCAGAACATCAGAAAACATACAAGAAGCTTCCTATGAGCCATATTTCTGTAACTTCTACCTTGTTTTCTCTTGTATTTTGGTGCTACCAGCACTTTTAAATCACAATCTAACATCTACAGTATCAGTTATTTATTTGACTTATATTCATGTGAAAAAGACAGACATTTTTGTCTGATTTTTGTCAGATTAGGGATTAAT
The DNA here is from genome assembly GCF_933228915.1 of Telmatherina bonti. NCBI lineage: Eukaryota > Metazoa > Chordata > Actinopteri > Atheriniformes > Telmatherinidae > Telmatherina > Telmatherina bonti. The sequence continues at coordinate 12,419,883 of NC_136632.1, read as the reverse complement.
AAACAACCTTCCTCCTCAGTGCATTCATCATTATTTGATCTTTTTTTGTTTTTGCTTTCTAACCATCTGTCTCTCAGATGCTCTTCCACCAGCATCCCCCCCAAGCCCCTATTCCTCCAAACTTTGTGAAGGACTTTTGTACTGGCAAAATGTTCACCACGTCAGGGAATGGATTAAAACATGGCAGGGTCCATTTATTTTCTAAAAGTAAGCCAGACATTTGGATGATAAACGCTCAGATTTGATGTTGTGTGCATGGATTAGCATGTCCTGTGTGTGAACCTTTATGAGTTTGGTTCTGGCTGTGATATAGGGATGATTACTGGTGCACCTGTGAGGCTGTGTCTCTAGGTTTCTTGATGACATTGCTGTAAAATAAGTAAACAAGACAATGCTTTGTCTTGGCCTTAGTGTAACCTTGTAAGTAGCTTTGTTGTCTCCCATTGGCATTCCTACCATCTGCTGTATATGGCATTCTGTTTCACCCTCCAGAAAGGACGTGGTTCTCTAATATGGAGGCTGTTATTAGCCATATATAGTAACAAATGCAAGTTTATTCTCCTTTTTTAAATGAATGGGACCTAAAACTTGAGGCAAAACTGCTGGCAATAGTCTCCTGTTGAGGTTGTTGTTTGGAGTTTGGTGGATTGTAGGATTTCACATTATTATACAAAATAAACAACACGTATTGGCCATTTTTACGCTTTATTCTTTTTACAGTCAGGGACCTCAGAAGGGTGTGAAAGATCCATACACAAACACAACAGCTTAACACCTCCTCTTCATGCAGGTCACCAGTCTGGTCACATTGTGATGAAGAATTGGATCCCATTCCCATAACTAAAAGTTGTTGAAAGTCAAACAAGTGTGGTTGTCCCCTTAGCAACAACACTTCCATGGCAAACCATTTTAACATTTCCACTCCCAAATTCTGGAGTGACTGTGTGATGACCTTGGCTCAGTGGGGAAGAGGGTTGTCATCCTGGAAGATGGAGTTAGGTTACAGATTCTGGGTCCATAATCTTTCTACTGCGTCAGTCGATAAGGTGCTAATCAAGTGGGATACATACATATGTTGTACATATGTGACTGACGTGCCTGGCAAAACTTGAACTTCAGAACAAGTCAATTCCAACAGGAGAATATTGCAGGATGGGATTTTGGCATCGCTCCTGAGAAGCATTATCTTTACAAGTTTTACCTTGTAGAGGGGAATTAATCAGGTTTTCCATTGATCTATAATGCAAGACCAATTATATTATTTTACTCGACGTCCAAAGCAAAAGTCATAGCAGTATCTGGAGTTTTGAGCTGCTAGTAAAGTGTAGGATTTCATCCAAATGTATTTAACAGCGAAAGGTACAAGGAGATTCTTGTTTATTATGCCAAGCTGAGGCATCTGCTGTAAGTGGTTTAAAATTTATTGTCCAGGATGACAAGGAGTCATTAATCACAGTCTGGAGTAATTTTAAATCACCAAAAGCAAAAAAGAAAAAAATAAATAAATAAACATAAGCAAAACAACACAAAACAGAAGGCCTGATGTCAACAACAATCTAGGACTACAGGAAAAGAGGAACGTAACAGAGCTGGCCTAAATCTTTTGTGGCAAGTTATCCACAGTTGCGGGGGCAAAAAAAAAAAAAAAGATTCAGGCAGCATTTTACAGGCAAAAAATATCAGAATAACATATTTTGATTCATTTCCAGTGGCTCCACACAAATTTAGCCTGTTTTAGAAGAAAATGTAGGACCTTACTTTGACTTAAATTTGGAAATACTTGTTATATTTGTCTTCAGCTCTGTTTTACAAGCCAGTCATCTCCTAACCCACATTGGGAAGGTTCTATACACTCTAGCTTTGGAAATGGATCCTCTGGCACATAAATCATATGGAAAAATTGGCAGGGATAATTTAAGGTCTCAGTCATCTTGGGGATAAAAAAAATGTTTTACAGCTACACAACTATTTATTTCTTATCTCACCAACTGGCTGTAGTGGTTACTCAATTTTTCTGCTCCTAATCTATTCTGACAACTATTGATGTACTTCAGACTTGGTGGCTGTGTTGCCACGGTTGCAAATTTGGATTTTATTTATATATTTTATATGCCCTTTTTCCAAAATATTACATAATGGTCTTATGGTTCAAATCATATGTATGATGTGATGATGTACATCTGATGAGATGCAGCAAATCTTCCTAACTGGCAAAGTGATGTCATTTGATATGACATGTTTGTCTAAAAGTTTTTGTTGGTGAACCACAAGAAATTTGGAAACCAAAGAATCTCCAGCAGTTCACTGGAAAAGCGCTGTTACTGCACTGGGGAAGAAAACGTTTATGTACTGGAGGGGTCCATGCTGTAATATTCACACCTAGCTGGATTCAAAACTACAAATATTTTCTTTGCTTTTAAATTCCAGGTAGAAACACAAGCTGCTGCATAATTGTGACATTATAATAGCACTCACGCTTTACATATAAATAGTTTCCTTGACTTGTTGACTTGGTCATAAATATTGATGGCAGGTATCACGAGGATACTTCCTGATTTCAAGCTGGGGAGGCAAAAGATTTCCAAGATAGAGATGGCAGGCGGGAATGCAAACCAGCTTTGCTGAATAGGCACAATATTATAATTAGTATCTTCAGCTTGCCAGTGTATTCTCATAAATATTCATGTTTGGAGGCAGGTGTACGGGAGCAGGCATCAGAGGAGCTCCACAATGCCCAGTGGAGACGAGCTGCCCAGCAACATTACAACAGGGGAAACCAGTCCGCTGGATGTTACTTGCTGGGAGAGTTTGCAACTGAACACGCATTGATTTCACTGATTTGAAGTAAAATGTATGAATGCCTGATGAAAGCCTAAAGTTCTGATGAAAATGCAACAGACGGTACATTTGTGTTTATGACCTTCTCTGTTCTGTCCACACACCCAGAGCTGAAAAGACATCAGTGGGTGACATGCGCACTCTCAACCTCTGTGTGTGTGTGTGTGTGTGTGTGTGTGTGTGTTTGGTGAAAGGTCAGTCACACAGGTGACTCATCACTGTTGTGCCTCGTCTCTGCAAACACACACTCTGATGCGCATTCATTGGTAGACCCTTGTTGGATGTAGAAACGATCCATTCACGCGGGGAAGAGCTCAGATAACTGTTTTTACTCCTGGACCTATCTTTCAACAAGGATCCATCAAAAGGTTACCTTGTGTGATTGTAGGTGCTTTATGCAAATGAATGTTTTCCACTGTGCATCTGTTGAGCATGCCTTCTTATGTGAACTTGAATAATCTGAATAACATGGACAGCCTGACTTAGACTTGTATGGTAGTACTGATTCCAAAGGAAAATGACAGAAAAGATTGGCTGTTCATGCATTTTCAGAATTTCCAGCACCGTGCTGAAATTCTTCTTTATACACAGTTCTCTAAATGTTGCCTGAGCACATACTACAGGCAGTGGCATTAAACGTGGACAAACAAATTTCAGTTGCAGCAAAAAACAAAACAAAACCCAAAAACGGATCATTATGGCAATTATGGGAAGTCTGGATCACACTAAAAGGACTCGGACTGCAATAATGACCAGCTTGCTCTGCATTTTCCAACTGACATGACTCTTTGCCATTCATCATTAATATAAAATGAACTATTATGAATAACATTTGTTTAGGCCAATCTGTAAATGTAAAGATATACTAATTCAACCCAGCGCAGGGTGCAAATGAGTGCTTTTGCAATAGGACAGAATATAATGGACAGAATACAGTTTTATACATAATTTTGCTACTTGTGTGCATTAATAATAACAGCATTTTTGCCTTTTTGTGTAATGCATAATAAATCCCTTTAATTAGTTCACAGTATTCTAAAGTCTACTTGTGCCTGTAAGTAGACTTGGCCCTAATTGATTAACCTGCTGAGATCTACTGAAAAGGTTAGCTGCCTCTAATATGGGGACATATTAAAGCCAGTGAGGATGACTGAGTTTAATTTTTTTTTTAAAGGGTAGACTTTAATATGTACTTCTATAATGTCAACATATCTGATTTAGTTTGACTAAATGTTTTAAAAATTATGAAAAAATAAAAAGGCAAGGTACTGCATAGCAGTAAATGAAGCCAATCAACAACCTGCAGCTTCCCGCACCAAGTGACTCCACATTTAGCAAACACACAAATTGTAGAAAACACTTCACTGAAACAGATTTCTTTTGCCTTCAAGTGGACATTTGTAGGGTTTTTTTTTTTTTTTTTTTTGGCCGGAAGACGTTATTTTAGGCAAAGAACAAACACAGGTACGCAGACACATTTGTCTCCCTGACATGTTGAAAGCGCTTGTCCGGCTGAGATCCTGCTCACCCAAGGGCATCTCCTTCCAGATGTCAGGTTGGTTTGACCTGTGGATATTGTGATGTGAGTGTGTGTTGGTGCAAGAGAAGCAGGCATTGTTGCTCAGATTTAAAAAAAAAAAAAAGACAGAGGCTGGAACACAGAGAAATGCAGCATTTTCCAACAATCTGTCTTGCCAATTATGCCAAGCTCTGATCTGAAATGCATTGAAGCCCATTTCAAAGTCTAATTTTCATTTTGTTTAAGGGTCATCTGTATATTCAGATCGATCCACAGCTCACCAAAGCTTTAAGCCCTACTTTAGGATGTGTGTGATGAATTAATTTTAAGGTCACGCCTCGTGTGTCCCTTCAACTCCACATTAAATGCATGGACAGATGTGGGTCAACATTGCTTATACCCTTTAATCTCTCTGAACATCCCCTTCATGATGAGTGCGTCTTGCATGATTTGTTAAAAAAAAAAAATCTCTCTGAAATTAAATATTCAAGGCAATCTTAAATTAAAGATGCTCAATTCAATATTAATTTAAAGCAAGGTTTTAGTAGAACACGGATCCCATGTGGGATTACCTGCTTTGAGATGTAAGTTTGGCTTTTCCAGCAATCAGTTTTCATAAACTATTTACACGTTGCTTAAATCTCTGTCTTATTTAGTTAAGCATACAACAGTGAAAGTGTAACTTCTGCTAGCCTACATTAATAGAATAATAGTTTTTATTTCATATTCTGTCAGTCTGGGGCGAGTATCAGTAAGAGACTTGCAAGTATCACGGTAGGTTTATAAGGTGTAAAGTTTCAAGTCAAGAGGAGTCAGGCTACAGGGCAGAGCATCAGACCTGCTCAATCTATGCATGGCTGGCATCCATGTCCTGGATCGATGAGCCTGAGGTCCATTGATTACTCTTGGATGGCCCTGGAGCTGTGGGGTTTGTGCGGCATTGACTGAAGCTATGCCCCTTTCTTTTGCAGTTTTGTTTCATTGAGCGCTACATGTGCTTCAGTACTTCACATATCTCTTGCAGTTGTGTTCTACACTAGTCAGCCGTCACGTTTCAACAACTCAACCAATATAAAGTGAGTCCCCCTCATGTCGACAAAAGGGCTCTCACAAGTCAGGGTGTGAACAAATAACAGCTGAGGGTACCCTGGAGTGTGTGATACTTGGATGTTGGCAGCAGTCTTTTGGGGTCTATCAGTTTTAGGGTGGGGTATGCTCTCACAGATGTCATTAAGAACTCCTCAAACTGCAATTTAGGGAGCTTTAGAGTCTGAACATAAAGAGGTGGGCAGTGTTACCTTACCTGTTAACAGCTGTAAAGGTGCAGTGTGTAACAAAATAAAAGATAAATGTCAGAAAAGTTTAATACATCATTAGAACTGTGATTCTTTATTTAAATCACTAAAATGTTACATTTTATTTCTCTTAGAATGAGCCATTTATATCTACTTTCCATTGCTCCATATACATTGATCCTGCTATATTTGTACCACCACTTTTACTGTGATGTCTTTGAATGCAGAGCTTTAAAACTGCAGCACTAACTTTGTTTGTTGCTGGAGCACTGTTTGGGATAAGTAACACCTTAAAAGATACTTATGGCCATTTTCTGCTCGCTCCTACCAAGCCCTATCCCATTTCAGCTGATATCGCACTACCTGGTTTGATCATTTTAATGACAATTGTGGGCAGCATCGCAGTAGCAAGGAGGTTTATAAGTATTATGTCATTTGTTTGCTACATACGCAACACACCAGTGCTGCCTAGCTCACTTTGGATTTTGCCCTGGGCCAACAAGCATAGGAAGGTCTTCACTTCCTGGTTGAAAAGCCATTGTGTTGTTACCTGTTGACACCACCTAAAGGTATCATTCATGGTTACAGCTAGGTTTTAAAGATGGCGGGTTGAGAGTTGCCCTCATGGCTCCTGTGAGAACAAAATCTGACAAAAAGCGGCCTCCAAACTGTACAAGACACATTTGTAGCCTGACTCCACACTGTCGGAACCCCAGCAGACTAAGTGCTAAAAATGTGTCTACTCTCTCTGGGAAGATCTTGATGGAAACACCTACAAACCAGGAGGAGTGGCGTCAGGCTGGGCTTGCTAGGTGCTAGTGGAAAAGTGTCATAATACTGCAGTAGTTACCTGTAGTGCAGTCATCGCTACACCTCACCCCACTGGATCTGCTCGCAGATGAAAACGTATTTCTACAGGAGTTTTGGCCACTGATGACAAACTTCCATTCATATCTTCCTTTAAAATTTCAAGTTATTTCAATGCCCACTTGTCCCACTAGGCGCCATAAATTCTTACACACTAGCTTGTGTGATCAGTGTTAGCTATCGCACACAGGTCCCGTCATCACAGGTCCCACATATATTTTGTTCAGGAAAAATGTCACGCTGTAAATATTAAAAAAATGCAAAATGTCACAGGTAAAGAGTCTGCATGTTGACATGTTTTCAAACTTGTATAGCTTGTTGCTTCCTGATTGGCATAATCCACCTGCTATTTGTCATGTTGATATCCCAGATTGACAGGATAGCCACTAATGCTCTTAACCCGCGTTTTAAAATGTTGTTATGCTACAGCTGTTATCCAAAATTGGCCACACCCTTAAATCTTTGCTTCTCTTACAGGATAAAGTGAGAAAAGTTCTTTTTTTTTTTTTCTTAAATGCAAAGTGTTTGTTGACAGTGTAAAGCACGTGACAAACCTTATAACACTCTGAGTTGGTGCTGAGCTGCAGTTGTCAAGTCTGGTAAATACCCACTAAATTATTGGTGTCACGTATAAAAACACGTATGAATGCACCCTTCTTATCCCACACAAATAAACCGACATCCAATCGTCATTCTCCTGTATAGCACACACATGCACATGTCATATAAAAATAGGCCTTAAAAAACACACACACACACACAAACATACATCCACACAAACACCAGTCACGATGAGGTGGTGCCCTGCCACATGCTTCTCAATGGCATTACAGTGGCTCTCAGCCTGTTATGATCTCATTCCAAAAGCATTCAGCAGTGCCACAAAGCAATTCCAAACACATTTCCAAAGCACATTTTGCAGCGCCACAAAGTGTTACATCCATCACTGGGGGAATAAGGCGTAATGACCGACAGTCACTGTAATAGTTGATTCCCCTGCCAAGGAAATGTGTGAGTGCACGCGACAGTTTGCCAATGCCTTTTTGTGTGACGGTGTGTGAATGTGTGGGTGCATGTCCGTGTGTGTTTGAGTTTGCTCTGAGAGGAATGGATTTCCGTGGATCCACTGCGCTAAGGTCAGGGTGTTTTCTGTCTGCTCCATTGCCTATACTGCATTTGTTATAGTTGTTAGAAGCTCTTTCAATCTACCATTTTTATTTCTTAAAGTCGCCAACATCTCTCTTCATCTGACACAAAATTATTCTTCTGCCGTTGGTTTGTGATTAAAATGTGCACTTTCGTCTGTCAACGCTCTCAATGGCTTTTGTAGGTAGTACAAAAAAACAAAAACAGTAATGGATCATTGGGGATGTTGGCAATGCCAGCAAATGGAGAGCTTCTTTTGTAAAAATGATAGATAAGGCGAGGGGGAGAAATGTAAAGAGAATCAAAGCAAGAGTGGATCCAGGAAAGATGAAACGGACAACCTGATCAAAGAAAGCGAAGAGACAGCAATGTATAATTAGAGTGGAGAAATGGCACTGACGTTTGCGAGGTGTAGAAGAGGAGACTGGAAACACAAAAAAACTTGTGTGTAGTAGCATGAAAACTGTGGATAAATACTAGTGTTTGATTGTATCAATATAAAAATGAGTGAAGCAGCAGACAGGAATTTGAAATGGAGGGCATGTACTGGACAACTCTAAACAGAGCACAGAGATGTGTTTGTGTGTGTTTGTAATGGGGTAAAATTTTCTAACAGTTTGCCATCAGGCTGTAAATGATCTACCTGGGTTTTAGTTTTTAAACCCTGTGAAATCAGGTAGTTAAAACACCTTAATGAACCATGACATCTGGAATCTGCAACACCACTGTCCTGCAGGTTTTAGATGTTTCCCTGCTCCAACACTGCTGATTCAAATGAAATGGATCCAACAGCTTGGGAAACATCTGTGAAACACCCAGAGTTTGACATCACTACATTACACCATCTGGTGTATAAAAGAAGATTAAATGAATCATCATGGACTTGAACGACATTTGCTGTACATTTTCTGAAAACCACCGCGCTCCTGTGAAGAAAACACAACAGATTCCGATCAAAACAACCGAACTCTCTTAAACTGTCCAGCTCAGGTTCTTGTTTCTCTGCCAACACCGGTGCAAATATCAGCTTTCCATGTGGTTTGAGGTGGGTGCCTGAATTTCTTTATGTGCACACATACTGTTGGATTTGCAAGATTGCACGTTGTTTGGTTGCAGTAAAGAAAAGATCATTTTGACCAACCTGCAGTTTTCATTTTAAATTTCTGCTCATGGGTTTGGACATCTGCTTTGAACATAGTGCAAGTAGCTTTCTCAAAAATGTTTAAATACAGATTATTACACTTTAAACTCAATTAAAATTCAGTGGAACGGAGACTGAATTGACAAATTTTTTTAACAGCTTGTACATGAACAGAAAATTTTAGTCTTTTTTTTTTTTTTTTTTTTTTTTTTTTTTTTAGAAGCTTCTGGTTGAGTCGGCATTGGGGATATATTTGTAGAAATACTTGATTTGTTTTTGTCATTAAAGTAAGTGTCAGTTTGAGATGGGATGGAGAAATAAATGGAACTGTATAAGTTACCATGTTCTCGCTGACTACCAATACAACACAGGCATGTAATGGGAGGGGGCAGCTCTTTTGCATGTAGGTACTGTACTTTAGTGACTCCAGATAAGCATTTAAAGTTGTGTCAAAAAAGGCAATGAAATCAAGGTGTTGGGTGAATCACAAAGCTTTTGAGTTGAATTGAAAAGACTCAATTTTGATTGCAATGAGTGCAATTTCATCCTCCACACAGCCAAGCTTTGCTTGACCATGGAAAAGGGAGATGCCTGTAGAGGAAACTTTGGATAATTAAGCAAATTAAGCAATTTAAAAGTAATTTTACCAAAAAACTATCACTGAATGTTGATTTCATTCACTCCGGGATAAGAAAAAAAGTAAAAAGCTTGATCAAATCACCCTCTTTCTTTTTGTCATTTCATCACATGACAGAGGATACCAAGTGGGATTAACGTCAGAAATTGAAGAAAAACACCCATTTCAAATGGATTTAGCTGAGGTGGACGGCAACCTTTGACCATGACTGTGTATTGGGGGCGTGTGTGGATGCAGCAGGCTGCCAAATGGGAGCTTCAAAGTCATCAGGACACACTCACACACACACATACACGCACACACAAACAGCCGCTGTCTTTTCTCTGATCCTTTGATACATCCGGCTAGAGGAATGGAATACAAAAGAAGAGACATGCAATTTCTGCAGTCAGTGCAATTTCATCATGCACACTTTTAGCCTTTGCTTGACCATGCAAAAGTGGAATGGGACATATTAAAGCTTTGGAAGTGTTTTATCTGACTTGTCTTTTTGAAGTCAGATTTTTCTTGCTGTATTTCATGAAATGCCGCTGAGGGACTTTTGCATATCTGCTAAGATAGCGAGTGAAGGACACTGGGATAGACTAATTAAGGCTGGAAATGGAGATAAATCGTATTAAGCAATGACAGCATCAGATTAGGGGGAAGCAGAAGACAAACGCAAGAGAGGGAGCAGAGATTTTTGTTTTTTTTAGTCATGTCAGTCGGAGAGGGTTATGGTCATGTGAGTCTTCTTAACCATTTGGGTGATTTTTCAGCAACAATCCACGGAGAAAGTGCCGTGCCAAAGGATAAAGTGTGGCACTTCCTTATTGAGCTGACAAGCAGAATAGTTTCCAAAGAGACTAGATGGGTGAAGGGGGAAGAGATGTGCCTGCAGGTTGGTGGCTGGCTAACAAAAATAGACGGTCACTGAGAGAGACAACTAAACCTGCCTGTCCTGGCTTATGCTGCATGCCAATTTCCATGATTTCCCAGGGACTAAAACAGAGCGCAATCTTCCCTTTCTAGACTTGTCAAAGTGAAGGATAACCATGGCAAATCAGCCACTAAGCACATTTGTGCACTTTGCCTCATGGATTACACAGAATCTTGTGCTTTGACACGTGTCACAGTGTTTGACTTTTAGCAAATCTGTTTACAAAAAAAATAAAATAAACAAAATGAAAATAATGAGCTGGCCAGACACTTTCTCTTAAACTGTTCCAGTTGGCCATATTGTCGCTGTAGCGACAAATCATTTGGGAAAAGATATTGATGAAAAGCAAACACAGCCTTCCAGGATGTTTGATAGCATTTGCGTAATAAAGCCATCTGCTACTTATCCACTCATATGATTGACTGGCTGCAGGGCTTGACCAGTAGCCTCGTAACGCCTTCCAATCACCGCCAAGCCGACGACTTTATTTCCTGAGGATTTATATTTAGTGGCTTGTGTGCTCAGTTAAGCAGCTGCTTTTCCTAAATGAATGCAGCGGATTGTGCTGTTAATGATGATTCAATTATGTGAGTAACTATGTTGCAGGGCAGCAATTATCTTTTGTCTGTCCGAGCGACAAACAGCATTTTGATTATTCCTGAACATGCAATTGCCACGCTTAAAAAAACCTCCGTTTTAATGGAGTTTGCAGTTATTTGGCAGGGAGAAAGGAAAGGCAGACAGTTTCTTGTCCTTTGGTTTTCTTGTCTTTCTGTCCTTCTCACACAAAGAGACAGCCTGACAGACTAAAAACCAGTCGGTTAGAAAGTGTTTTATTCTGTGGTGGAAGTCATATTAGTGTCCTTCTCAGAGAAAGACTGACAGATGGACTGAGACAGCCAGCCGGAAATAATACAAAATACCAAGTCATTAGTCCTGGGGCAAGATGACAGGAGGCGGAAAAGACAAAGCAACGGAGGGTTATAAGATGCTTTAGGAGGTGAACATTGTTTTATGTCTGACATTCGTCTAATGGTTGTGCAAGTTATGTATGCTGATAGAAAACATCACCGCGAATATACAACCCCAAATCGGAAACAGTTGGGAGGGTGTTGGAAATGCAAATTCCATTAACTTTGGCTTTGATTGCTGACATTTTAAATCCAAGATGTTTTATGTTTTGTCCTGTCAACTTCGGCTCATTATTTCATTAATGTGTATTCTCTTTTATCCTCAGCCATGCCTTTGTGATGCGTGCAGAATATGGCATTTGCATTGTCTCTTTAAAAAATGCATGGATGTCCCTGGGGGAAAAAAAAAAAAAAGTTGTCCTAAGGCAGCGTATGTTGCTTGGAAATCTTTATATACTTCTCTGCATTAATTTATCCATCCCAGAAGTGTTAATTACCTTTGCCAAGGGCACTGCTACAAACCCGTATCAGACTGTCACATTTTCTTCCAAGTTTAAATGTGTGCGTGAAATTGGGGAAACTTTTCATGTTGGTAGGTCAATTTTGAATGGAAAAGAAAAATATATATTCAGAATATTCAGAATATAGCTTACACAGATGAATGCTCCAGACCAGTCAAAGTAGTCTGCTTTTGGATCCACTAAAAGGAACTATATTGTGAGCTCATTCGAATACAGGCTCTGTAAAACTCACAAGTTGCTATAAAAATGAAGGAATAAAGGAAAAGAGAGAATCATTAGGCCAAATTATTTAAAAAGTGTGGAATTATTTTCAGGTTTTAAACAATGAAAAATACAGTAACAAAGAAAAATAAGGATGCTTCTCGACTTTGTGCAGAAATTCCTCACGAGTCTTTTAACTGTTTATACATTTTTTGCACGTTTAAAATATGGAAATCTCCAAACTTCCACTGAGAAAGATTGCTTTTAAACATTTTATTTTGCAAATGAGGGATCCCATTCCTATGCTTTCTTCTCAGAGCCTCCTTTTTTGCAGGATAACAGGTTGAAAACGCCAGCATGCGGGGAAGTGAGATTCATGCTCTGTCAGAGGCAAGACATGCCCTGGATAAATGCAGACATGTGTTCAGCTGTGTCTGAGTGAAAACCTCCAGATTCTTGTCGCTGTAATGTCAGGAGCAATCCCCCACTGTTACAGGAAGGGTCTGCACTCTTTAGATTAGAACACTCTGACAGTGATTGGACGTTTTTAGGGTGCCGCTTCATCAGGAAAATAGTTAGCTTCTGACCATGAACAGGGACTTTGCATGCCAGGATATATGTGGTTTTACCCAGTTTTTCTTTCCTGAAGGCTGCTTGAATCACCAGTTATCACCTTGAAATGACATTATGATCTGTTTTCATACCTCATGATTAGCTTAGTACGGTGGCCCTGAAGTGCAAACCACAATCACAAAGCAAAAAACGCAACACAAAATGAAAAAAACAGCAACAAATTGAAAACGACAACAAAATTAAAAAAATACACAATGACAAATTAAAAAACACAATCAATTAAATTAGCACTACCAAAACATTCTAAAAAGCACAACGAATAAAAAAAACATGAAGAAAATTATAAAACACAATGACAAATAAAAAATGACAACAAACTTAGAAAAAGCCCAACTACATTAACATACCGGAAGAGGTAGGTACCAGCGGGCAACAGGAGAAATCACTGATTGGACGATGGTGTAGCGCAGTTTACAAAACATGAACGTAACCCGTAGCCCAAACATAGTTGCTGCTATCCAAGAATATTTTGATTATTACACACTTCACACAAAATGTGTCTCAATCAGCACACTAAAACTACTTGGAACACTTCTGTAGTATTTAACACAACAAATTTAGTACTACTTCAGCCTTTCCTCTACTCCAAACTGAACGACGTACAAAAGTACAACAACTTCCGGTTCAAAAGCTGTCTGGCACCATTGTCCAATCAGCGATTTCTCTTGTTGCTCGCTGGTACCTACCTCTTCCGGTGTGTTAATGTCGTTGTGCTTTTTCTAAGTTTGCTGTCGTTTTTTATTTGTCATTGTGTTTTATAATTTTTTTTGTGTTTTTTTTTCTTTCTATTTGTTGTTTTTTAGAATTTTTTGTAGTGTTAATTAAATTTGTTGTGTTTTTTTTAAATTTGTCATTGTGTATTTTTTAATTTTTGTTGTCATTTTCAATTTGTTGCTGTTTCTTAATTTGTTGCATTTTTTTTGCTTTGTATTTTGTGTTTTTTGTTTTGTTGTTGTGGTTTACACTTCAGGGCCACCGTAGCTTAGCCTCATCCAAACATTATTGGAATGGACTACAAACCTAAAATGATGAAAAATCTTCAACAAATGAAGCTGAAAGGACAAGATTTGGATTTTTTTTGGACTGAAACTATATGCAATAAAATTAAGGTACAACTAAATGTAGGAAGGATCTTTTTTCATTTTCGTTTTTATGACACTGAACACCCTGGTTGTTAATGTTTTGCTTCTATATTTACCATGAATAGATTATTGAACAATCACTGTTTTCTTTTTTGAGAGAGACACTTACATGACTGAAAATTCTCCAACTCCCAATGCTGAGTTGAGAAAACTTCATTCTGACAATCGATTCGATATTCTACTCTACAGTTCTGAGTGTCTTTATATAATCCAGGGGTAGGCAACTCCGGTCCCGGAGTGCCACAGTCCTGCAAATGTTCAAAGTTTCTCTGCTGCAACACACCTGGCACACATCAGAGCAGACTTGTGCAGAGCTTGACATCAAACTCGGCACAAGTCTGCTTAGTAGCCATTGATCTGAATCAGGTGTGTTGCAGCAGGCAAACTCCAAACATTTGCAGGACAGTCGAGGAGTTGCCCGCCCCTGATGTAATCCATCCAGCATGCTGTGTGTCTCTGTGTAACTTTCTGCATGTGGTTGGCTTTGCTACCTGCAGTTTTTCAGTGAGGCATAAACACTATTCACGACATGGAGACATAAGGAGCTTAACTGCATCCAAAGCTTAAACTTGTTGCATACTTCATGAGAAGCGAGGACAATATTCCTGCTCTCGAGGCTGCAAGGACATGAAAAAAAAAGTTCTTGCTGGTCTGGTAAATTCATACTCTACAAGAAGCTTTGTCTGGAACTGGGTGGGAAATCTGCAAATTTAAACATCCCTGGGTCTATGTCTTTAAATGCCACGTGTTGTAATGATGTTATACTTTTTCACCACCTCAAACAGCTGTTTTATTAAAACGAACTGTTCCTTGCGTCTGCAAAAACACAGACTGTCCGTTACATCCTTCATGCATCGTGCTTCATGCTTTTTGTGTTAACTTTGCCAACTTCAAATGTCTGACCAATCACACAACAGTTCTTGGAACCATCATGAACCATCAAGCTGCAAACCGTCCTCAATCATGTCCGCCATCATTTTGCCCTCGTGAAAGCTTTGCTTCTCCTGGAGTATGTAACATGCTTCACTTGGAGGTGAGAGGCGTTTCTGCTCCAGTTTTTAACACGTTCACTGTTTTAAATCAGGAAACCTTTGGACTTATAAAACAGTAAATTATGTTTACAGGGATAAAGCCAAATGCTTTGATGCTTTGATAGTTGCCACGGTATTACAATATTAAAAGATTTGAATTTGATCAAATTCAAGAAGTATTGAAAAGGTACTCCTGCAGATTGAAAGATTATCTCACTGGTATCACCCATAGACTGTATATAAAGAGATGGACGTAGCCTCCGTGCCGTAGGTTTCTGAAGAGCTGAATTGAAGATCGATGGGCGGTTATTACCATCGCCATCTTGGCAGAGGCATGTGCGTTGTCTCGCCCCGGAAAATACAAATATGGGCAAAGAGGTGGAGCTAAGAGGGGCGCTGTGAGCGTCATGGTGGATGATTGACATCGAGCAAACTCCGAGTTTTCTGTAGCTAAGAGCTAACCGAGCTAACCTGGTGATAACGGGAGCTAACCAGCTAATGGAGGTAAGCGGGCTAAAGCTAAGTCACGTTGTTAACCGACTAAAAACTGTGGTTGTTCTGCGTTCTTCTCACTTGAAGCTGGAGAATGGCACCTGTCAATCAAAAGGACACGCCCCTAAATATGCTGAACTTTGAGATTAAATTACTTTTAAATGGGTGAGTTAGAAAAAAATTCACTCCCTCACAGTTGTCATGAAGGTAAACCTGACCTATGAACCGAAAATGGATTTTCGAACCAGATGTTTATTTCTTCCGTGAAGTTGGTCTTTTTAACATGGGAGTCTATGGAGATTTGCTCTGTTTTGGAGCCAGCCCCTAGCGGATGAAGGGGGAACTGCAGTTTTATGCACTTTCACATAGGCTTCACTTTTAACCGGTTGCCGCTTGCACTTTGAGACAAATTTGGCATTTTGCTTGTATTCTGAGCTTTTTCCATTGAGTAAAAAACCAGTCTGATGTTGACTCTTTCTACTTATTTCTTGACTTCCCACTGTCTCTCCTTCTTTTCCCCGCTTGCTCCCGTAATGCAGTCTTGGGTTTCTGTGCTGAATCATCCGTGATGCATGTCCAAAACAACTAGTGTGTTAATATCTAGTTGCTGGAATATGACACGGTGCCATAAAGCAAAATGCAGCTGTAACACGATTCTCCAGGCTGGAACACAAAAGTTATGAAATGCATTTTCTGAGCCTGGGTCAATAATGGACAATCAATAATGGTCAATAATGGACCCAGGAATGTGTGGAACGAATGTGTGTGCCGCCAAAATGAGTCTAAAGGTTGGAAACTCACGTTGTGTTGCTTTACAGTGTGAAAATAGCTCACAGTTTCTTCCTCAGCTTTGTTTATCCAACTTCCTGCCAGACAGTGAGGCCTCTGTCTAAAGATCTCTGCAAAAACATCAAACTCGCTGAATGTATTTAGGAGAAATAAAACCAAACACCAGACGGTGTGGTTGAGGCTATTGCTAAAAATAAACATAGGCTAGAGTAATTGCTGCATTCACAGTGCACATTCTGCCCCACAAGTGCACAACAAAAGCCACATAACAGATGTTTAAAAGCAATATTACATAAAAACACAGTTTAAGCCTGCAGCTGATGAATAAATGCTGAACATGGACCACTGTTACCTGACTAATGCGTGTTGGTTGTCACAGTCTGCTTCTCCAGACAATTACTTCCCAGTTGGGCTACATGTCACTTCAAGGCAGACTGCTTATCAAGACAAATGTGATAAGTGTGAGGGAACAAGTACGACTGAGATGGAATAGGTAGGACGACGACACATTTTACCCTTAAGTTACAAAGACACATTTAGCGGGACGTAAACTAAACTAAGTTGGTTGCAGCTTCAGAATCATTGGGGAAAGTGGTATTGAGTGACGGCGAGCAGCACAGCGGCGTGCAGCAACAGAAATGTGTGAAACAGCATGGGAGATGGTTATGGGGGATGTGAGAATGGAGAGTGAGAATTGGTGAGAATGACGCAGAGAAAATGGGACATCACTATGAGAAATGAAAAGAAAGCAGGACAGGAGGCAGACCCTCGGGGAAGTCACACAATTTCTTACAACAGACCTCAGCTGCGTTTCCAAGTGGAAAGAAAGACCGAGGAAAGAAGAACTATGTGAATTTCCCAAATATCAGCAGCACTTTTAATTATGACTGATCAATAATTTATCAGACCTGATTCCCCAGCTGCTTTTTGTTGGAAAGGCAGCAGTTTTGTTCGCTCGCGTTTAAAGTCAAGTGATCAAAGCCCCCCTGGCTTGCAGTCTGAGTGGATAAAGACACAGGTAGTGTGGGGTTCGGAGCTGTGAGGGGAGAGAGAACAGGACATCTGCGGGGGTGTTTGGACAGAGGTGTAAATAAGTAAAAAGAGAAATTGAGGTAGGGAAAGGCGTTGGGGGAGCGAGGGAGTACAGATGGAAAGGACAAAGATGGATGAGGTTGGGGAGTGGAGCAGAGGTGATGATTGCTGTAAGTTAGATGATGAGAAAAAGCAAATTTAAAAAAAAAACAACCAAAAAAAAAACTTATAAATGTATTTGATTCAGTAATAATCTGTAATTGTTCATGACTTTTATACAGGACCAAAAGTAGCCTGTTAACCCACAACGCTCACCGATGACCCCCTGAGATTTTTCTGCACATACTTTAAAGAAGAATGAAAGAAACTCTTGATGAAGCCATGAGTGGAAGAAATGGGAATACAAAGCAAACATAATAAGATAAGGTGCACCTGCTCTTAATTTAATTAAACACTTGCTCAATCCCAAGGAAAATCTTTATTGCTATGATATAACTTAAGGAAAGTTAAATGAATACCATTAGCCATACGTGGTAATTGCATTATCATATTGGGATGGAATAGCATCGTGTAATGGTTTTTGGTGTAGGATGGTTGAAGAAGCCTCTGTCTGAAGTCAATATGTCCAGTAACGATGTTGTCCAATATCTGAGACAACAGTCAGTTTCTTTGGCTTTAGAGACATTGCCAACACAGTTATACTTTAAATATCTGTGAGTTCAAGTCCCTTGTGTGGTTTAAACTTCTATTTGGGATTATTGAAAGTGTAGTTACGTCAGGAAGAAACGAAAGCAGAAGGATTGGTATCGGCATGTTGGAAGTTTAGAAGAGGAAAATGACTCATCAGAGGCAGGAAATGGAGCATTTGAAGAAAAAGTTGTGAAAACTAACGCTTCCTCATGGAGGATAAATCAAGTAGGAAACAAGGGAGACAGAAGGATGGTTCTCAGCTAAATACAAATGAGCCAATTGTTGGTTGATTGTAAGTATTTTAAGATAAAGGTTTTGTGGAGTTAATATGGGACCAGTTCTGAAATGGTAAAGAAAAGCTTCTAAAAATAAAACCATTCAATTGGTGATAAACATCCAACAAACAAGAAAAACTTCTGTAATAATGTTGTTCTACCTTTCAACTGAACTTCTTCCTGAAGCACTTCTGCGCTTTGTCAGGTTACCATCTAGACAAGTCAAAGTACATACATCGTGCTACTCTTGGTAATACAATAGACTCTGATACAAATGTGAAATTTAAAAAAATACATACAAATTTTGAATCTTAATGATGCTCAAGGCTTTTGGTTTCTTATATCTGGGTGTAAATCTGCCACTAATGAGCCATCAGTTAGCTTTAAATTTAATTTTTGTCTTCATTTCTTCCATGATTTTACTTATGAATCAAATACTGTGTTGCCGCCATGAACGCATTCCAGGTTGATTTATTTTCCTCGGGCAGCCAGTTGGCTCAGGATCCTGTTGATGGGCTAAACTTCTCCTTTTTCTTTCTTTTTGTTTATCATGTCATTATAATCAAATTCATGAGCTGTGATTTGAAACCTCCTCAATTCTATTCAGCGCTCTTTCATTTCCATTTATCTCTCTGTTCATTGCTTCCTTTACTTCCACCCGATCATAAATATTTCATATTGATCCATCTATCCTCCCTCAAACTCTCTCTTCACTTCCACATCACTCATTTTGTTTATCCCGTTCATGCCTTTTCCTCTCTTCCTCTTTTTTTTGCCTCCGTTTACTCCCACCCGCCGATTATATTAATATCATCCATCCACCCTTTTTTTCCCCCTCCCTACTTTCCTACTCCTTCCTTGCACTCGTCCCATTATATTAATACGCTGCTGAAAGAGTGTGATTTCAGCGATACTTCCTTCTATTAGCCCACACTGCATTAGTGCATTAAGTCTGTGTGCACACAGCAGCCTGTTACTCAGATGGACACATTAACAGCATAATGGCACACCGCTAGCTGCATTCAAATGCTCTTGAATACACATGTGTACACACACGCATACACACCTCTCCAAAGCGCGTTTCAATATTCAAGCCAGCCCACATAAGTTAATTACATTGTCAGACTTTCATGCACGCAGGCACGTCTTCCACATGCACACAGAATCGGCGAATGCACAAATAATAAGAATTCGCATTCAGGGTCCAGGAAATTACACGCATGCTAATGCAGCCAACAATGAGTCACACACCAGGTTTGGAGTGACCAAACAACTGAGGACGTCACAAGCGGCGCTGGGGGTCTTAGTTACGCCGCAGTTTATATGGCAACATGGTGCGCCGGGTCTGTGACGAAGCGGAAAGCAGATCTGAGAGGCGATTAAAGGAAATGTTTTGGAGTTAGTGCGTGTTGACTTTCAAAGACACGTGGGGGCTGATGTGTGCACGAAAGTTAGCTGGTGAGTGGATGGGGGTATCGGGTAAAGGAATTGCTTCCTCTCAGCAGGTGCTTGCAAGTGTGTTCATTCCCTAAAAATAAAAGTGATGGCGCTTCCCTCGAGACCATATGGTGCAGATAACGAGCTGGTCCTCGAGCTCTCCTGCCTGCGCTATCCCCAACGGGTTGCAGGAGTGATCCGTGTGGGGAGACTTAATGGAGGAACATTGGCAAAGGGGTGGGTTATCCCTCTCTCTTAACCTCGTCTTTGATAAGCAGGTGGATTAATTTTTATTTGTAATGCTGCAGCTGTTTTTTAAGGTGTGCACCTGTTCCACTGAGCACACTGTATTTGAGCAGCTACCATCTGTGACTGACATGGACGCGGATGACTTTATCATTGATGGAAAACCTGTTTTGGTGTTCTTGGGTGCAAGCATCTGCCATCAGTTCTAATTTGATTAGATGACAATCGCACAATGTACAAAGAATCTGAAGCAAACTCAACTATTTCTTCACAGATTTCCTGCAACCCTACTTGCAATTCCTCTTTTTTAAACTACTTTTTTTTTTATTTTTTTTTTTTATTAAAATCACCAAATATATCAGTTGCCACTTAAACTGGTAAACGGTGTTAACCTGTAGATGGGCTTACATGAATGGCCATTTAGTGATGGTTGAGAGCACAAGAAATAGATGAGTGGAACGTCTCACCATCTGCTGCACTGCAGTTCGAGTCCTGAAACAAATGGTAAAATGTCAGAGTGCATTTGTGTGTTTTCTTTGTGAACACACAAAGAGAGCTGCTGTGGCGACAAGCTGTTAGGTTCCCCAGGATGGATCAGTTTAATAAGCTCCGCAACAAGCATTCAGAGGGTTTCATGTCATCCACCTTTGCACAGGACATGAAATAAGGGGAGGCAATCTGATTTTCCAGTGATTTATAGATTTGTGCATTATGGATGGAAAGTTTTCACACTCTGCAGGTTTTCTCCATTCCTCAAACATTCAGACTCAGCAGTTGTGGATTGGAAGCATTCATACTCTCCAAAGATGCTCCTCTGAGTTCAAGTACATACCCCGGCTTAGCCTTTCAAGGGCTTTCAGAGTTTTCTTGTTGTGTTTTCATGATGATAGTACTCCACTGTACACCATCGCCTGAAACACTGAGCGCTCTAAAAAAAGGATTTCATGCAAGATGGTTGTGTGTTTTTTTACATTCATGTTTTTTTTTATGTCCCCTAAATGAAATATGCCAGTTTCTAACCATGGCCACATCCCAGTTTGGGAGGAATATCACACGTAGTAAAGGGAATATGTTAATGTGCCACTTCACATTTTTGGGTTCCAATCGTTTCTGTACCTGAATTTAGATATTGCACTGCAGGTAAAAGTGTTGTTTAATGAGCTTTCTTTTTGGGCATGTGTGTGTAAGGAGGGGGTTAGATTTTAGATGTCAGAAAGACCAAATACAAACATGAAACCTTTTCAACCTTCTTAGGTTTTCAGTAGAGACTCATGCAGCAAGTTCAGATATCTGTGTCTGAGCACGCAACCTGGATGTTAAATAGCCTTATTTTCCTATGGGCTGATAAAATCCTAACCTTTCTGCAAAAATAAATATGTAATCCATTAAGTGTTGGTTAACATTCCTCTTAAAACATCAGAGTTTGTCAGTTTTTCCCTCAGTTGCTAAGAATACAACACAACCTCCGTTTCTTGGAGTCCTTGCCTCATGCATTGGTTTTCCCTTTTTTATACGTCTAAACACTTACTGTTCTTTAAAACTTGCTCACTTTTTATTTGGCTGTCTCTCATGAGAATGCACCACTTGTACTTTTGATTTAGTTGTTCAAGGTATGACAGGTATGCTTTTATACCTTGCAGTATAACAGCATTACATGATAAGTAGCGGCATTGAACTGTGGACCGATCAATGACATCAGTCAGCACCATCTGTTAATGACATCAGTATCAGCGTTCAGAGTTACAATACTGGCTGATTCACATAGTATGAAGACACTTCTATTTGATTTTGATGCAAAAAAGCAACAGCAACCAGATTTCTGTCAAATATTGATCGCTGCTAAGGCAGTAGCTGTTATGTTTTGCAGCTAAAATGCGTGAAGTGTAACACTAACATTGAACTTGTAAAGCACAGGACTTGGACTTTTATCCTTGAATCTTTTTCTGTATCAATGACTTTGTGGCACAAAAAGCAAAGCAAAAGGTTTAATAGCACGCTGCCCTCTGACCCAGACTACTGGAGCCCTTCAGGGACCAGGCAGCTGAAAGGACTTCTTAAACCCTAATTGCAACAATAACTCTTATCTACAGGCACACAGGTGACACAAACAAAGGCCAAGCATGAAAGCAGAGTTGTGGGCAGTTAAATCGCGCTTTTAATGGCCCGCCACTTCAGAGAAAAATACAAATTTTAGTTAAACATCATATCCTTCAACTTGCATGCTTCAGTTTTATAAGCTCATTTCAAATAGCTGGGACACATTTTAAAGGAGATGGCTCCTCATAGGAGAAAAAAAAAATGAAATGTTGGCATGTCAAGATTATTGATTCAGCGTGGTAATTTGTCAGCTTGTTTATTTTCAAGCTGCTGCAATATATAATGCGGCTCGATAAAAGTGTGGGCATTTGTGTCTTTAATGATTTTTCTCTATTTGCACTTTACACATTGGAAAAGCCACTGATGCAGATGGAAAGAGACTTCTACAGAATTTTATAAAACACACCATCCATCCTGCTTATTTTGCTACATATTCTCATTTCTGATGAATTTGTGTGTGCGTGTGTGTGTGCGCCTTGTAGCAGTTTAAAATCCCAACTGCAGAGTTATATTTGCGCCAATTTTAATTGACTTTAGTGACTCTCAAATCATAACATCCTGGTGTTATGATCCATTTGGGAAGTACTCTGGGATGGGTTTTATTTTAAACTAATGCTATATAAATAAAGTGCTTTAAACTGTTCATAATGTAATATACACAATTTGACTAAAGTGGCTGCCTGCTAAGCCAGTGATGAGTCTCCTGTGATGGGTTACATGCTAATACTCAGCGGAGTCCCAACTCACACAATAATCCAAGACAACACACTTTATGTCGAGTGAGTATATTGCTGTGCGTGATGGATACACTTCAGGAAGCGGTTTTATTTCCACTGCAAGTAAAATTTTTCATCCTGTGTTTATTTCTATGAAGTTTCCTTGGATCGTGCATTTATCTCATAACCATAGAATACATGCTCCAGTGGTTTTGAAAGATTTTCTAGATTAGCCTCTAATTTGCTGCTAACTTGTTTTTCATTAAACAGATTTAAAGTGCTTTCTCTGTAGGTCTGTTGGCATATTGCATGATGTATGGAGTTCATTTACAAGTTCAACAATGGGAATAAATGCCTAATGAGCTCAATAGAGAGGGATGCTTTTGTAAAAGCCATATTTCCTTTTTATAAATGAGAACCATGCATGATTGTAAAAATACACATAATACATGCAAAAGTAGATTTTTAGGAACCTGTGCTATTTGTAGGTACAGGTGCATGTCGGGACACAAGTATGCATGCAGGAGCACATTGAATGAATGCTGGCAGGTCTCAGGGGATGATGTTTGACACACGCGCACTTGTGTCAGCACTTGCATGAAAGCACTATCAAACACAAATCTCACAATCGCACTGTTGGATGACACATTTGTGTAAGTGCAGAGTGAGACAAAACACAGAAGAGAAGCTGCAGGTGGCCGCTGTGGATCAATTAGTTCGGCGGTTCCATCGTATCCGTGTGTGTGTGTGTGTATGTGTGTGTTCGCGCATGAGAAGTCAGGTTGCTGAAATGGTGCAGCTGGGGAGGAATACATTATTCAAATAATGTGCACAAACAGAAGGCTATATGAGATGGTGGACAAAGGCATGTTGAGCCAAAAATAAAAGATAAGAAAACAAGTAGCCAACACCAAATCATCAGGATGATTGCATCTATCTATCGATCTATCGATCTATCGATCTACCTACCTACCCACCGACTCTTTTTAATCAATGTTTCAATCTACTGCCTTTAGTTTTTTGTTCATGCTATAATATCAAGCGAAGTATCCATGAACAGCACTCTTGTCTTTTCTTCTCCTATGATGTTCAGTTAGGTCTTGAGGTGCAAGTACACACTGTGTGCATCTTCCTACTGCCAAGCCCATGTGTACATGGCTCCAAACCAAGCGGCAACATCTGGCGGTTCAAAGTGAAGCCTATGAGCAAGTGCATAAAACTGCAGTTCCCCTTTCATCCGCTAGGGGCTGGCTCCAAAACAGAACAAATCCCCAAAGACTCCCATGTTAAAAATGCCAACTTCACGGCAGAAATAAACATGTTTACCGCCTGGTTTAAAAATCCATTTTCGGTTTAATAAGTCAGGTTTACCTTCATGACAACTGTGGGGGGAGTGAATTTTTTTTCTAACTTGCCCGTTTAAAAGTAATTTAATCTCGAAGTTCGGCATATTTAGGGGCGTGTCCTTTTGATTGACAGGTATCGATCTCCGGTAGAACAACCGTGGTTTTCAACTGGTTAACAACGTGACTTAGCTTCCGTTAGCTGGTTAGCTCCCGTTATCTCGGGATTAGCTCGGTTAGCTTTTAGCTCCAGAAAGTTCGCTCGATGTCAATCATCCGCCATGACACTCACAGCTCCCAGCTCAGCTCCACCTCTTTGCCCATATTTATATTTTCCGAGCGAGACGAGGCGCATGACGTTGCCAAGATGGCGATGGTAGGAACCGCTCACCGAGCTTCAATTCAGCTCTTCAGAAACCTACGGGTGACGTCACGGAGGCTCCCTCCATCTCTTTATATACAGTCTATGCTCCAAACACAACAAATAGAAAGTGCACATGGAAAACTTACCAATAAACCTTAAAGGGCAATTATTTCCAGTGATATTAATCAGTCGTAAAAACCCAATGATGAGAGGAGGAGCTTAATCAAAGCAGCCTTGAATCACAGCTGAAGGTTTTCTAAGTACACACTGATTAATTGATTAATTTGAAATATAATTTAACTTTTTGCTGAAAAATATATTACATATATTACACCATTACACCATTACATGGTGAAAGGTAGAAAAAAATTCTACCTTTCACCATTTTTTTTTTTTTTTCCTGGCTTTCTTGTTGTCTCTGCCTGTTTGCCAAATGCACGTCTGGTCATTAGAACAGCTCTCTAATTCACAGATATACCATGCCGTACCAGTCTGTTCATCCTGGTTTTAATGACGTTAAAATAGTTCAGTTTGCCGCAGTGTCCCCATGTCAGAAGGCTGAAATGACAGGAGGCCACAGCCAGTGCAGCTTTCAGCAATCTGTCAACATTCCCACACTGAAAGGTATTCAGTGATAGTTATGATCAGATGAGGATGTATTTTCTTTCTTAGAGACACCTGGTTATGTGTGTGTGTTTTTATGTAAGCAGTTGCCATGTGTTTTTATGGACCAACACTTTTGTATTTAGGGCATTTAAAGTCAGGTGAGGACAGATGGGTGCTTGTTCAGTGTGTGGCAGCTTGCGTTGACTTCAGAATGTGTGATGCAGGGGTGTCTTGGTGAGTGTGTTAAGCTCTACATGTGTTGGTTTGAGTGAGAAAGCAATGATGTATTGACAGATTTATTAAAGGCTGTAGCCTCAGGTCCCTGGCCTCCGGTCTTCTGGCTTTTCTTGCCAGTGATTTGGACATTAGGTGTGTGTATTAGTGAGTATGTGTGTGCACGAACAAAGATGTTCCTCCTGCAAAACTTACTTACTCAAAGGAGCCGCATTTTTTTTCTCCAGTATTTTCTCAGTGTTTCTGTTTGCGTGTGTCTCATTTCGTAGAGATTCTGGAAACAGCACTGTACTTCGCTCACCTGTCCTGCAGCCAAGCCCCCCCATGACCTCCCCCCAGCAGCAGGTGCAGATTAGTTGCTGCATTTGTAAATCTCTCAGAGACTAAGTGCACTCTTTAATAAGGCTCCCTTTTGAAATTTAAATGAACTGAGGCGGTGAGCGGGTGTGTCGGCCCCTGCCTCTCTCGCACAACTTTCGGTGTCATCGTGGTAAATTCATTGTCACCTCGAGCATGTAAGACCTGCAAGGGAGGGAGAAAGGGCTTGACTCATAGTTTCTGTTCTGTATTTATGAATGTTCATGTTCCCACTGAACAGATGTCAGACAAGGTCATGTTTCCTGGCACAAAATACCTGAACTAGCCCAACACCACTTATGAGTGCTTCACAGATACTAATAGCACTGTTTTAAAGCGTGCTAAAGCAACTTATTGCAGCAATTCATCCCAGTCTTATCTCAATTAGAAGTAAAGCTTCCAGTCTGCAGATTCCACAGACTGGTTTAATAATAATTATAATAATAAAAAATAAAAAAAAAACATAAAACAGGATATTGGTTTTATTCTTACCTGTAATTGCTTGTAAATGTGAGAAAGCAGAATATTTGACAAGGTCAAACAGGCTGCTAATTGTTGGTTTGTTTAATTTAATCTATTAATAGAGTTCAACTTGTGGGAACATGGAGTTGCATAATTAAGTTCCAATACAAAGACTATATTAAATGCTGCGGAGGGAACTGATGTATTAGCCCTGTGGCGTGTGGTATGTTGCAAATCAATATTTAGGCGATTGAGTGTTTGTCCAATACATCAATTAGTTGATCCATTAGAGAATAAAATACTTTTGCCTTACTAAAGAATATTTGTTCAAAAGCATATGTTCTCAACTAGTATCCGTCAAAGCTACGGAGCGTACTAATTTACATTAACAGGCTAACAAGAAATGCTACTGTTTCACTGTTTTCTCCTCATCATCTCCAGTTTCCCATGTTGTGCTGTCAAATAAAGCATGCTACCAGTGTTACTCAATGTGAGGTGTGTGATGGCAATGATGTGAAACACTAAAAAAAAAAAAAAAAAAAAAGAAAACACAAAACGCCCATATTGACACAAACAA
Organism: Telmatherina bonti; assembly: GCF_933228915.1. Lineage (NCBI taxonomy): Eukaryota > Metazoa > Chordata > Actinopteri > Atheriniformes > Telmatherinidae > Telmatherina > Telmatherina bonti. Next base: position 12,393,365 of record NC_136632.1, on the reverse strand, counting down.
TTTACATGGAGGATGTTTTGGTATCGGAATTGTTACTGCACTATAATCTCTCTCCTCGGCTTTCGGAGTCACTAATGCATCTCTGATCAGCTAATTTGTCTGTCAAATCATGCTTGACTCATCATCCAAAAAGCTGTATTGATATATATAGTTATAGATTTTCAAATCCAACCATGTTTTTACCTTACTTAACTAAACTCTTTGATTCCTAAACCTAAACAAGTAGCATTGGTGTGTAATCCTTACGAAACAGAACAGAACCTTCAGATTTTACACACTTTCATGCAGACAACTGCAATAGGATTCCTTTGTGACTTGTCATGATCAAATGGAAAGTGCACCCTTTAGCCTGGTAGTAGGTACAATATGGCCAACTTGATGCATAATTATAGGAGTGATGATAACTGACAGTGGCCATTTAATAAGCTGCTAACATTGGAAGCGGGTGGTTGGTTTCTGAGTTAAAGCAGACGGGTGAAATAGTCTAGCTGGGCAAGTCCGTACGACTTCAGCGGGGAGGTATTATCATCATCATCGCACAAACACCTTCTGTGCTACAGTGTGCCACTGAAGAGCTTCAGGGAATTAATGGCTCACTGGGGAGTTCATTCACTCCCACCATTTATCAGACTCCAAGATAAATTCAGTGTTTTTTTTTTTTTTTTTTTTTAAAAGAGAGCTCATAGAACCAGTAATTGGGTCCATCATCAAAGTTTTGGGGATTTTAAGACATATGAATGAACACAAATCTAATTTTGGATCAAACAGCCAAAATATAGGGCATTTTCTTGGTTATAATTTCAAGTGTGAAAAAGAAATCACTATGTATTAGAGGTGTTAAATGGAGAACTGTATGAGGTTAGACCTCATGTCTACTTGTCTGTCTTATTGAAGATTCTCTGTAAAGATTTTCTTTTATCTGTCTTCCCTCCCTCGTATTCATCCCACATTACGATTCTGTTTTCATGCCTTTTTGTTTTTCATTTCTAGTCACTGTCATCTCTCTTTTCTCTTAACCTGTTGGCATTTTAAACAGCTTTTTCTTCTAATTTCGTCTCTTTCATTTGTCAAGCCTTTTTCTAGGAGTATACATAGCTTTACCCCCTGCCGCTGTTTGTTGTTTTGCACCAATTATCTCAGTTTCCCCTCGTTCGGCTTCTTTGTGACTTTCTCTCTTCTGCCACCCCTTTTATTTCCCTGCAACATTTTTCCATGCTTAGTTTTTCCTCCTCATCAGTCCTCTTTTATTTTCTTTGTTTCCCCTGCCCCCTCTTTAGTCGTTATGCTTCTGCTAAACATCTCCTCATTATTTCTCTCTCATCCTTCCCTCTCATTGTGTTTTCTGTCGCTTCTTTCTCTTTGCTGCGGCAAAGAGTTTGTCATCATTTCCCTCGTCCTGCCTCATGCCCACTGACACTTGGTTGTGTTGTTTTTTTCTGTGGTTTTGCTTTCTCAGCTCTTTTCTCTATAGGCTCCATCAAAGCTTTATTTCCTTTTTTTTAATTACCTGTTGTCTCCTGTTTTCTTTCGTTCTTTCTTTTCCCATCTTGTCTAATATCTTTTATTTGCTTGCCAACAAACAAACGACGGGCTGATATTCTGTTCTCAATTTGCTGTGATGGTTGTGGGCATTAAACCAAGTCTGTAAAGGGACTATCTTTGTTGTTCAGCAGCGGTTAAAACACCATCTCTGCCCTAGAGAGAGAAACAGTGATCTGAGATAGAATGGGGTTGATCTCATTTTCTCTTTGTGCCATTTTTTTTTGCCATTAAATTGCTCCGAATTTCTGCTTTTCCGCATTAAATGCAAGTTTTTGATCAATAAAGTATTCCCAGACAGATGTTTTTGACAAGATGCAGTAAAAGCTGTGATACACTAAAAGGCCGGTAATACAAAACTCGGTTTTTCTCTCATCAAAGTAACTTCAGGTTTATCCATCCTACAATGCTGGTTCACCTCTTGCCAGCAAAAATCACTATGGTAACTCATATGAAACGACTAACCTGCATCCTCCTGATGTGCTTGATGACATCCTATGTCCAAGGCACTGGTTTTCATTGAATACACTGCGCTTCATTTATCAACTAATGGGCTTAAAAACATATAGAATAAACTCGATTGATTTAATCGATACAAGAGAGACTCTGTAAGGAAATACTGATAGTGCTGATGTATGTTTTTGCATATATTCTTGTCTTTTTCCCAAATCTGTTCAGCTCTACTAGGGTTGCATCTGAACTAATGAGGTTAATAATGATGTTCACACGTGGCAAAACTACAGAACCATGAAACTGCGTCACTGCTCGTGACGTCACAGTGATAAATAAATACTCTAACACAAAACATGCTCACATGGTGGTGTTACACTTCAAAGGAACCTGATATATATAGTGGAAAAGAAAGGGCACCAAAGACGGATTAATATTGTATAATCGAATGAATTTCCTTATTAACAGTCAGTCATTTTCTTCCAGCCTTCTTTCATTGATGTGGCAACAGGGTTGCTCTCGGCAAGAATAATTGTGAAGAATAATTGTGTCCTCCTCCATAGTTAAGTAGCTGCTAAGCAGGGTTCCTCCGTGTTTGCGATTGGTCAGATGCTGCCAACTCCACCCTTTTATGTGAGTGCATACTGATCAAGATGGGAAAACCCTTGGCTGAAATAACCAGCTTCATAGCTTCTAACAGGATTGTGAATTTCAGAGTAAGCCGACTCAGGTAATGGACAGATATCCTGGCTATGTTATTACAGCTTCGTAATAAAAGCCTAATCTTATAAACCATGTTAAACATGTATGTGTAGGACAGGCTATTCACATTTTGTAATAACCTGCTACGGACCCTCTTGTAAGCTCAAAACCATGGCAGGCATGGGGTGCAAAATACAACAAAAGAGAAAAAGTTGAATTTGAGAGAAGCAAACCACCATAAAAACATCCATCCATTTTCTTAACAGCTTGTTCCAATCAAGGGTCAATGGGAGGCTGAAGCCCATCCCAGCAATCATTGGACGAGAGGCAGGGTACACCCTAGACAGGTTGCCAGTTTATCAAAGACGATAAAAAAAGGTGATTTGATATAATTTTAGAAATAAAAGTTTAGAATGAATACAAAAAAGTGTAAAAAATACAGTAAACCTACATGCAAAATACTAAAAGCCATTTCTGAATGTAAGTAAAGAAGAGATAAAAAGTTTTTCTAAATGCATCAGCATAAGAGGTTGATTTAAAGAAGAAAGATAAGGGGGCAATACGATTTACAAAATATAGACCAATCATAAAAAAAAAATTATTTTGCTAAGTAGTTACCAGAACCAGAACTAAGAATCGCAAGGAACTGTTGTCTCATCTTGGATTTGTGTATTTTTCTTTTTTCTCCTTCATTTCTTCCTCGCTCTGCTTGTATTCAGCTATACACACTCAAATGACAGGGTTATGCCAGGAATACATGGGCAAATATGGAAAACGGTGAAACTTGCTGCGCTTTGTTCACACTCCAAGCGCACTTTGACTGGAGTTTGATTTAAAGTGTAATGTGAACAACCATGCAAAGGAAGAATCTCAGCAAAATATCTTAACTGAGCACTGAGACCTGAACATAGCCTTAGATTCAGCACCAACAAAACATACATTTTCCTCACAAACTGTGTCCTGAATATAAATGTTTGACTGAGCAGCTCATATTGATGTAAATGTGGTATTCAGAGACCTGGGCTTTGTGCGATTTTACAAAACTGGCCTTGTTTTTTTCTTTTGCTGTGTTTTCCGAAATGATATGTTTTCATTTTAACCTGAAATCTGTCTTTTTTAAAAATTTTTTTCTATTTTTGTATTGCGTAACATGCTTTCCATGTCATAGTCATAATCCAAAAACCCTTGAAAAATCAGCGTAGTAGGAGTAAAATATAATGGATTTAGACAGGTGAGAAGGGAAAAGGACAGTCACTGAGAGGAAAAGGAGGAACAGATGGCTTTAGGCAGACACAGTGGGGTTAGCCAGAGCAAAGACACCCAAATCTCAGCTCCAGCAGTCTTCATTCTGGCAAATTAGCTTGGTAAGGTCCCTGGATGCCAGTGCTCCCCTCATTACACAGAGACCATGGCTGGTTGTTAAAAGGCTGAATCCTATTCTGAGGAAGGACATAACTCTCCAAACTAACTCAAACCAAGGATCCTGACAGCCAGATCAATTTACAGCATGTGTACCTTCCAGGTTTTGGTTTCTATGCTCTGATTACGAGACATTTCTCATTCTCAGTCATTTTGACTCAGAGCATATTTTCTCTGATGGTGACAAATCTACCGCAAAGTCCAGTATTTAATAGTTTGTCGTATGTTTTAATTCATCCTGCTTGATGGATTTTACTGTTTAAAAACCTCAGCAGTCTCAGTACACCTGACTCGCAGTGACCATGTTGGTGTTAATGTTCATTTATAACACTTTTGTTTTACTGTGCTTGTAAGATACAGAGATGATGTGTATGTATGTAATGCACCGGGGTTAATTAGCTTCACACCACTGCCATCTATCAAGCTAATGCTCAGGGTCTGGCCCCCAGACAGCTCCATTACCGCCAGACACACACACACACACATAAACACAGGCAAGGGCTAGTTCAGGTCACAAATCATACCTCTGTCGGGTCTTTACATGATAACAAACGTTTAAAAAAAACCTTTGGGTTGGGAATTGAAAGAATCAAAACTGCACCATGGGCTTTTCCAGTGGCATCTCAGGGGGTTATTTTTAGTAATGTTGGGTTTATTTTAACAAGCTTTGCTGACCATACAGAAGTGTTTATGAGATACATCTCCACTAGCATGGTTTGTTTGACAGTATTTTCATGTCTGTGGTCCCTCTGTGACGATGAGTACAACTCTGTGTAGGGAATTTTCTCAGCTTAGGTCCACAGCTATGAGGATGCACAGAAAGAGCGACTGGCCCGGATCATTAGGTTTGTTAGAGTCCAAATCTGGCTGTTAGTTATCTGCTCTGCTCCCATGTGGGGATTGAGTCTGATCTATAGTGAGGGCTGGAAACTGTTCCCCTCTACCGCCAAAGCCATTAAGGAACAGACCGGACAGACCCAACTGTCTACTGTGGCAGGACTTCACAGATGTTGGATTTCTATTGTTTATGTTGCTTTCACTCTTGCAGAGTTCTCTGGAAAAACCACGTGGCAATTAGGGATGCTTTTAAAACGAACAAATCTACCAGCACTCAACAAAAGTAGACATGATTAGCCCGCTTCTTTTCATGGATGGGGAATTGTTGCAGCCCTTTAATTAAGGACAGTTTTATTAAGAATTAATCTGTTTTTGTGGGTGAAAAGTTTTGAGTTTAGACTTCTAATGAGTGTTGGATGTATGTGTGCACTAGAATTTGACTAAAAATAGACTGTAAGGAGCTCTGTGCCTTAAAGCCTTTAAAATTTTCATTCATGTCATGGAAACATTGGAAAAAATGAACAAGCTTTATTATTCGACACTAATCTGCAATGGGCGTGCATCTCTAAATTCCATTCTCGCGATGTTGCAACATCATAAAGGATTCACTTTGCAATGCAGCAAAGCAACTTTGGATACCAAAGATGACGTGAAAGAAATGTATGAAAGTATTTGAGCATAAATTCTACTTCATTGCACATAAAAAAGCCAAATAAAGATAGTAGCTAGTTCTGCTAAAGGTGCTCAACTCATATTGTGATTAATGGCTTAATCAATTCCACACTAATTCCCCATGAAGAAGGGAAACCCCCTCTGAGACCTTTGTTGATACCAATGTACGACTCATCTATCTCGTAATGTAAGGGTCCAGTTTTAATTAAACCGTGAACCTCCCTGATTTCTTGCAAAGTCATGGAGGCTGCAGCTGCAATATAAAGCATATTTGATTTTTAGGAGTGAAATGTTTACCATCCTGGTGCTGCACGGCGGAGCGGCTGGATTGGGATATTTGCCAAATATCACAGCTTGTGAAAGTCTTTTATTACCTGTTAGCTGGATTTATATTTATTTAGGTGTCTTATGTGAACTTTTTGCAGGATTTCTATTGTGTTTAAGAGATAATTGTAGAAACGTGTCCTTGCCCCTCTCAAGAAACCTTGTGATGGATTAGGAGGTGTGTTAAGATTTGAGTGTGTCTTTGGTTCCTGCAATGAAGCTGACTTCTTCTCTTGTTGTTCAGTTAATCTTCTCACTAGTTTTAAACACATTTTTCTTTTGCATCCAGTGACTTTGATGCCGTAATGCTAAAAGAACTCCACCCACAGCCCACCACCTAATTAAAGTCATTAGAATTTTAGTGTTTATTAGAACTGATGGCAATCCCTTCAGTAATTAATATTATTTCAGTTTGGAAAGTGATAGACTGGCGTGACTCTGGGAATTAGAGATCATCAATTTAATGTAAATAACTGTTGGGTATAAAAAATGCAGGAGCATCACCTCAATGATAAATGTGTGAGATTAAGAAAATGTTAATTGAAACAACACATCAGCCTGTTGTATTTTATTACCTCTCACTTCTCTCCCATTTTCTACACTCACACATATTCATTAGAGCAAATGGAATAAAGGGGATTGAAGGAATAATCTTCTTCCCTGGCGATGCGGCGCAACCAAGCCCTTAATTTCCCACCTCTTACTCCGACTCCACTTGCTTTGAAAAAAGCCCAGAGCCATTGGCAACTCGCACAACATGAATGATTTACAACACTCAAATGTTACATGACATTAGACATGCTCAGGCTAAGTAGGTTCTTCAGCTTATACACACAGTACGTGTACTTCTGGCAGATCAGTGCATGTGGGAACACATAAATGTCTGCAGAGATGTTTGGTTTTAGAATATGCAGGTGTGGAAGACGGTGCTATGCCTCCAGCAGGCAGTCCTGGTTTTAACTGAATCTGTAATGTGGCTCTCCCTCTTTTACTCCTCTGTCTTTTGCTTCTCCTCCATTCGTGCAGTAATGACTTGGGCTATACGACTAGACAATGACTATGCGGTGTGTGCAAGAGTAAGTTTGTGTCTGTGTTGGTGTGTTTTCCAGTCAAGGAGTGAAACAACAAAAGATCAAAGTATCAGGTTTGCCCAGGTTGCTGGGCTGCTTTCCTGTCCTTGTTGCAAACAGACAAATATCCAATATTCCTGCAGCCAAGCTTTTATTTCTCTTTGAAAGGGGTGTTTGCATATTTAAATGTACGCAGAGTAGAAGGACAGCACACACAATGATGCACACAAACAAAGGGATGTACAGAGGAGAGCCACATGCACACAAGTTGTTAAAGAAGTTGTTCCCATCTATCAGGCTGGCTTTGATTTGTTTGTATCTATTCTCTGAATATAAATTATACATACACATCCTGGGCTTTATGGAAGTTTTCAATTGTGTTCCCCAGGCGGAGCAGATTAATAACAGGAATCGGATGTCCCACACACAAACTCCTACGCTCACTGACAAAAGTGAGATGTTTTCTTACAACAGAAAATCACAAGTAGTTTTTTTCCCCCCTAAAACTGGATACCCTGCTGCTATAAAAGAAAAGAGACGTCCCAGTTCCATTGTTGATGATTTTCATGGAGGTCGCGCACGCTGATGGATCAGTTGGAACAGATCCCTCAGTTTTAAAACAAACTATAACTTCGTTGTTGTGCTAAATGCTGTGGAGTCAGAGACAAATAAAAGCAACTCTGTCCCCAGATAAATGTTTCCTAATGCAGCCTCCTTATCGTAAACATCACTGCCATGGCAACGCTGAGTGGAGGAGAGTGTTGAATGTTGTTGCTGCCAAAGTCTTTCCTAAAGTCATCGCCACGCCAAGGTTTTTAATCTCCCTGTTAGACAAACACAACACACCTAGGTCTCTTATTTCTTCCAGTGTGCTAATTCTTGAAGTTATATAATTAAGAGTTGTACTGTACTAAAGTCTGAAGCCAATCCTTTAATTTCTGCATTTTGTGCCAGGAGAATAGAAAACATGCAGCTCTTTATCGAAGCAAAAAACTTTGGCAAAAGTAAATGGAAGTTTAAATGTGTACATTAATATGTTTGGAACATGGGGTATTTGTAATTTGTTTACAGTATTAGATACAATTTATGAAACATTTTGCATAAACTTTATTTATAACTTTTCATAAACGTTAACAACAGTTTTACAGAAACCTTTTCTAGAGTTTCACATTCTTTAGTATTGGGTAAATTGCAGTAGCAGTATGACATTAATTCTGTGTTGTTCATTCTTCTGAATTTTATTTTCTGGTAAAAGTTACAGAAACATAATGCAGTTGAATATAAAATTGTCATCAAATTGAAATACATGAACTTTAGCAGTTGGACCAAATACATTTCTCTGTGCAGTCTGAACCCTACAGGTTTCTTTGTGATTTCTTTAAATGGTCTATAGTCAGGATCATCCAAAACCCCTTCAATCGTGCTGAAGTCCAGGATCCGAGGAGGACTTATCCCTTCATAAGACCAGTTCCATTTGTCAGTGCAGCTTTAGTGTAATTTGGCACACCTTAATGTTCTCCATCAATATACGAAGACCATCTCAGGCTTCAGGGACAAGTTGTCGCATTGACTGAAGGTCCAGAGAAGAAAAAAAATCATACACATCACTTTTTTTTCTTTTTAACAAAAATGATTCACTGAAGGTTTTGGGCAAATGTTTGAGATAACAGTAACAGTGAAGCAGGACCTTGAAGAGTCAAGGTCCTGTGTCAGGTCTTTGCTCTCTCTTTCGGAATCTTTTCATCTGCTTCAGATGGCTTGTTTTCATGCCTGCCACCTCTTATTTTCAGTCCTGTTTGCACCAACTCCTCAGTTTTTGACAGATGCTGCACACAATGCAGAGATATGACAAGTTTTCAGCTAATACCTCTTTGGAAAGGCCCTTGTTTAAAAGAACAAAGATATTTATTTGGCTGTCAAATGTTGTTATACATGGTTTTGTAGATGCTACTAAACAAGTTGGAGCAATTTCAGGGAATTTGCAACAGGTGGTTTTTAATAAAGCCACTGAAAAGGGTTCTTTGCTGTGTTTTTCAGTTATACGTTGTGTTATCCAAAGTCTCAGGCCTTGAAGAAGGGCTGTCACTGAAAACGGCAGGGAATATAAATCTATACTCGAGATCTGGTGTGCGGATTCTTTTATTTTTTTTCCCCTGACAAAACATGGTCTAATCCCCTCAGTTTGGTGCCCTTTTAACCATGGGTGAACGTATTCCTCTGAAGACTGTGAAGTACAATTACGAGACTGAAAATGGGGGAAACTGAAGTCAATTTCCAATGAAAAACTTTGGAAAACCACTTTAAGACCAATGAAAAGGTTCTTTTCAGTTGAAAAACAAAGAATAGTTTTAGGTTTCTGTCTAGTGCTCTATTTAAGAATGTATGTGTGACAAATAAATATGGACTATGTCCAGTCCAACTTTATATATGCAGCACTTTTAAAACATTTTAAACCATGATGACCAAAGTGCTGAACACAACACTGGGCTTAAGAACAAATGCAAACATAAATACTAAACAGTAGATACACAGAGATGTTGAGTATGTGGATGATGCCTACAAAAACTTTACAAACCTTCTATACCAATGCAAAACAGCTTATTCTGCTGTTCACCCTTTGAGCTTCTGATACCCCAGAAGCATCCGGCGCAGACAGCTGTTTGATTAACTGCTCCTGTAAACATGGACCCTGCTAAAGCATTCAAATGGTACACTGGTTTTGGGATGGTAGGGTCTCAGTATAAGTCGTTACAGTGGAGAAATATGAGTCCCACCTCATTGGTAAATTACTATGCCCTATGAAGATATATCTAAAAGGTACATCATATTCAAAGTGTGTTTTTAATTGTTTAAGTTTTGTGTTTATCTTCCTAGAATACGTCATTTATATCTGCTTCCGGTAGGTTCACATACAGTATATGACACAGCTGGCACATTTTGCGTAGGGTGGTTCCTCCCTCTGTTAAACAACAAGGCTTGTCATCTTTGGTGGAAATCTCAATGCAGAGAGATGGCAAAATGAGATTCTACAACCAGTGGTTCAATTCTTGATTTCCCTCCGACTGGGACTGAACTGTATCTTCAAACTTGACAAAGCTCACCCCCAAAGCACGAGATTCAGAGAGCACTCCAGGGAGGGGACAGGATGGAATAGCTTGCCTCCAGTCCTGACTTCAGTCTAATGTAACACATGCAGCTCCAGCTTGGGTGAGCTTTTGGTATTAATGTGGCTTAACAACACTGTCTGACTTGGGAGAAATTTAGGTTGAAAAACAGGATGCTAACTCACCGCAGTGTGTGGCCAAGCTGGTGATCCGCATGAGGAAGAATCACTGGGCTGTTAGAACTGGGCTTTTTTTTTTTTACCACATGTACTTTTATCTGTTGAATGAATAAAATCTTGAATTGCCATTATGTCTTATCTTTTCAGACTTCAGTCACCCAGTCCATTAAATAACACCAAACAACAGTCAGACGCAGAATATGCTTTATGGCACGTACAGAAGACTTGACATGTTTTTCATGGACACAATTCTCAACTTTGCTCATCCCAGAAATGCATTTTGCTTAAAAAAGGGGCACCATTTTTACAAGGGAAATAAACAGACTTTCCAGCAGTATAAGTCTTGTTGCCAAAAATAAAGATATTATCCACCAAACACAAATTCCCTTACTTTTTACACTAACCTTATATGAATCATGCGGCATAATCTTACATGATGACCTTTGACTTGAAGTAATAAGATGCTGACCTAGAGTCATGCCTTGACATTAATTTCAATAAAATGCCAAGTTTTAAATAATCTTACTGGTTTTCATACCTGCCAATAAAAGGTAGTGAAAGGTAATAATCTCACACACACACACATATATATATATATATATATATATATATATATATATATATATATATATATATATATATATATATATATATATATGAAAAAAACACATTGGATAGCCTTTTTTCTAAGCATACAAGGTGTTTATGGGTAACAGCTCACTATTTACCCTGTTAAGCCCCCAAAAATGAAAATTTCTACCTTACAAAAATGCAACATTTTATGTTAATCAGAAGTGAAAATATATCTTCTTTTATAAAATGTATAGCTCTCTTCCCACTCCAATCTGATTAATGACTTTTTCAGTGTTCTTATCCTCAGAACACTGTCTTCCTTCAGCTCTAAGTGTGGATAGTATTAAAGTAAAGACCTAATTTAGCTTCCTGGTGCAATAGAGTCCTGAAATCCAAGGCAATTTTGAGCAGCTTACAGCAAACCTTGCAAAACAAAAATGTAACCTTTTTAAAATGGCAAAGGACAAGTGTAGATGCAGGATGACAAAGACTTCACATGCTGCCTAAAGGGAATAAAAGCAGTGAGTAATGCGCTTCAGAAACACTCCAGTCTCACACAAATACACACTTATACACACTTATATGCATTGTCTTCACACTTTTCACGCTGTACCGGTGGGGTTTGCTGTGTTCTGCGGTTAAAGGCGCTTTTATATGTGTGTGTATGTTTGTGTAAAAGACAGCTGACAGCTCTGATGCTTTGGTCAAGATTGGCAGTGAAATCTTACTGTTGATGAATGCCAATGAGACGTAGCAAACATTAATGTGTGTTTGTGAATGTTGGCGAGTACAGGGTGACCCCCCCCTTTCCACCCAGCTGTCCCCCTCCATCGGGGGTAAAATCAATCTGCTTGTCAGCCATTAAACACCTTCGGCCTGTTACGTTACCTATCACCATCAACATGTATGTGTGTTTCCTTGTGTGTGAGTGTGTCTTTTGTCACTCTGTCAACCTCTTATCTATTTTTGTGGGTTTTTTTTTTTTTTTTTTGTCAATCTGTCCTGCTGTCTAGTCGTTGATGTCTTCCCTGTCTCTGTTGCAGCATCAGATCATCTCACTACCCTTAATCTGTCAGTCATGACAGCAGGGTTCAAAAATGACACTCTACATTGCAACTAACCTTTTTGTCAACTGTTTATGTCATCCATATTCACACTCATTCTCAGTCCTGCTTCTGCAATGTATACATACATCTATATATATTTAGTTTGTTTTTAATGTGTCCTGCACCATGGTTTTTTTTACGTTTTAATGTAAAGCACCTTGTCTCGTACATAAAATGTGCTGTACACATAAACTTGCTTTAATAGCTATTTTCTTCTTTACTGTTTTACCTCTCCAGATCCCCCAGATCAGCTATGCCTCCACAGCTCCTGAGCTGAGTGACAACAGCCGCTATGACTTCTTTTCCCGTGTGGTGCCGCCAGACTCCTACCAGGCTCAAGCCATGATGGACATTGTCACAGCGATGGAGTGGAACTACGTGTCCACGCTCGCCTCAGAGGGCAATTATGGCGAAAGCGGTGTGGAGGCCTTCGTCCAGATTTCCAGAGAAACTGGTAGGAGCTGTCGTTGGTTTTCACAGCTATAGCCAAGCACAGGTTTTAGCCTGCATGACATGCATCAGTGTTTCCAAAATATGTGTGGTTTTGAGACATGGTGCACGTTGGAGAGAAGAATTTTTCTTAACTTGTGGAAGTTTTACATCACCTTTTGGCTTGTACCTCTATTTGTCTTGTACAAAGCATTTGCCAACCTTTTTCACCTTTTTAAAAATCTGGATGACAGCAGCATAAAGGACTTCAACATACACAAAAAAAGACACTTGTGAGGCAAGCTAGCGACTTCATATCCACTGTTTCCACATGATAACTGTTATACATTGGTTGTGGACTTTTGTGTATGTTAGATGATAACGGGGTGTACTCTGCAATTTTAGAGGAACTAAAGCAAGGATTGAGTTGAAAACCTGTTGTTTAGCTTTCCATGGAAACCATGGTCAAAGTTTTGTCTTTGTGCAAATTACAGGTTGTCCAGTAGATTGCCGACAGACGCATAAACATGTCCTGGAAGACCTACGCTCATGTAACTGTGCCATGTTGCAACCTCCAGGGCCGTATCCAAGGTTTTAGAAATACTGAGGTCCACCCCCCTTTACCGCCCACACATCTCAAAAGAGACCAAACTGAAAAACAAACTCAATTTAAAGTGGAAGCAGGTGGTGTTTGACAGAACCTGATTCCACTCTTTTCTTTTCTTTTCTTTTCTTTTCTTTTCTTAATCCATTCCGTTTCTCTTCTTTTGGCTTTCTACTTTCTTCTCAACTTCCCATCTCCTCCTCCGTTTCTCTTGTCAAAGTGTTCCAAAACCATTTATAGTTGTCTAACGTACATTAGTTTTTCTTTATCTGGAATAACAAAACACATCTATGGTCAATCAGATTTTATTGTGAACAACACAGACATACAACCCAGCTATTATCCATCATTTAGTTATACTATAAAAAAAATCTTTCGTTAACCATCAGTTAACCAAATGAGACTGAATGATTTGTCTCTTATCAAATATTTTTCTCATGTTCTTTTTCTTTTTTTGAAGCTCACAGCAGCAGGGTTATTTTCAGAAATGAACATTTTAATGCCACCTGATCCATTGAACAAACTACTTTGCAGCCAAGCGGCAACCTCCGGCGGTAAATAGTGAAGCCCATGTGGAATTGCATAAAACTGCAGTTCCCCCTTCATCCGCTAGGGGCTGGCTGCAAAACAGAGCAAGTCCCCATAGACTCCCATGTTAAAAAGACCAACTTCACAGACAAAATAAACAAGTTTACAGCCTGGTTCAAAAATCCATTTTCGGTTTATAGGTCAGGTCTACCTTCATGACAACTGTGGGGGGAGTGAATTTTTTTTTAACTCACCTGTTTAAAAGTAATTTAATCTCGAAGTTCGGCATATTTAGGGGCGTGTCATTTTGATTGACAGGTACCGATATCCGGCTTCAAGTGAGAAGAACGTAGAACAATCGCGGTTGTTAGCCGGTTAATAACGTGACTTAGCGTTAGCCCAATTACCTCCATTAGCTGGTTAGCTCCCGTTATCTCCTGTTATCTCTGGGTTAGCTTGGTTAGCTTTTAGCTACAGAAAGCTCGGAGTTCGCTCGATGTCAATCATCCACCATGACGCTCACAGCCCCCCTCTCAGCTCCACTTTGCCCATATTTGTATTTTCCGGACGAGATGACGCACATGACGCTGCAAACATGGCGATGGTAGGAACCGCCCACCGAGCTTCAATTCAGCTCTTCAGAAACCTATGGGTGACGTCACAGAGACTCCGTCCATCTCTTTATATACAGACTATGTCTGCAGCCAACGTTTTTTCTAGGCCCATTAAAAAGCGGTGAGCCGATCTCAGGGACATATTGCTACGTCCAAACCAACTTACCACTCCAAGCTAAACTCATGCAGCTTTTTATAACACTTAATTATTTCTGTATATCAGCAAAAAATCCTAAACAACTGATGGATGGAAAGACTTTCCAAAAAAAAAAAGACAAAACAAAAAAAACAAAAAAACAAAACAGTGATAGTATTACACATGTCCAACAACTCCACATTTTCTCCATCCGTTCCGGGATACAACCTGCCTGTCGTCCTCTTCTTCATGTGACCTCATCATAACCTCATCACCTCTGCTTCTGTGTTCTGATTGATTATCAGATGTTTAAAGAGCACCAAACTGTGCTTTTGTGTTTTGTGTTACTGACACATTACCACACATAAAGGCACTTCAGATTGATTGATCACCAAGGCGTAAATAAGTAGTGCGCTGTTGTGTCGCTACACTATGCCTTATTTCGCATCTGACCATGGCAGGTGGAAGAAGTAGTTCATACCAATCCTAAGAGCTGATTTGTTTTCTACTGTGTTCATGTTAATGATAATTATCAAAATGTGACTGACATTTAATTTAAGAAACGGAAGAATATAAACAGCTGATATGGGAGTAATCAATATTTCAGCATCAATCTGCACATGACCCCTAATTAGTCCAACCGCAAAGCTCAAAAGCCTTCGTTTTCTTAATTTTATTAAGTACACAGGAGAAAAATACCGAGGTCCAGACCTCGGCGTCTTAAATGGTAGGTACGATTATGGCTGGCATTTGTATGAGCTGCAGCGTGAGCATATGTTGCTATGGCAACATTTACCTTTACGCGCTTCTACACAATTGTATCTGTCGGAGCAAAGTAAACTAAATTTATAGCAAAAAGATAATGCTCATTCTCCTTTTAATTAGCGTAAGTGATGCTTATAGTACTTGCTTTTCACAGCTACTTCATTCTGTGGAAAGCCTGCTCTTTTACAGTTCATTAAATCCCAGCAGACATCTGAAAACAGCAGGGCACAGCTGTAATTAATAAGGTTTAAACTCATGAGTGTTATTGCCTCGTTTCATTTTCTTTATGGCAAAAGTATTTCTCTTTGGTATGAAGGTACCCATCTGGAGAAAATCAGGACTTAGCATGTCCCTGTTTCAAGTGTTTAAAAAATAATCTGGATGAAAATCACCCATTGGTTTACTTACATGAGGTGTTTGTTCAAAATGGATAATTTAAAAGAAAAATCTATAATAATCCACCTTTTGTCTTGTTTTTGCAAAGATAGTGCATGATGGACCCAAACTACACACATTTTAGGGAGTTGTTGGTCCACATCTTGCCATCTATACTTTGCAAACAATCATATTTTCTGTAGAATCTCTATGTGTGGTTCTCTTGTTATGCTTTATGCTTCATGTAACATGGTGATGAGACCACTGATGTGACTAGCAGAGAGTGAAATTATCACCTTATCAGTTGTGAGTTCCACTTCACTCAACCCTCTTGTGCGCACACAGACACACACAAAAATAAAAAAGTTAAGGAAAACATTGCTTTTCTTCCCATGATTATGGACTGCCAGAGGTTGATGGCTTGTTATTAATATGCACTTTCTAAGGTTTACTCTACTGCTCGTGACAAGCTGATATTTCATCTTTGCAGATCTAGAAAGCCTGGAAAACTATCATTTTATAGTAAGTGTACGATGTATTATGGCAGTAAAAGTACAAAAATAAGCATATCGTTGGCATAACTGAAGAATCAGAAAGCTGCAGAAAATTTTCTCACTTGAATTTTCAGACGAGCATATGTTCTGCAAAATGTTCCATGTCAGCACAAGTCTAGAAATTTATGGCCCTAATTTCGGCACATGTGCATCACTGCACACACTAAACTTGTACAGGTTATGTCATTCATTCATTTATTTTCTTGACTGCTTAGTTCAGTTAAGGGTTATGGAGAAGCTGGAGCCTATCCCAGCAATCACGAGTGAGAGGCAAGGTACACCCTGGACAGGTTGCAAGTCCATCGCATGGCCAACACAGAAAGACCATTCCCACTCACACCTCAGGACTATTTAGAGTAGCTAATCTTGGTACATAGGCAACTGTTTGAGGCTTTCCCCAGTGACCTTTGGGCTGTGAGACAGGTATATTGTCAAACTGGGTTTGTATCTCACAATGAGATGCACTCTTCTGAGGTTGGGGGCTTCAGGTGCTCTTTAGACCAGGAGTTTCTTGTATTTTTACTTGTGCGTGTGTGTAGCTCCCCTACTAGCATTTCAACAGCATGAACCTTTTTAAGGAACCCAACATTTACGATGGCAGGAACTTCTTTATTATGTAAAGACATGAGGCTTAGTCCTCAGCAGATGACATATAAAGTTTTTTTTTTTGTCAGCCACTGGTCATTGGTGTTGTGCTCGTTACTGAAAAAAGGTAACTATTTATCGTAACTTTATTTTTCATTTGGCTTTTTAAGATCTCTGATAGCAGAATGACTTCATACAGCAGCTGATCAGTTACCTTCCACTGGTCTGTAAAGGTTAAAACCAGTTTTAGTCAAGGAAAAACTAAATTCTAAACTTTTACTGCATTTAGTCTGAAAGTGGACTGCAGGACTAAGATGGAAAAAAACTAAAGAAAAACTCTGAAAACTGCAGCACTTGAGGTAAAGCCTGCTGCAGGAGGAGCAGAGACCTGATCTGTGCTGGTTTGTAGTTTTAGCCCCTGAGTAAATATTCAATTCAATTCAGCTTTATTTGTACAACGCCACAGTTTCATCTCAGGGCGCTTCACAGACACATTTATTCAAGCCAATTCATAATAAATAACCTAGTTAAGGAAAACCAACAAATTGCATCAAATCTTGACTTCCATCCAATCTCCAATCCTGAGCATGCATGAAGCGACAGTAAATAAATAGTCTCGATTGTTATGACAGAATAAATACTGAGTTCTTTCCACATGCACATGCTACTTCATGCACAACGGCAGCGTGCATATTGTTGATACGGCTACATTTTTTTTCATAGACTCTGCTGGCCATTCCATTGTGCAAACTTCTACCACCGGTTTATAGGTTTCCATGCACTTCTTCAGATGTAATCCATGTCTACAATGTCAAACATTATGTAAAATCCAGCATTGATCCATCTCTGCATTCTACCCTTTACACAATACTTCCATACCATCTGATCCACAGCACTGGGTAGCCTGTCTGATGGTGTGAAATCTCATGCTGTGAAAATAAGCACCTGTAGCTGAAACAGATAGAAAGGATCATATTTCCTCTGTTCTTTATCTTTTAAAAGGATTTTTAATGGAACTTCCAATTCATCTCAATGTTCATTCATTCATAATAAAACAGAATCTAAATTTGAAAGCTGAATTAGATCTGATTAATGAATGGAATGGAAACTAAATGGAACAAAATACTAAACGAATAATGATCAACACTACTGTCAGCCTGCTGGATGTCAGGTCTCCGTCTCCTCAAGAGAGATGCTACACACTGATTCTACCTGCCTACAGCCACCATGAAGAAACACTTTCTCTGGACTCAGCGTTGCTGTGTGTCCAGGTTGTTTGTGTGTCTGGTTGCGTGCATGTGTGTGTGTGCGGCTGCACACACTGACCTACCCATGTCTGCCATGACATCTGCTCTTCATCATTCATTCATCATCAATGAGACTGTGTGGTTGTTCCTCCCCTTAACCAGCCGGTCAGATGAAGTCAGCATCAGTGGGGGGAATTACAGCCTAACACTACCTGCTTCTTCAGTGTTAACTATTAATTGAGTTTGGTTAATAAAAATAAATCGGGACAACTTCTGGCTCGAACATCTACAGCAGTAGCACAATATAATCCCAACACGTGAAACTGCTGTCCACCCAAAACAAAAATGAATTTTAATTGCAAAAGTAATGGTAACGGTAACAGCTTTGGAATCATGGAGATAGTAATTAGTTAAATTACATGTTACCGAAAAAAGTAACGCTCTTAGTAACACCATTTATTTTAAAGTCATTACTCCCATCTCTCTTAGTTGCTGACAGAACTAAATGTGCTACCGGTAACACATAACTACCCAACACTGGTAGTGAAATCATGATGCTGATGAGTGAAAAGCAACGTTAGAGAGCTGTTTTTGAGGAACTTAAAGTGTAAAGGGACATACACTAACCTCAGAAAAGTGCTGGAGTGGTGAAAGTAGCTCATAAATGATGGAGAGACTGTGAGTTGCTGTAAAGCAGTGACTGAATCTGAGCAATTATATTGTACTACTGATTGTCTCACAGCGGTTATGTTACAAGGCACAAACAGAAGCTCTTGCATGCTTTGGAAAACAAAGTCTCTACTATTCCACAAACCCAAGTGCTGCAGATTCCACTTCTTTATCAATGATCTCAGTGCTCAAACATCTGTGGTTAGTAAACAGCACTAGTGTGATAATAAGCTAACGCTGCCATTTTTACATATTTATTTACACAACTCTCACAGAAGATGCAGTATTCCACTTATAATAAAGAAGGTAAATGTAAGACCCTTGTCTGACAGATGGATTGATATGTGTGTTTACTAGTGCTGTTCTTTTATCCAAATGGTGGAAATATAAGAGAAACTACAGCACTCAGAGAGCGCCACCTCCGCCAAGCATATTGTGATTAACACCCAACATAACTTCAAAGTGATCCAGAATCCAGGATCTCTTCCGGATCTCCACCAACATATAATCATTTGTCCCTTGTGAGACCCCCAATATATCCTGAAAATTTAATCAAAATCCATCCATAACTTTTTGAGTTATGTTGCTAACAGACAACCAAAGAAACAAACAAACTCCGGCGGATGTATTTAAAAGACCAAGTTAACAAAGTCTGCAGAAATACGTAAACAAAAATATTTGACCCCCGTGTCCATCCAGCGGCATGGAAATGAACAAACAGCACCTCTACTGAAAGCACACATCCCACAAATTCCAAACATACCAGTTTGATGTCGCTATGGCCATGATTCACTCAACCAGAGTCAAAAGAAGGCCGAATTTATGCATCATGTTTGAAAAACATCATTAAATATTCTGCCTTACCTTTGCTGTTTTGCCTCCAAAACTTTAATCCGCCTACATAAAACTCCATTCAGTAAAGCAACTGTATTTCCTACTGTGCTTTGGGGGTGGTTAGGCGGACAAAATAAAAAAATTTGTGCCTGGTAACATCAGTTTGATTGGACGACAACAGCTGTCAGTGATTCAGCATCACAAACATTTCCTGCTTTCTCAGTGCTGATTGGTCACATTTATGTAAATATGATGACATCGGCGTGATTCTACCGTATCACACAATTAGAAAGAGGGGTCAGTCATACCGATCGGCCAATCAAAGCATAACGCACACACCCACTGCATACAATTACGTGGTAGTCAGTGGCTGCTTTGTACCTTTTATTTAAAAACCGGAATCTAGGATCTCTTGCGGATCTCCACTTAAATGTCATCATTTGTCCCTTGTGACACCCCAAATATATCCCGAAGATTTCATCAAAATCCATCCATAACTTTTTGAGTAATGTTGCTAACAGACAAACAAACAAACTCCAACGAAAACATAACCTCCTTGGCAGAGGTATCCAGCAGAGAGCTTGATATTGTCTTGCTGTATAGACTCCTTAGACCAGGGTGCCCAAAGTCGGTCCTCGAGGGCCGCTGTCCTGCAGGTTTTCCATGTGTCCCTGTTCTAACTCACCTGGCCTCAATTAAATGCATCCAGCCTGTGAACTTTTGAACAACAAGTGATTGATTTGAGTCAGCGGTGTTGGAACAGGATACATGGAAAACCTGCAGGATTGTGGCCCTCAAGGACCGGAGCTGGACACCCCTAAGTAAAGACTTAGACCTTCATAAGAATGCAAAAAGTCTGAAAAAGACTGAATTAATTTTTTTTTTAATCTCTTGAAAATGTAGTTAAAATCAGTCTGAGTTGACTGATATTCAAATTTCAGACATGATATTTAATTGGTTGAATTAACCCTGAGATGACATATATATATTTTTTTTTTCTTCCATGTTACTATTTGTCAGATCTTTTTCTTCATTTTGTTGTGAAATCTTGGCTCAAAATTCTGTTTTACACAATCTGATACTCTACTTCTCCTCTCTGGTGAATACATTAGTAGTACAAAGGTGCAAAATTTTATTTTTGACAGAACACATTGTAATAAACACTAAATATACAAAGAAAAAAAAGCTATATATATATATATATATATATATATATATATATGTATGTATATATATATATGTATGTATATATATATATGTATGTATATATATATATATATATATATATATATATATTTTTTTTTTTTTTTTTGTAATTTTTAAAAAATTTTTATTTTTATTTTTACAGTTTTTAAAAGGCAACTAAAATTTCAGATAAAAAAAAAAGACTTTTATTCCCTCTTTTTTTGGTTCAGGCCTACAAGGGTTAACTTAAAGGAAACAGGAGTGACACAGACATAAAAAAAAAAAAAAAAAAAAAAAAAACCCAACGAAATACCAGGGGACGAATTCCTTGTCTGTTTTTATTTTCATCTTAAAAGTGTGCAAATCTCTGTGGTCCTTAGAGCATCAAGTTGTCTGAATACAGCCTCAAATCAGTTGATAAAATTCTCCAACTCGTGTTGACAGATCAAAATGTTCTGCTTTTCTCCGTTTAAATCTCAAATGTTTATGAAAAACACATTACGCTGGATGTTGACAACTGTTTAAAGGCTGACAGAGCTAAAGAATCCATTTGAGAGAATGTCCATCTGTTTTCATCTACTTTGATCACTCCCTTTACTTGAGATGTTCCCACTTTTGTAGCTTGTCTGCGTCATTTTTGTGCTGTTGCTGATATGACAGCTGTGTGTGTGTGTGTGTGTGTGTGTGTGTCTGCCTGCTGAAGTCTATCTGTCCATCTTTGTCTCTGTCCACGTCTGGAGCCAGTTCACTTGAGGCTGCACGCTGTGACAGTCAGCACATAGATATTTTCTGTGGTGTCAGGTCGCTTTGTATGTGTGTGTTTGTGTGTATGTGTGCAAGTCTGGATAAAGCAGTCCTTAGCATTATGGGTATATGTGTTCTGTCGGTCACCATTGTGTTTTGTTCCCTATTTTTGTGTATTGCAGAGCCGCATGCTGTGGCAGCAGTCAGTCACTTGTTTACTCTGCAGCTCTGAAGATGTGAACCATACAAAGAGGATGAGGGGATGGCAGAGGTGACAAAAAGTTGATAAATGAGACACGAGGGGAGCAGGAAAACGTAAAGGAGAAGAAGTCCAGCGTCTTTCCTTCTTTTTTTTGTGCACTAAAATTGTGAATCAAGAAAGAAATGAGACGTGAGAGCATCACAACGCAGAGTAATGATCCTGTTGTAGAGCAACAGTGCTCCCTGGCTTGGCAAAAATGCACATGTACTTGCAAAAATGCACATTAGAAATATATGCATAAACACACTGGTGGATGATGTACACCTACACGAAGAGCCACGGGAATTCCAAGGTGATTATTTTGTGATTACATTGTAATAATTGCAAGGCAATCTGATTACAGGTACTAAACAGCCATATTAATTGCTGTGAAATCATTCACTGGGGTTTTTGACTCTGCCTGTGAGTGTGTATGCGCATGCTAAGCACCTGAAAGTTTTAGAGTGTAGGTGCTCAAGCCCTATTAGCATATGTCATGGGTCACTGATTGTGTCGTCTTGGGTGCTTGCTGTCGTGACGGAGCTCGTTTAATGGTGCCTCGTCATCCTTCTCCCTTCTTGTCCCGTGACTTTCTCACTGAATACAACACAGTTTCAATATTTGCTTCTCCAACATTGTTTGAAATAGAATATGTCCTACTTCTGTTGGATGCTGCTCAGCTGCAGCGTTGTG
Organism: Telmatherina bonti; assembly: GCF_933228915.1. Classification (NCBI taxonomy): domain Eukaryota; kingdom Metazoa; phylum Chordata; class Actinopteri; order Atheriniformes; family Telmatherinidae; genus Telmatherina; species Telmatherina bonti. The sequence goes on along the minus strand of NC_136632.1, from coordinate 12,371,187 downwards.
CCACTCCCAGGAGGAGTTGGTAGGAAATTCTGCACAACTAATTTTTCAGCCAAGCCCACACAGCAGTCAGCAAAATCTTTGTTTTGCAAAAACTGCTTTAGGGAGGGCTGGAAATAGATTGTATTTTAGGTTACAGTAATATGTGAATACAAAACCTGGATGTTGCTGCTGAACGCATGAGCTTCCACACTGTTGCAGTACTACACAATCACCAGTGCTACTACTGGCACTTAGCATTGATAGCGGAGAGCATTGGCTTTCTGATCGTTGATTAAATAGTGAAAAAAAAAACAACATTCCACGAACTGTTTTTGTAATATTCTCTTAAGTGAAAAATTAAAATGCATGACAAATGTGAAAGATTGACTATTAAGCAAAATGGTGCATTCACATCAGGATAGTCTGCTAGATTCAGTACAAGTGGGGACTCGGCTCATTAGTAGGGGGATGTATCCATGCAGACCGAGATCGCATTCATGCTGCACTTTGGTCAAATGAGCAAAACCATTAGAATAACATATTCCCATTCTCACTAAAGGTGGCGCTGCACTAGTATTCAGCAATAGAGAGAACAAGACCCTTGTGAAGAAGAGAACTCTGTTTCCTCCACTTGCAAGCTAAACATGGAGGTTATTTAATTTGTCCTTTATGAGTATAATGCAGAAATACGCTGCAACAGTGGGCACAGCATGAACAACAGATGAGGCAGAGGACCCTTAATGCAATGCTAGGTTCAATACAGGCGGTGACTTTTTTTGTAGTCGGTTTCCTGTATTTGGTCTACTTGAAATGAACCGAGTCCGCTTCTTTGATCCAAAACAGAATTTGTTTGGCATATTTCTCCAAATGAATCAAACTTTCCGAGCAAATGCATTTGGATTTGAATCAAAAAGGCTGATGCGAATGTGACTTAAGTTGCACTATTCGACAGGATTTTCACTTCCTCAAATTTTAATAGAAAGTGCTTCGGGTTGTCAATGTAAAATATATATGAAAATTAATTGCAGTAACTTCTCCTTTAACTCGAGGTGGCTGCCTAAGCAGCTCAGTAATTTTTTTCTACACACATTTTTTTTAACAATGTTATTTTGTCCAATTCACAATATAGATATATATAAACAGATTACAGCTCATTGTCAGCCTTAGTGGTTCTCAGCCTTTTTGGGTTGTGACTTACAAGAAAAATCAGGTTGCTGGTCTTAACTCCCTTCTAAAAACAATCAGTTATACACTTGCAATAACAATCAATAAAATCTGTGGGAATGCTAATTAAACCATTAGCATGGTTTATGCAACTCACTCCCCAGTTTAGAATGTCTTACCTTTTTTTTTTTTTTTTCTTGTTGAGGCCTGATATCCATCAATTCATATATTTCATTTAGAAAAATTAACATCAGGTATGGATGATCATATAAATTAAAAGAAGCTAATGCTACCAAATTAAGAAAATATATAAATTAATTGAATTGGTATTGACTGAAGTTTGACTGTATTTTGTTGGAAATCTACTGGAGATGGAAATATTTTGGTTCCACCACCAAGTAAACTGTATGGCAGTTCTTTATTACCTGAATGTTTCAGAACCATTGGTTACATCTTTTTGTCATGCAGTCTTTTCTAACAGCTGCTAGCATGCTAACATGGGTGTTAGCTTGTTGACTGGTTTCACATGGCAAATTGGATGAAGTAACAGATGCTACAGCACACTTTTGTTGACATCCATGCTAGCTAAAGAAAACCATCTGTAAAGTAAACTTTAAAACACCTTTTATCATTATCAGTAAATGTAGGAGTAGAGTGCCATTAGCCGAAAAAGTTGGCAAATTTATGTTAGCCTACTTTTGTTCATAACATAAGAAGTGTTATGGTTCCATTACTGAAGCATGTAGTTTAATCGATTTGTTTCAAATGTTCAATCATCTCCAGCGTAAGAATCTAAACAATTCTGTTCAGTCATGCCTGCATCCTGGAATATATTCACTGTGATTTTTGCAGCATGTAGCCCGTGTGATTTTACCCCCAGCTATATCTTTCAACTCAGGCAGAACTAGTAACAGGAACAGCTCAATGAACACGCTCCAAACATGTTTATTCATCATTAGTAACTGTTCATGAACTGTGAGCAAAACAGAAAAGAGTAGACAAGATGTTTGTGTCTGTGCCCAACACACCAATGTAGCCATCCATCCATCCATCCATCCATCTTCTGCCGCTTATCCGGGGTCGGGTCGCGGGGGCAGCAGCCTAAGCAGGGAAGCCCAGACTTCCCTCTCCCCAGCCACATTTGCCAACTCTGCGGGGGGGATCCCGAGGCGTTCCCAGGCCAGCCGAGAGATGTAATCCCTCCAGCGTGTCCTGGGTCTTCCCCGGGGTCTCCTCCCCGAGGGACGTGCCTGGAACACCTCACCAGGGAGGCGTCCAGGAGGCATCCTGACCAGATGCCTGAGCCACCTCAACTGGTTCCTCTCGATGCGAAGGAGCAGCGGCTCTACTCTGAGCCCCTCCCGGATGACTGAGCTCCTCACCCTATCTCTAAGGGAGAGCCCAGCCACCCTGCGGAGGAAACTCATTTCAGCCGCCTGTATACGAGATCTCGTTCTTTCGGTCACGACCCACAGCTCATGACCATAGGTGAGGGTAGGAACGTAGATCGACTGATAAATCGAGAGCTTCGCCTTCTGGCTCAGCTCCTTCTTCACCACGACAGACCGGCGCAGAGCCCGCATTACTGCAGACGCCGCACCGATCCGTCTGTCGATCTCACGCTCCATCCTTCCCTCACTCGTGAACAAGACCCCGAGATATTTAAACTCCTCCACTTGAGGCAGGACCTCACTCCCGACCCGGAGAGGGCAATCCACCCTATTCCGGCTGAGGACCATGGTCTCAGATTTTGAGGTGCTGATTCTCATCCCAGCCGCTTCACACTCGGCCGCGAATCGCTCAAGCGAGAGCTGGAGATCACGACCAGACGAAGCCAACAGGACCACGTCATCCGCAAAAAGCAGGGACCCAATCCTGAGGCCACCAAGTCGGATCCCCTCAACCCCTCGGCTGCGCCTAGAAATTCTGTCCATATAAGTTATGAACAGAATCGGTGATAAAGGGCAGCCTTGGCGGAGTCCAACCCTCACCGGAAACGAATCCGACTTACTACCGGCAATGCGGACCAAGCTCTGACACCTGTCGTACAGGGACCGGACAGCTCGTACAAGGGGGTCCGGTACCCCATACTCCCGGAGTACCCCCCACAGGAGCCCCCGGGGGACACGGTCGAATGCCTTCTCCAGGTCCACAAAGCACATGTAGACTGGTTGGGCAAACTCCCATGCCCCCTCCAGGACCCCAGAGAGGGTATAGAGCTGGTCCACTGTTCCGCGACCAGGACGAAAACCACACTGCTCCTCCTCAATCCGGGATTCGACTATCCGGCGGATCCTCCTCTCCAGGACCCCTGAATAGACCTTACCAGGGAGGCTGAGGAGTGTGATTCCCCTGTAATTGGAACACACCCTCCGGTCCCCCTTCTTAAAAAGGGGGACCACCACCCCAGTCTGCCAATCCAGCGGTACTGCCCCCGATGTCCACGCGATGCTGCAGAGGCGTGTCAGCCAGGACAGCCCCACAGCATCCAGAGCCTTAAGGAACTCCGGGCGGATCTCATCCACCCCCGGGGCCTTGCCGCCAAGGAGCTTTTTGACCACCTCAGCAACTTCAGCCCCAGAGATAGGAGAGTCCACCCCTGAGTCCATCAGCTCTGCTCCCTCATGGGAAGCCGTGTTGGTAGGATTGAGGAGGTCTTCGAAGTATTCCCTCCACCGACCCACAACGTCCCGAGTTGAGGTCAGCAGCTCCCCATCTCCACTGTACACAGTATTGACGGAGCACTGCTTCCCCCCCCTGAGCCGCCGGATGGTGGACCAGAATCTCCTCGAAGCCGTCCGGAAGTCTTTCTCCATGGCCTCGCCGAACTCCTCCCATGCCCGAGTTTTTGCCTCGGCAACGGCCGAAGCCGCATGCCGCTTAGCCCGTCGGTACCCATCAGCTGCCTCCAGAGTCCCACAGGCCAAGAAGGCCCGATAGGACTCCTTCTTCAGCTTGACAGCATCCCTCACTGCTGGTGTCCACCAACGAGTCCTGGGATTACCGCCACGACAGGCACCAACGACCTTGCAGCCACAGCTCCGGCCGGCCGCCTCAGCAATAGAGGCACGGAACACAGCCCATTCGGACTCAATGTCCCCCGCCTCACCCGGGACATGTTCGAAGCTCTGCTGAAGGTGGGAGTTGAAGCTCGCTCTGACAGGGGACTCAGCCAGACGTTCCCAGCAGACCCTCACAACACGTTTGGGCCTGCCAGCTCTGACCGGCTTCCTCCCCCACCATCTGAGCCAACTCACCACCAGGTGGTGATCAGTTGACAGCTCCGCCCCCCTCTTCACCCGAGTGTCCAAGGCATGTGGCCGCAGGTCCGACGATACGACTACAAAGTCGATCATTGAACTGCGGCCCAGGGAATCCTGATGCCAGGTGTACATATGGACACTCTTATGCTGGAACATGGTGTTCGTTATAGACAATCCATGACGAGCACAGAAGTCCAATAACAAAACACCATTTGGGTTCAGAGGGGGGGGACCATGCCTCCCAATCACTCCCCTCCAGGTCTCACTGTCATTGCCCACGTGAGCATTGAAGTCCCCCAGCAGAACAATGGAGTCCCCAGAAGGAGCACCCTCCAGCACTCCCTCCAAGGACCCCAGAAAGGGTGGGTACTCTGAACTGCTGTTCGGCGCATAAGCACAGACAACAGTCAGGACCCGTCCCCCCACCCGGAGGCGGAGGGAAACTACCCTTTCATCCACCGGGGTAAACCCCAATGTGCAGGCACCAAGCTGGGGGCTGATGAGAATGCCCACACCTGCTCGGCGCCTCTCACCATGAGCAACTCCAGAGTGGAAGAAGGTCCAGCCCCTCTCGAGGGTACTGGTTCCAGAGCCCAAGCCATGCGTCGAGGTGAGTCCAACTATATCTAGTCGGAACCGCTCAACCTCGCGCACAAGCTCAGGCTCCTTCCCCACCAGAGAGGTGACGTTCCACGTCCCTAGAGCCAGCTTCTGCAGCCGGGGATCGGACCGCCAGGGTCCCCGCCCCTTGCTGCCGCCCAGCTCACATTGCACCCGACCCCTACGGCTCCTCCCGCAGATGGTGAGCCCACGGGAGGTGAGCTACACCAATGTAGCTCACTGGTAAATGATATAACAAGTGATGCATAGGTCACAGAGTGGTTTCGCAAGAAACTGTGGAGGTAATCGGGTCTTATGGTGGTTAAAGAAACCAAATAAAGAAAAAAAAACAAAGCTTCATATCACACATCACAGGGAATGATGATTCCCTACAGAAAATTATGCTTTGAATGAACAAAATTCAAAGTCAGCAGTATTTCAGCCTGGAAGTGTTCTACCTTAAAGTTCAGACAGTGGAAGCGTCTTGAAAACATTCTCCACCTCAATTCCTCCAGCTGGCCAGCAGTACACCTCACAATGCCACCCTACTATTGACCCTTGCTGGGTAAATGCAGCATACATCCAGGCTCAGAGACTACAGCCTCTTATGTCAAGCTGTGAGTGTGCAACGTGTGAGATTCGTGCACTATAGAGGAAGAGGTTTACAGAAGACATCTTACTAATCAAGTCACGGCCCTTTCTCCTTCTAGCATCCGTCCTTCTCTCCCAGTGGAATCCAGCTGGGATTAAAACCACCTCATCTGCCACATCTACATTCAGATCCTAGCAGAGAGACTGAGAGCTGTGTGTATGGATGTGGATAGGGAAGAACAGAGGCTGTGGGTAGAATATTTCTACTAGTGACTATATATGGGATCTTGTAGCAAAAGGAATCAAAGAAAGAAGGCCTGAGTGTGCCAAGTAAATTCACCTGTTCAAAAAGAAAAAAAAGTCTTCATCCTCAGACACAAGGCAGAGCTGCGAAGGAAACGAGCGGTACAGAGAAAATAATTGGCCGTTTATCTCCAGATTCATTTAATTAGTTCTCTGACTCTACACTAATCTTCTGCCTTTTTGCCTAGCTATGCCACTTTTGCCGTTCACTGCAGCCTCGCCCCCCACAATAGGGGCGATCCATGTCATTATCTTGCTGCTAGCTTAAGTTGTTTTATTCAGCAACAGGGAATTGCACAGTAATTAAAATGTACTTTGATGCCCATTATATATGTACATCACTCATCTGTTCATAAGTTATACGTAGTTTTCAGATCACTTTTGTGCTCGACAATCGTTTGCTAAAACACAAAGACTTCTCAACTGTCAACATGTGTCTCTTGGGTTGAATTAACTCTGTTTCTTGTCCTTGGTTACACTTCCCTTATCGCTTAAGACTTACATGATTCATCACCACACTCGCAAACAGTCACACACAAATGGGGAGCCGTGCACAGACATCAGCCCATCCATTTGTAACTAATTACACTAGCTGTGGTTTTCATCTCAAGGTGAAGCTGTCTTTGCTCTCCGAAGGGCCCCGAACTCTCAGCTGTTTGCTGGCTTGTTTAAAATGTTCCTGTTTGTGTTGTACTCTTTACACTTTCTACTTTCTGTGTGGAGATGTCCAGAATGAGTTTAGTTGCACTCAGTTGGCGTTTTGGGATTTTTCTAGAAAAAAAATTAGATTAGAAAATTAGAAAAAAATTCTAAACATTAATTTCTATCCTGGCTGATGTTAACCTTATGCTGGCTTTCTTGCACCTGGGTGGGAATTGACCATATCTATTAGATGTTAGCAGCCCTCTATGGATGGCTTTAGTATTGCCAGAGGTCATCAGGGTTATGACGATCGCAGCAGCGCTGTGAAGTTCATCCACTCCATTTAAAAGAAGAAGCCATTTTAAGCATTTGGCCCCTAGCCTCCCCAGTGAAACACCAAAAAAAAAAAAGAAAAGAAAATGGCCACTGATTAATGTTAAACTCTGTTGCTTTAGATGCTTTTTTTTTAAAACCTGTAAACCCACTCCAGTATTTTTTGGGTTTGTTCCAGTGACTAGTTGGGAACTGACAGAATAATCATGTAAAGCATTTAGCAGACAGTTTCAATCATTTTGACCAGTTTCAGAATTTGCCGGCATTTTCCATCCACCAAATACTTTACCAGAGTTTTCTTTTACCATTGCGAAGTGTACTTTAGTGCTTCTGATGCATTTTAAAACTGTACCTGAGTTGTGTGTATGGTGTCCATTTCAGCTCCAGTGGTTTTCTTGACAGAGGTGAGAGCTCCTCATATTCCCTTTTGGCAGGGTAAGGAAGGGTGCTGGGCAGACAGCGGTACAGACAAAGACAGATACGGAGAAAAAGTGTGTCCTTGTGGACGTATATGTGATGGTGCCCTCCATTTCCTGTCGCTGTTTGGCCTCTTCAAGTCTGCAAGCGGATCAGGGAGTCAAAACGCTCAGCCAGTTGCTCCCAAGCCGTGAAAATAATTTCAGCAGTATTACTGCACCAGCTGGTAAAGGTGTGTGTCTGTGTGTTTGAACAGCCTCTGTCAGGTGGGGGTGTATGTGGGTTTTAGCGCCGATTTCGTATTAGCATATTTGTTTATGCGTTTATATGGGAGTTTATGTGGATAATGGTGTGTGTGGTGTTGTGTGTTTTGTGTGTGCGCGCACTGTTTTGATGTGCACACTTTGTGTTTTTGAGAGTGGAAACCTGCCTGCACAACTTAAAAGCACTTTCAAACCTCTTCACCGTTCTGCTCCAGTGACTTTTTTTTTTCTTTTTCCATCCTCATCTGTTTTTTTTTTTCTTTCTTTCTTTTCTTTGTCCTCAATTTTTCATCTGCTTCTGCACAGCAAGGCTCGGGGGTCACAGTTAAAATAAATGGCAAGAACCGATGTTGGCTCGAACAGTTAAAAAAACGTATTTATCTGTAAAACCTCAAGGTGCAGGGAGGATTCCATTTCAGAGCTTCGACCTGCAATATATCCACCGTTTGAAAAAAGATAGTTTGGGAAAAGCAGTGAATAAATAATTTAATAGAGATTAACTAAGTCAATGCAAAATTAAAATGACATCCAAAACTAGATGTTTGTTAGTTCTTGCACGCTAATAAAGATAGACCTTCGTTTAAAAGTATTTAATAGGAGTTTAAGTAAACATAACCTCCCTGTCATTTAAATGTGATCCTCTTTCACTGCATCTGGTTAAAAACAAAAAAGTCACCATTAAACAAACTGTCACTTAGATGATTTTAAGAAAAGGCTTAGCGTAGCTTGGTGTCTTTAAGCTTTAAACATCATTTATGGAAAATTAGATTTACATTTAGAGATCAAAGCAGTATTTAACTTTGATGTTTTCACCCACTCTGGAAACTTTCCAAACTATTGAGCTGATGTAAAAAACAAAAAAAAAAACAGAGAATTTTCAAAAGGTGTGTTCGATGTTGACTGTTGGATGCAAAAAAAACATATAATGGCCCATTAGAAAATCTTGCACTGTCCTGCATATCGAGCTCATCAATGGCTGCATGAGGCACGCAGACTATATGTCAATGAGAACATTAGCAAAGTTACTGGTGTACAAATCATTCATTTTTATGCAAATACAAAATTATGTATACGATTGGTCACAATATTGACTGATCCTGCTGCAGCACACAGCATAGAAATATATATCAAACATGTTTTATCCCACATGCTGACAGAGCGACACAGTACAGAATAATGGTATTAGTTCTAATTTCATTCATTCATTCATTATCCTAACCGCTTAGTCCGATGGAGGGTCGCGGGGCAGTTCTACTTTGTATTGAGCAAATCCATAATCCAGTCAACGACATTGCATCTACAACATTAGAGAAAGTCAGTAGTCAGCGTCTTCCTGTAGAAATCAGCAATCAGACAAGTTTGCTTTCAATATGGAGAAACTGGGAGCAGGATTTAGAATTACAAGGGAGCTGAAAAGCCGTCAAAAACACTCACCTGAGAATCTGAGGCAAAGCTCTAAAAAGAAATCCTCTTCCTAGTTGTATTTAATTCTACTTTCCGTAACTTTACGGATATTTCCTAAATGAAAAGAGTAGCATTAACTTCTCTGCATTGCATGTTTATTTATTTAATATGTTACATTTTCTGATCGACACAGTTTGATTCTTTCTCTTTCTTCACAATGGGCAGCGGCAATATTTATGTGTGTGTTTTGTGTTCTGTCCAAACAACAATCACACAGTTTGCTGCTTTCTGTGATTAGTAGAACGTTCAGCTCCTGGATGATGTTTCTGATTGGATCAGCTGCACACAGTAGTAGCAGAATTAATATTTTTGGGAGTAACTCTTTTGGTTTAACTGGCTGCTGTGCACTAATATATACATGTGCATGCAGGCCACTTGCAATGCTCGTCCAAAAATAAGACTGGCTGGGCAGGAAGTCTGACTAAGAAGTAAAGCTGACAGGTACTCTGTGGCCACAGAAGAACCAATTCCAATTACCTCAAACTACTCAAACTTCAAAATTGTTCAAGTAAAAACCACCTGTAGGAACTTCTAATGAATCACTTTGGCACTGAAAGAAATTTATGTGGATTATGTTGGATGAATTCATTCTAATTGACTAACCCTAAATATTATAAACATCCTACTAGTTCTGGAAACCTTCAGGTGTGTGAAAATGATCCTTTCAAAGTGCTTCAATTGGCTCAGGTAATCATTGTTTTGGGAATTATTGTTAACATACTAGTATCATTTACACATCCAGTAGTTTTTAAATAGCTGGGATGGCTGGAATGGTTTATTTAAACAGTTTACCTACCATCACAATCACCCAAAAGTCAGGACTTTAGGTGAATTAAGTCTTTGCTTTATGGAGGAAGGACTGGTTCCAGGTGTGTATGGATGCTGTATCATCGCAGCCTATTTAAGATGACTGCAAGAGTTAACAATGGAAAGCAAATGGAAGTGATATACTTGAAGACTGGAAGTAAAGTTAAGATGATGGCAGTAGAACAAGGTGAGGAATGTGTGGTCAGGAATGAAAAAGATCACTGGCTTTAAGTTAAAGGGGGGTCAGACTGATGGAGGACTGGACAGAGCTAATGAGTCAAACATGTTTTTCCAATAGGTTCAGTTCAGAACAAAGTTCAGCATCAAAATTCAACAACGTTCAGCAGCTCATAAATGTATGATTCAGCAGAGCAGAATGTTGAGGTTGAGATGTGCAGCCTGTTTATTAAACCTGTATCTATGTTAGATAGATACATCTAGGTCCATCCATATGATGGATGGATGGTTGTGGGTCGTTTTATTTCCACACCGTACACCTCAGACTTCCAATACAACTCCGAGTCCTGTCATCTGTATTGATACGCTGATAATGCTGCAGTGTGGTGTGTGTCCGTGATGGACATTGGAAGCTGAATACAGACAATGGATCAGTCAATTTGTGAGACGGTGTGGAAATAATCACCTCATCTTGAATACAAACACAACAAAAGAGTTGATCGGTGACTTCAGGAGAAACAAGACAATGTTTACATGAAGGGATTAGAGTTGGAGGAAGTTGAGGACAGCCGACTGGGCCGGACATGCAACACAGAAGGAACAGAGCAAACTTTTTAGTGTCAGGAAGTTAAGATTGTTCATTGTCTGCAGAAAGATGTTGCACATCTTCTGTAAGTCTGTAATGGAAAGTGCAATCAGCTTTTCAGCCATTGGGTCAGCAGCATCAGAGCCACAACAAAGAATTAAATTCTTCTAATAAATTATTATTAATACTGTTTTTATTTATTTTTCTTTATGCTAAAACATTTCAATTTCTCTATAATGTGAATATTGTTTTTTAATTGAAATACATTTCTTAATTTCCTAGCGCTTTAAGCTGCATGTTGCTGCATGCTTGCGGATGACGTCTCATTTTCAACATTTAATTAGGGTCCTCGCCATATGAAGTATGGCAGGGCCCTATTGTTGTTGAAATGTTTATTTGCTTTGTGTCTTTAACTGTGACTAACACACTGGCTTATGAGATTTGTTTCTTTATTTTTGCAATTTATGCAGCACCTGAACTTTTTTTTTAATTTTTTTTTTTATTCAGATTGCCAACCTTGCGATCAGACTCTTCCGCAGTGGCGGATCGAATGTGATGCTTTACGTTAAACGCACACAGACACACACGCTCCCGCTGTCTTCCACCTGGCAGTGCTGGCAGCTGATTGCTGGGCTTAAGGCAGGCATCCTCTGCTGTGTCCTGCCTTCGCAATAATAAATCCAGCCTGGATTACTACAGACCTGTGTATGGACATATCCCTGTGTTGTCCGTGTCTGTTTCTCACTTCCCCTTTGTGTGGGTAAGTGTCTATCAAACACAAACACACACACACGTATAGCCCAACAGGCTGATGGATGGGGAGCTGGCAGAGGCTGATTAGCTGGGAGTGAATGGGGCAGAATTACAACTCTGTCTGCTCTGCGATTGCATTGTTGCTTCGACAACGATCCATGTCGGGATGCTGGGACGAGGGAAGAGTAATCAATGCTCTCAATCTGTCTCTGTGTCTGTTTATTTCTCTGAAACCAAGCAGTCTTTCTGATTCATTCCTGTGTTGTTTCTCTGTGTCCCCTCACTTCCTTTTTCACTCAACGCATGCCAGCTTTTGGCGCCGCCACAATCCAATTCCTGGGGTAGACCTATGAGACTGTTGGCCTGCAAGTTCAATATTTTTCTTCTTGCCATTTAATTCCCTTGTCAAAGTTCATTCTCTACTTGTTCTTTTATTTTAAACCCATCTCCTGACCTCCTTTCACTCCTCCCTCATCCCCTCATGTGTGCTAGCGATGCATACTCGGCTCTTTAAAAGCATAGTAAATTGTATCTGCACGCTGTCACATGTCTACATTTAGCTGATTTTCTCTGATCTGAGCGTGTGCCACATTTTAAAGAACCATGGAATAAAAAAATCTTCAGGAAGATCACAGATGCCAGTATGTAAAATCTTTTATGCAGCTTTTGTGAGCTGAAATCAGATTTGATGCTGCCGTGGTTCTTTCTTATCTCAAAAGCATTTCTAAATATGGAGCAGAAATGGGAGATAAGTGATAGATGATAAATACCAAGCTTTGTTGACGAGCGAGCAGATGGTGAACGATTTTGCCTGTGGACTTCCAGCCTTTGTGGCTTTTCAAAAACTTTTTCTTTACCCCATTATAGTTCAGCTTTGCTTTAATTTCTGTTCAGCTGAGGAGAAAGCAGCATGGGGGGATGTTGATGCCTGTTTTTAACCAAATAATTCAGTGCGGCAAGATGCGAATTCATATTGACAATGAAGCTAGATGAGGGGAAAAAGCGAACAATTTAAATGTTAAATTGGATCAAGAAACCTACAACATACTGCTTGAATGCTTAATACCGGAGATAACGAAAGAAAAGAACCCAAAATCAGATGGATGAAATGTACTGACAATCATGCTTTCTCCAATTTCCCTCCAGAAAAACTTGTCTCTCTTCCTCTCGTCAGAGACCGACTTCAAATAATAAACAATCGAAGTCTTTTTTTAACTCGTAATGTAATTTCAGCCGATAAAAAGAGAAGCCAGTATAGTCTTGCCTGGCAAAACGCTGTACTTTTCTAACACTTGCTGCCCTTATATTTACATTTAAAATGATGGCTAATGGTGACAGGCAGCGCATATCCAATTATGTGACACGGTTAGCAGAGGAAACTGACAAATGAAGGGTATTGACTGGGAGTTGGGGGCATTTCCAACACTTCCCACTTCAACAAACATAGCTGTGTCTCCACAGTTTGACTCTGACAAAGTAATTTATTCCCACTCTGGCAGCACGGAACCACGGATTTAAAAGTTTCAACACTTACCCAAGCCTTCCCCATTTTTCACTCCAGAATGAAACTGTTATTCAAAAGAGAAAATAGGAATTTCTGCAGGCTTAGACATGGCCTTATATCTTCACTTACTTTTTCTTCTTCTCCCATTCCTCTGTAATTTTCTTTCTCCAGCGTTTGCTGTCTTTGTGTTTCTTCGTTTTTCTTTAATACAGGTGTTTCCTCACAGCATTTTTTGTAGCATATTTAATTTGTTTTTTGGGAAATTACGTTTGTCTAATTTAGCATTTGCAATTTGAGTTTCTTTCTCTTTGCACAAGGGTTAGATGTGGTGAAATTAAGCAATTCACACTGTCAGAGACTGCTTCTGTTGACTTTCAAACTTAATTATTAAAGTAGGCTCAATAGGTGTACAAGAGTCTTAGGTAAAAATAATTATAGCTGTTTAAAAAAATAGTGCTCTAAAGAGAGGTTTGCTTCTTTTTTTCAAATTTTATTTTGTAACATTGGTTATAAAACAGTGTTGAGTTTGAATGCTGTTTTTTTTTTTTTTTTTTTAAGAAATAACGCCAACATTCAATCGAGAATATATGCAACACAGAGTCAGTTTCTGAGAACCACATATGATATTCTCACAACTTTATGTAATTGACAGAAATGATCAGAAAGTCGGGAGTCTGCAGCCTTTCTTCATGTCAGCCTTGCTTCTAGTCACTGTAAGGGTTCCTATCTGCTCCTTCGGTATGCATACAAATGAAGCCTTCTGTTCCTCTTCTGTGTTCATTTCATGCATATGTCACTATGTTTTCAAAGACTTTGCTGATGCATACCCAAACTGTGGAGGACCGCTGGAGACCAGTACAGCTCAATTGCAATCGGCTAAAGAAACAAAGAAGCAGCTGTGATGTATTTAATAGCTGCACAGACCACTGCCATCTACTGCAGTGTACATTATCATGATCTCCTCCGCTATTTACTGTGTACTTTGTTAGTGAAACTGATGCTGGATCAGAAGTGAACTCTGAACTTTGCACTGCCTTCGAGTGGATGCATTGCCAAACAACCATGTTAACATTAAGCGTACATGAGGAGTATGTGAGCTGTGACAGTCAATTACTATTAAAAAGGTAAAGTTATGATTTAAAAAAAAAAAGAGCCAAAGTGTGCTGCAGAGGGTTGCAGAAAGATTTGGTCTGCAGCACTGCTTTGGTTTCAATATTTAGCTAGCTTTATTATTTGATGGGGTTGACAAAAGAAGGATTTGAAACACAGACAGTACAAATGTAATACTGTAGGATTGGGAATGACCAAAGTTAGGAGGTTATTTCCACCATTCAGCTCTGTTTTCTTGTGCTAAAGGCTACTTTGGGATTAGCATCCTGTGGGACCTGAACCAGCTCTCATGGGAGAAGACCGAAACAGAAATCCTTCAGGAGCAATTCCACATAGCTTTAGTCCACATGTATCTGTACACTCCAGAGAGTGTGTGAATGCTGCACACACATTTTACCATCTTTTTGTGCCTCAGACACAGGTTTCATTGCCACATTTTGCATCACTATTAACAGTCATGTCCAAAAGTATGATGCTAGTTTTTTTTTGCACCCATTGTTAAAGGGTATGATGCTAGTTGCAGATTTGGCTGCTTTTCATTTGTTTGTACTGGACTTTTTCCAGTTGACATGGGGGTGTTTTTATATTGTTGCAAAGTACTTTACTATGGTGCATTACTTCTACCAACCCATGTCAAAAAACAGAAGTAAACGCTGAACTCAACACTGCCCACTAGTAGATGAACTGACTCAACAACTACGGCAAAAGATGCATGAAAGTATAAAAGCAGCAACGTAGGACAGTGTTTTGAAAAGAATGTCTTAATTTATGTATATAAGGGAGCATAAATGGCCTTTAGCCACTGCATTGCTGAACACTGCCATCAAAAAGGGGGTAAAGTTTATTATATGTTTAATCATTTCATATTTGCTATTGAGCTGAATATACCAGTTGCTTTCAGTAAAATGACTTCACACACAGAGGATATTTCAGTATATGGCCTTTAACAATGGGTGCACATGTTCAATTTGAATTAGCAACAAGACCTTTAGCGAGGGGACACTTTGACATATGTTTCAGGCTAGTGTTTAATTAGGATTAAAAGCTTTCATTGCCTTTATTCTGACTTTATTGCAAGCCAAACACTGTCTTCAGTCCATTAAAAAAAGCACAAAAACAAAACAACACGAAAAAAAGGAAAGAAAGAAACAAACAAAAAAAATGCTTTCACCTGTTCCTTCAGGAAGCTTTGACCCTGTTCTAAATTCATGAGGTAGAAAATACAAGCGAATATGCTGCTCAACAAGCAGTGGCTTGCTGCTTATGCTACCACCCTGTGAGTGAGTGTGTTTGTGTTGGTCGATGTTGGACTCTGCACGTGCCTGCGGCTGTTCTGACAGCGTAACACAAAGTGGAAAACTTCCACAGACAAAAAAAAAAGAGCCTTTGTATGCAGTCAAACTTTTTGCTAGTTGTGCCCTTATTTTTTTTTTTTGGTTTTGTTGCCAACCTGTTTATCTCCAGCAAGCAGCCTGCAGTCAGTCTGTGAATGCTTCTTGATCTCTCCATCCTTCTCTGCACACACATTAATTATTCATCTAAATCTAATAAGGAGTTAGTTGCCTATTATGAATGAGCTCTTATCTCTGCAGGTCATTTTATCAACACCTGTCTGTGAAGGACTCCAGGTTATTTGCATACATGTTGGCACTCAACTGTGACTGCACATGTTCTGTGCTTCATTTATACGTCAATTAGTACATGCTATTTGGGTACATTTGCTAGCATTGTCACCTCACAGCTAGTTGTTAGAGACGTCTAGATGGAGTTTGGCTGACCAGCTTTTCTTCACGTTCCCTCCATCATCCAGACACATGTTGGGTTCATTGGTGAATCTAATTTAGCTATAAGCAGTAATGGTTGTCCATCCATCATGGAGCTAACACAAGGCACGGACTGTCCAGGATATTCTACGCCACTTATCCATGTCAACTGAGATAGACCCCAACTCCCCGTGACCCTTCGGAGGATGAATGGATCATCGACGCTGCACTGTAGATAATGCAGATTACCCATCAGAAGTGTGGATTTTTTTTTTTTATCTGAAATCCAGAGCCTGTAACCAATTAGTGCTTTTGCTTTAAATCAAATTGACAGTTTTTACAAGCACAGCTTTGCAGTAAAGATTAGTCTTCCTCCTCTAATCGTATTATAAACCTTCAGAAATGACTTGTTTGGAAATTGCTTTTTTTTTTTAATAAGCTTGAGAGTCTCAATGGTAAGACAGATGAAACTGACAAAACATCACTGCAGACATGTATGTTTTTCTGTGTGTGTGTGTGTGTGTGTGTGTGTGTGGGTGTGGGTGGGTGGGTTTGAGCATCACATGAAATAGTTTCTGAATGCACATTTGTCTGCTTCAGCTTTAGTTATATGACAATCAAAATAATCTGCCCTAAATTTGTATTTCCCAAGGCATTGCTGGACATACTCATCACACAAACACGGTCCTCACCCTTCCTAGGTTTCAACTTTGGGTCAAAGTCACTGTTCTAGCCAGACTGACTGGCACCCTGAGTTCACACAGATAACAAGTACAACAACACTGACAAATGATTTACTGTTAAATAATCTGTTGCCTCGTCTCAGCAGAAAACCTTCAATAGCAATCAAATAGACGCATTTTCATCCATCACAATCAAATTAGAATGTGATTTAGTTTGATTAGCAAAGCAGGTAACCCCTAACTTAGTTAAGTTTTTCTTATATTATTCTGTACATCTTCACTTTGCCATGCATATTAATTATTCTCCTGACCGCTAATGTTACATAACCCAAGCGGATTTGAGAAAAGTTGAAAGATTTAATGGGAAATGTTCGGAGCTTGGGTCTTTTGGGAGCATTGGCTTCATTACTCAGCAAAATATGAAATATTTCCATTTTATGTAATCAGTTATGTAGCATATGATTTTGTCTTAAATGTCTAAAGAATTATATTAACCCTTTAACTTTCACACGAACAAAAATGCTAGAAAAAATATTTTGCTGTGTTTTTTTTCTTTTGTTTTGGACAAAAATAAACAGAATAAATGTTTTTTAGTTTATACAACCTTCTCCCCGTCTTTTTTTAAAATTTTTTTTTAAGAATAAATTTGAAACAGTAATGTAAATACAAACACTTAGTATGGGTTTTACATACTCATACCAATTGGTAGAGATGGCTCAGACAGCTTAATTTCAACAATTTTTAAAATAAATTTATCAGTCACTGCAAATGCACCCATACCAAATGGTAGACCAGGACCTTTAAGGGTTAAGCAGAGAGAAGTCAAGACATCACATCTGGTTGCATCTGCAAGTTATTATTTGTTTGAAAGTTGAACAGATATCTGAACGACAATGATTTAACAATACGTTAGACACTGGGACAATATTTCCCCCCCCTCTTCCTCTTTGAATATAATACAGCAGAGCTGTATAAATAAGATGGTAACAGAATAAGTAAACTGGCCAAAAACCAGTTTTGACACAAAATCCCCTCAAAAATGTGCTCATGCCATTACAGAAGGGACTTTTGCACACCTGATATTGCTTTTTACTTTTATATATATTGTTTGTTAATTAGCTTTGGACATTTATTTTTATTTACATTGTTGAATACAAACCTGTTTATTTCTGAACATATTGTTAAAAATGGGGGCGGTAGCAATACAGCTTGGGGCAGGGAACACTTGGACCCTTTGACAGGTCGCTACTACTCTGCTGCAACAAACTGCAAAATTAAAGGTGACAAATGACAATAATAATTACAGTTAAAGAAATTATTTTTTCTGATCTTAAAATGTAGGATTGCCACAATAGTGGCTTTAAAGCAGCTTTATCCGATTAAAAAAAAAAAAAAAAAAAAAAAAAAAAAAAGCTAAATGGTTTATTTATTGCTCTTTTGCTGATCTGGTTTAGTCTGATTGGAAGCTATCCACATCAGAGAAGTACATGGCCCGGATAACAGGCAGCCTGCAGAATGGGATATGGGAATGTTTTTTCATGAGTTGAAAAAGTCAGATGAATGACTGAAGCAAAGAAGGTCTCAACTTTTGAATGACATGGAGCCAATTCCACCACATTTTATTGGAGTAATTCATCAGAGAAAATACAGAAAACATCTTGCAAACATCTGGAAAACCTGTTACATTCCCATCAATGTCACATCTGACTTTTTACTGTCTCATCTTGGTATGATAGTCCGTCAGGTTTGTGTTGCTCTCCATTATTTTCATGTTTCTTGTTTCCTTGTTAATGTGTGTTATTCCCTCCAATGTATAGGAGTTTCTTCGTGTTAATTTCTAAATTTCTGTGTGGGATATGTGCATTGCATATGCGTAACAAATCCCCGCAGTGTGATGGCCTTAATCCCTTTGTTCTGTCAGAATTGCTCTGAGGAGACAAATCCAGAGGCTTAGCCATATTACACACACTTACACCTACACTTATATACACACACACAAACATCCACACTTCCCCTATATTTTTCAATCCCTTTCCTTTGCATCTAACAGCCACATCGATACACCCCCCCCCCCCCCCCCCCCCACACACACACACACACACACACACATACACACACACACACCTTCTCACTCCTTTTAGTTCAAAGATGTTATTTCTCTTTGTTTATTTTTCTTTGCACTTACCTGTTTCAGCTGTGGCACGCCTCCTCCTCTTTCTTCTCTGTCTGCTGTGCAGTCACTGAAGTGTAAAGACAAAATGGCCTCCTTGTGGTGTGGAAGGAGCAACAATTTCAGAAACACCACACTGAGTTCTGCCACGCACACACTCGCACATACACATGGGTATTGTGTAGATTGTGCCAAAGACTTTCTGGCCACTTCCTCCCCTGTGGTGGGAATGACCATATGTCTTCATGCAGCTACACTTGTGGGCATGTGCAACCATGTGAATTTGCATATGTGTGTACCATGCCACCAAGCAAAGTGTGATTTCCCAGTGTGTGCATGTGTCCTTTCAGAAGAGAAGAAGTGGGTGTAGGTTTTTTTGTGAGAAGATTTCAAATGGTGATCTTGAAGTGAAACATTCTGGCACCAAACAACATTCTGGATGATTAAAACTGCTATAATCACATATACATAGGTAACCGGTAAAGATATTTTTGCCTCAATTCTCACATGTATTTATTTATTTATTGTTTATTTACATTGTGAATCAAGTGTTAACTTTCTTTATTGATTTATCAATCTAATAATTTCTTTTATCTATGAATGAAATAAGTAGTATATGAGGATTATCACATAAAACAGTGACTTAGGCCTTCTACAAAAAATCGCTATCTTGCCTTGTACTTTTTGTCAAAATGGAAAAGTTTGTCCGACGTGACAATTTTACATTACTCCAATCAGGTAAGGTCTGGAAAATCAGTATTATTTGCCTGGGATTTGTTTAAACAGCAACAGCTAATTTTAGCCAAGATAGTGCTATAGTAGTAAGCTTGCTAAAAGGCACAAGGTTACGAGCGAAGCAGGATATGAAACATACGTGTCATACTACGTTATGGAGTTCCATGTTACATTAAATAACATTCTAACACATGATGGTAGTATTGCTGCTCTTCTACCAGATCTTGAGTTGGCAGCATAACTGAGAAAAATGTGTTATATATTTATTTATTGGCTTTGGCAAACAAGGACTTAAAAGCCTGATTAGTAAAAAATAGCCATATTTGAGTTTGCTAGCTCGATAGTAGACATGGAGGTAATGGTGCTAGTATGCAGTCACAACAGTGGCTTTAAGCAGTCAGTTCTGTAGTGTAGACTATTGTTTGTATTTGCAGATAAATTTGGATATTAATTTGGGGATTTATACATTGATGAATTTAAACATCGATGATAACAAAACAGACAGATTAACAAAGACAGACAAATTAAAAAATATAATCAAAAATAGGGTAAATGAAAAATAATCAGTAAAATTTTATTTAAAAAATGTTATACTTTCTGGGAATAAACAGCAGAAACAAAAAAAAAATATGAACAAATAAGTACAGGCATAGAAGTTATATAACTAACATAAATGGTGAAATAAACAATATTAATTAAAAAAATATATACATTTACAGATTCACAAAAAACTTAAATAAATAAGAAATAAAATGTCAATTTTTCAGTACAATATCATTTTTGTATTTATTTGATGATTATCATTTGACACTTTCAGTCTTCCATACTTGGCTTCAGTAACTTGGCTTCTTAAATTCTGCTCTATTATTTTACTCTGTCAATTTAAAGAAAAGGGTTTCCAATGTTAAATCAACATTCAGCTGAAAGAGAAAGACTAAGCAGTTGACTTTACGCATAGTTTTACAGTGAAAGTGTCTGAAACCTTAAACTGGTGAAACTCCTTGCTCTTGAGTCAGTTTAACTGTAGCTGCTGCTGACAGTCCGACTGCCAGACATGCAGATAATCACTGTGACTGGAAGCCATGGGAATTTAGTCATGAATCATTTTCCACCTACCAAATATTGCTGGAAACCAGGTTTTGCACAGAAAGCTGTTACTCTAAGATTTATGTACTTTTATAATAAAACCCCAAATGAGAAAAGGATGACTGTGATAGGAGAGGAGCATATCTCATTCTGCCCCTCTCTTCTCTTCGATCAGTTGCATTATTTTCAGGCTACAGCAAAAGAAGCCAGTCAGACCCTTTAACTTGAAAAGAAACGTGTCCTTATTGTGTTATGTATGATTTTAATCAAAGTAACTTCTTTTTTCAGATTCATATTACCATATCATGTGTCTTTGTATTCTGTCGTGTCTTTAAAGAAGTTTAGAATCCCGATTTAAACACCTGATTCTCAAGGATCAAACTGTGTGCAGCATTTTTTGCTGGAGTAATGATCCAGTTCCTTTGTACAGATCTTTAAAGCCTCCGTATCATAAAAATAACAAATCATACTTGAGCTCACAATATGGTCTGTATTATCATTTCAATCGCCAGACCAGTCCCGGCGTACAAACAGAGACAGCCTGTTTTGTTTTCAGGAGCTGTGGGATGCGGTGGGCGTCTACTCGTGCTCCTGTGGGATTCTGCTGCATTTTGCTGTACTAAATCCACACCTGCAAGCTTGAGAAAGAGACATGGACATGAGTTGAAGACAGAAGAGTAGAGTGGGAAATCTAACTCAGAAAAGTATATATAGAGTGAGAACGATGGCTCCTCTTCCTCTCATTTTCTCTTCCAGCAGTTAGTTGGTTGTGCACGGCAGGCTATGAAGTAACGTTCTAATTATTATCCATCCATCCATCCATCTTCTGCCGCTTATCCGGGGTCGGGTCGCGGGGGCAGCAGCCTAAGCAGGGAAGCCCAGACTTCCCTCTCCCCAGCCACATTTGCCAACCCTGCGGGGGGGATCCCGAGGCGTTCCCAGGCCAGCCGAGAGATGTAATCCCTCCAGCGTGTCCTGGGTCTTCCCCGGGGTCTCCTCCTCGAGGGACGTGCCTAGAACACCTCACCAGGGAGGCGTCCAGGAGGCATCCTGACCAGATGCCCGAGCCACCTCAACTGGTTCCTCTCGATGCGAAGGAGCAGCGGCTCTACTCTGAGCCCCTCCCGGATGACTGAGCTCCTCACCCTATCTCTAAGGGAGAGCCCGGCCACCCTGCGGAGGAAACTCATTTCAGCCGCCTGTATACGAGATCTCCTTCTTTCGGTCACGACCCACAGCTCATGACCATAGGTGAGGGTAGGAACGTAGATCGACTGATAAATCGAGAGCTTCGCCTTCTGGCTCAGCTCCTTCTTCACCACGACAGACCGGCGCAGACCCCGCATTACTGCAGACGCCGCACCGATCCGTCTGTCGATCTCGCGCTCCATCTTTCCCTCACTCGTGAACAAGACCCCGAGATATTTAAACTCCTCCACTTGAGGCAGGACCTGACTCCCGACCCGGAGAGGGCAATCCACCCTATTCCGGCTGAGGACCATGGTCTCAGATGCTTTGAGGTGCTGATTCTCATCCCAGCCGCTTCACACTCGGCCGCGAATCGCTCAAGCGAGAGCTGGAGATCACGACCAGATGAAGCCAACAGGACCACGTCATCCGCAAAAAGCAGGGACCCAATCCTGAGGCCACCAAGTCGGATCCCCTCAACCCCTCGGCTGCGCCTAGAAATTCTGTCCATATAAGTTATGAACAGAATCGGTGATAAAGGGCAGCCTTGGCGGAGTCCAACCCTCACCGGAAACGAATCCGACTTACTACCGGCAATGCGGACCAAGCTCTGACTCCTGTCGTACAGGGACCGGACAGCCCTTACAAGGGGGTCCGGTACCCCTTACTCCCAGAGTACCCCCCACACTGCATCTTGTAACTTTGACATAAAGTGACAACGTCTTAGTGTTTGTTTGTTGATTGGATGAAACCTGCTTTTATTGAATTGTCGTCTTTGTGCTCCAGTCAAATGAAGCATTCATTGTTGTCTGTCAGTGGAATTAACACTGGGTTTGACTGACAGAGAGATTCGCTTTGTTCCATTAATCTGAGGTAGTGCAAACCTTTCTGCAGCGATTTACTTTGGAACTGTCTCTCGTCGGGCATTCTTGACATGACATGGTGGTTCTCCTAAATATTGTGGACACTTTAGGGATGCATCTTTAGAAAAAAAAAAGAAAATCTATCAACCTTAGTTGGTGATTTTTAAAAAAAAAAAATTGCATCAAACCTAGAACAGTGTAGGATAAGTATCCCTTGTTTTGTTTGTTGTAACCAATATTTGTTCTTTTTGAAAGTCTTTTTTTAGTTCAAAGTAAATTCTAAATAAATAAAATAAGTATTTTGTGTCCTAATATGGGAAATCCCTCATATTGTACTTTTCAACACTATGCGGTTCTACATTCTACCTCAGTTTTTAGTGTACTTTTAATTGTATATCCTGCTCTTATCTTTTAAATACTGTTATTGTATGACTGTCACCAGCAAAATTTCATTGTAAGTTTACAATGAAAAAGTCTCTAAATCTTAATAATGGTGCCTTAATGGAAGATTTCATCAGTTTCAGCTGTTGATTGTGTAACTGACTCATTTGCTTAATAGATTGATGAGCTACCCTCTCATTTGTGGTTTGTTTATCATCTCACATAGTCTTACAAGCATGTCCAATGTGCGGCTTTTTAAATGATACATAACACTGAACAAAATGTCCTGTTTAGTCTGTTAAAAGTTTTTCTCAGAACCTTTCCTTCTGTGAAGACCTTGTCCACTTTTCATGGCGAGCATCCTTGAGAAACACTTTAAAAATACTTAAGTGAACAACTTTATCCGATATAAGTTTACTTTCTGCATTGACTTGCTTCTCAGTTCAAACACCAGTGTGTCTTTGATGGTGTAATTTAGCACTTTGGTGAACTTAAAAAAATTTGTTAGCCTGGTTAGTGCAGCCACAAATGTTAGAGTCTCCCCTTCCTCTTGATTCTGCTGATTCTGGAAACAAAAATGCCGTGCAATCAACACAGGAACACAGGCTTTAGTTAAAAAAAAAAGAAAAGAAAGAACTGTCAGTGTTGAAGCATTTGTTAGTTTTTCTGGCTGAACAAGAGACCGAAGCAGACTGCCTGTCTTAAGTTCAATTGGACGACTCCCTCTCTTTTTTGTACAATTTGCATCTACACTGTAAAAACTGAAATCTAAGTAAGATTAAAAATCTTAAATTGAGTACACATATGCTTATTTTTAAAGGTAAGATAATTCTTAGTTTTTATGCCAGAGAATTCCTCTTGTTTTAAGAGTATTTTTACTTGTTTCGGGGAAGTCTTGACAAGCCAAATTTTCTTGTTCTGTTGGCAGATAATTTATCTTATTTTAAGCAAAATTTACTTCATTTTTGTATATTTTTTTTCCTGTTTTTTAAGGCTGAGTTTTTGCAGTGTATAATATGTACAAAATCCTTTGTATGGGAACGCTATTCTCAGCCAATGAAGTGTACACTGTTCTATTTGTTTGAAGTACTCATGGTCACCATGTTTTTCAGAGCCACACTCTATCATGCTGTCTAATTAGCATTTAATGGTTGCACCAGTTTGCATAGGAATTTAGTCCTTCTGGTTGGTCAGAAAACATCCAGCTGAACATAGAAGAAACATGAATGCTGTTAATCCTCATCACCACTTTGTAGCAATTCCTGAGTTTTAATTCAACTTATTGTCATACAACATGAACCAAACGATGATGCGTCAACATTTACGTGCACATTATCATCAACAGGATGTACAAAATGGCACTGCCGCTGACCAGCATCCCTACTCAAGCCCTCATTGGTGTTTAAATGTTGATGAAATTAAAAAGAAAAGAAAATTTCTTCATCTTAAATGTTTGATATAATTGTTTCCTTTTTTCTGAAAGTGCTGTATTGCATTTTGGGAAATGGAAACAAGAAGAACTGAACACACAAAAGTGTTTACTGATGGCTGATCGTGGCTGCAATCATAGATATTACCAAATAAACACAACAGACCCAGTTAAAAATGATTTGTGCATTCCATCTTTGCATTGGGCCAGTTCTTTACTTTTTGTTTCCTTTTCCTTCCAAATTTTGTTTCCATTTAGCGACAACTCCACCGTGCGGTTGCCATAGACAACCACCTGCTAACAAGCCCACACAAGCTGAGTTTATATTTTCATTCCAAACCAGGAACCCAGCCTAAATTTCTGTGAAGCATCACTTCAAAGGGTTGCTTCTGATTTATTTGACTACCGGATGGAAACCAGCTCATGACAAGACATGAATTGAGGGCAGTGTCCAGTCAGCTGGTTTGTCTCTGGAGTGTCTTAGTGCTGAATCCATGGCATTTTCACACCTCTTTGCCTCTCATTCCTTACTCCAATTCCTTCTTTTTTGTTATCAGTTTCACATACTGATTTGCTGTTTTCTTTTTTTTTTTTTTTTAACTCAACCTCACTCTCTGACCCCCTCTATCTCAGTTGCTCATAAGATCGTGTGCCCTAACTTGTGCCTGTGGTATAATGTTGAACATGAGACACTGCAAGAGACCTCCAGGGCAGTGGAGAGTCAAGTGGCAGAACCTTCACTTTATTAAAATGTCAGCATGTCTCAACGGGTCAGCAGGTATGCCAGTTTGTGTAAAGTCAGAACAAAAGCACCTCTCATAGACTCAATTTCTTGATGGACTCAACACAGAATAACATTTACTATCTTCTCAATGCATTTGAGTGTAGCATCATTTAACGTTATATTTTGTCTGAATATTTAAGTAAATTAAAAAGCACAAAGTCTTTTGCATGCCTGTTTTGCACCTTCTCTTTATTTTCTAATTTTTTTTACATGCTTGACCCCTTAAATAACCAAAGTTTTAACATGGTAGCTTGATTTGTTTTTACATAATATAGAAAGACCACTGAACAAATGGATGGTAGAATTTCACAGTAGTGACTCCAACAACCAATAGCCATGCATCATATAGCAAAGTTTGATCTGACTTTGATATCTTGTGTTGTTCAAAAGGTTGCTTTTCCTCAGGGCACTATCAAGCCTGTGAAGCTGGAGAATTGCACAGCACCATGAACGCAACATTGCACAATGACAAATATCAGACATGCAGACAATCTGCCTGCAGCAGATTTTGAAAGCAAGGATAAAATCCCTAGATGCTAACATTGTGTGAAAAATGCATGAGCGAAGAAAGGGAAACAGTCAACAGTTGCAACATTAGTCTACCTGTTCCCATCTGTGCCTTACAAGATACATGATATAGCTCGGTTATCGCTCCTATGCGACACAAACTGGCTGAAACTGCATTGTCTTGTGCTGGTGATGCAAATGTAGACGAAGGGAAATAGTCTGTTGGAATATCTGTTACCAAAGATATACCAAAGACGTTTAATTATAACAATGGTGTCAATAAACCGCCCTGAAGAGCATTCTGCACCACGTGCATGTCAACATTTGCTACATGGTATGTGCACAGTACATATATAAACAGAAGAAGAGGTGGTTGGGAACTTAGAAAATGTTCCACGTTAATTAACTTTATGAAAAGATCTAAAATGAAGAACAACATCTGTGTTATACAGATACACATCACTGAAATAATGGCACGTAAACTAAAACATGTACAACACTGACCATTGTTCTTTAGTAATGACTTAAATGTAGGTTTGCATGGAAAGTCTATGATAAACACTCTGCTATACACTTCAACACAACTGTTATTGGGAAGCGGGCCTTACATTCTGTGAGCAGAAGATCATCTCACGGCCTCGGAGTGATGACGGTAATGCATCAGTGTGAAGTATGCCCACTGTGGCCTCATGACGGGATGGTGATATAACTGTTTACTCATGCTTTTGCTGTCTGCAATTGTCTCCGAGCCATTTTGTCTGGTCCTGGCAGCAACGACAATGTCACTTGTCAAAGTTGTTTTGCGTTTGCTTGCCCTTGTTTTTTCTTTTTTCTCTCTGTGTGTGTGTGTGTGTGTGTGTGTGTGTGTGTGTAAAAATACTCCTCTTAAGGTGAAATGTATCTTTTGGTTGATTTTCTCTGCCTGCTTTCTAATTACAGTGTTATAACACCCATGTTGTTCAGATCATTTTAATTGTGTTTTTGTTTTTTTCTCACTTTAAAATGTAATACTCTAATTATTTGTCTCTGGTTTTGTACGTTTCACACTCGATTCCTCCTATGCCCTCTAATTTTTCCATATCTATGAAGTCCCATATCCTTCCAAATAGGCTCATCTTGATGTGTCACCAAAGAGATTTGTGTCTCTATTATGTGTGATTACACTCAGCACTCACTAAGTAAAACCTATCAAATTATCATCATATTTTACCATCTCGCTTGTTGAGTTTTGAAAAGAGGGATAATGTGATGCCCAAGGCAATTGGTATCTTTGCTGCTTCCATCTTCTCAAAAGAGCAACAAAGAAGCAGAGAGATGGGTAAAGATGGAGCAGCACAGATTAAGAAATCATCAGGCAGTGAGGAAGTGATTTTCTCTACTGCAGAGACACTTACGTGATCTTGAAGTGACATGTTTGGTCGCATTGAGGTCTTAGTCTTTATTGTGAGGTGAATGTCGTTTCATGATTCTCTACCTTTGACAGGTGACCTAACAGATGTTGTACCGCAGGGCATTTGATTTGACAGGGTTCATAAGCAGCTGTAACACCAGCTGTGTAAATGCTTCATGTTTGGGGGGTTGGGCGGTCGGATCAGACCTGTTTTATGCATCATTCTTTTTCAGCAAGAGCAAAAAAAAAAAAAGAAAAAAATAGTCCCAATGGATTTGTAAGGAAAAGTCTTCCATATTTTCACCCTCACTGATTCTTCTCGCTGACATTTGGTAAGAAAAAACACTTCAGATTTCTGCTGTTGCTGCAATAACCACGTTTGCTGCATTTGTGATGACACACTTCAGTTTCGATTTCGATTATTTTGAGACCGCGATCAAAATCTAACATCATAAAGGGCTGAGCCGTCTTTGTGATGGATTAACCCGCACAGGAAGATGAAGTTTACACTTAGGTAGTTTAGTTAGTTTATTTTGTTTTGTTTTGTATCAGTCACAATCAGTTTGTCAATTTCGAAAAATAAAAAAAAATAAAAAAAAAACAATCAAGCAACAATAACAAAATAGGCAGAAGCAAAGCTTGTATGCCTAGTAATGTACACTTACAAGTAGAGTTACTTTAAAATATACAAATACCAACAAAAACAAATGCACTACATACACAATGTGACTTTTATAAAAAAACAAAAAACAACTTAATTTATAAAGTTGCATATCTCTCAAAAATAAACTGATAAATCATCTTTTTAAATAGAAATAAGGAATTACAATTTTTAACCTAATTTCTGAGTTTATTCCACAGTTGAACACCACGAAAAGACAAACATCTTTGTTTCACCCCCTTTCCTAGATTTTGGAACAATAAATTTACAACAGTCTCTGAATTAATATTTAGTCTGCTAAAACTTAAAATAGTTTTTGACACCTTCTGGAAGAACATTTGGTTTAGCCTTTAAACATAATTTGTATTTTTTTACAGTAAACTATATAATCAAATTTCACGAGTTTTGATTTAATGAATAATGAATGCGTATGATCATAATGTCCAGCATTATTTATTAAGCATATGGCACGTTTTTGTAATAGAATGATGTCATTAAGTGTTGTCTTATGGGTGCCACCCCACAGTTCAACACAGTATGACATGGAAGTATTAAAGTACAATAACTTACTAACAAAGCTTTGCTTTGGCAATAAATCTTTAGTTTTATGCAAGATAAAACTAATTTCATGTATTTTTTAAATAAATTGAAATTTGAACCTTAATGTAATGTACATGATGTTTCCAGGTTAATTTGGAATCTGTTATAAACCCTAGAAATTTCAAATCAAAAACTCTTTCAATTTCAGTGTCATCTATTCTTAATTTGACCTCTTTAAGTGACTCTTTTTTCCTTTCAAATGTCATGAATTTAGTTTTAGACACATTCAGTGACAACTTATTTCTGTCAACCCAGGATTTGAATAAAATCAATTCTTTAGCTCTTTAACTTCAGTTGTGAAAACCTATCAGCACTGCAGACTTTCAAAACCAGCAGCGGCTCTATTTCTTGTAAAATATGCATGTTCAGTTCTTTACATCACCATCTGTGGTTCAAGTACATCTCAGCATGTTCAAGTGGATTGAAATACTTTAGTTATCAGTGTTTGTTTTTTTCGTCAACTGATCAGTGAATATGGCGGCTCAGTCAAAATATGAAAGGACTGAAGAATCTTAAATTATTTTTAGTTGAAAAGCAAGTCTTTACAGAATTCAGGTTTTTCTTAATGCAGTTTAGCAGATTGTTATATTTCATGTAAATAGCAAATAGTGAGTATAATTTGCAACACATGGTCTCAAGCTGTCTATATTCAACTAAGTGACAACCAAATATCTGCTTTTCTCACATCCATCTGCACTCTGAAAACTCAAATATAACACCAAGAGAAGAGCCCATGTGCCCCATATTTTACCTCATTGATATTGAGATGGTTCCACACCTTCAATCATCTGAATAGACATGACTTGGAGAGAAGCACACCTGTCTGTTAGTGCCCACAGCCGATGATTCATATCAGAGCCAAAAAGATAAGGCAAGAGCTGCCCTGCAGAGCTCACACTTGATTGTATCTTGGCAGTGAAAGTTCCCGGGAGCACGGTGGCCTCCTTAATTCTCAAATTGAAGAAAATTGGAACAGCTACGGTTCTTGATAGAACTGGCTGCCTAAGCGAACTGAGCAAGGTAGAGAAGTCCCGAAAGAGGAGAACAGACCAAAAAATCTAATGGCCAATCTCGATGCAGCTCCAGATATCCAGTTTGTAGTTGTCACTGCAGCATTCCACTGATCTCAGGTCTTTTTAGAAGGGCTAAGTCAGGGGTAGGCAAGTGTGTGGTCCCTGCTATAACAAACGTAATTCATATTAAACGGATCCAACAATTTAGAGGTATCCTCAGTGATTCATTCATTTGGATCAGATGTGTTGAAACAAGGAAACTTAGAAAACTTACAGAACTGCAGCTCCTTAGGACCAAACCTGCCTAACCCTGGGGTAGGCAGAAGCCAGTCCTCAATGAAGGACATATGAGCACCTTTAGTTTACAAAATTCCTAAATAACTCTCAACATTGTTATTAAAAACATGCCTTAATCTGAGATTAAATGTTTGGTCCCAGTTCTAAGTGCCATATTGGTAGGAGACCAGACATGGCTCATCATGTATTTTAGACTAATGCAAAGCATGGTGGTGGCAGTATCATAGTGTGGGCTCACTATATAGAGGCACAGTTTGAGAGATAATGGTAAATCTGAGGAAGGTGTGGTGTTGGGAAAAAGTGATATTCTAACCTAGACATTTCAGGTCTTCAGACTGGAGACAAGGTTAGCTTTCTAGCCTGACAGTGAGCAGTGCACTAGGGTGTTTTTGTGACCCAACCAGACAGTTCACATAAGCCCTGACAGAAGTTAATTTTACCTGGAGAAAATCTTAAAAATTTTGTAAAGCTCTCAGTCATACCCAAGAACACTTGGTTGTCATGGTTGCTGAAGGGGATTCAACTCCTGGAGATTGAAAACTTCAGTGTTGTTTCCAACTTAACCATTTGTTAAAGAAATGCTTAAAACTGTGTATTTGATACATCATTATAGGGTGTTTATTCTAAATCTGAAGCTAAAAACACAGGACTATAGGCTTCAGCATATAAAAAATGGAATAGGTGATTGGATATGAATGTGTGCATGTGCTTCATCTTTTGGGACTGCAGGGTCTTTAAGTTAATAAACTTCTAATTGCCTCAAGTTTACCAGCACCAGCATTTCTGCCTGTGTAATTGGCTTGCAGTGGTAATATGTGGTTGTTGTGTATACATAAGCATTTGAGAAAGAGGCTATGAGAGAAGGAGCTAATGAAGGCCCAAAGGAATGTCACTGATGTAATCAGTTCTTAAAGCTTTTTGAGACATTCTTAAAAGACACGGTGTAAACAACACTTGAGCCATTTGCAACCTTTAGTTTTAATGTTGCGCATATGTGTCTGTGCACATGTTAGCATCAGCTTGTTTATCTGTGGCTGCTTGAGAGTGTGTATATGAGCACTCATTAATGACCAATCAGTTTGTGTGTCAGTGAAAGCCCATTGTGATTATAGTCTGGCTGGCTTGGTTCTCCAGCCAGACATACGCTGTTCTTTCATAACGTTAATTAGGTACCATGAATCTCTTTGTGGTTTGTTGTTTGTGTATGTATACTGGGAAGGGATGTGGATCTGTTCTTGTGGGGGGAAAAAAGTACACAACTTACAAACCTTGTCTTCTAGCACAGTAAAAATGCTGGATTTTTGTCCTAGGTTTCAGTGACAAAGATTTGGGAAAATGGATATCCTTCCACAGCATTCCCTCTAAAGAGGCCATCTTATAAGTGAAATAAAGTCCATTACTTTAGCTTTCAGCAGAATGTATTTACTCATGTTCAGACAGTTTGTGTTCACACACATTTTTCATCTATAATCACTTGAGTCCACAAAGGATCCTGATGGACATTTGTATCAAACCAACTAAAGCCTTTTTAATGTGTATAATTAGACCTTAATGGATTTTAATTAGCTAAAATTTGTGTACAGCAACATTTTTTTGGATCAATAATTGAAAAATAGCTGTACATAAAAGAATAAATCATGCATTATTTCTGTGGTGTTTATTGCCTCCTACATTTTAAAATCAAGTTTTCCAGGGTTTTCAATTTGATCGTGTTCCACGTGACTACAGTTAGCAACCTAGCGTACATTAGCATCATATTTTAGCATTTATCTTTGACATTATAATTAATTCCCATGATACACACTGCACCTGTTGCGCGTGATACCTGGCAGTACCATTTATTTATAATAACAGAGACAAAATGGGATGAGTGCCTGAGAGATTACCAAAATAAAAGGGACATAAGAAAAAAAGCATGGCTTCTGGGGATGAGATGCAAGGCGTTCACACAACACTGAGAGGAAGGAAAGAACCAATATGTAGCAAAGTGTTGCCACAGTGACAGCTCTAACAGGATGGTTTAACATTCTCCTAAAGGTGTTAAACCAGAATACCTGACCATGCAATCACCAAAGGAACAGCAACACCCTCAGGGTCCTGTGGGAAGTGTATTTTGAACTCGAGGACATGATTTTGTATAATTGGGTGAAAAATGTCAAGATTTGTCAGCTTTATTAACTATAAGTCCTTTGGAACCAGAATAGGAGGCGTAGGCTTCTTTTCTGGTTCTAAAATGTTTTTTTTTATCTTGGAGGCTTCTTCAAGGTTGTTGGGATACTGACTATGTTCCTGCTGAAGGCAAAAGTGTGACCCATGACTGACCTTTTTACATGTTAGGTTCTTCTTGGGAGTTCTCCCGGTCTAATGGCACCAGAAAAGACCAATTTAGAAGTTCTAATAAGTATGATTTATTGACACAGAGTGTGTCAGTGTAAGCCCAGCCTTGCCGATCTCATGTGTACCTGTTCCTACAGCAATCACTGTTCCACTGCAGCCACGGCAGCAATGGCTGCTGTAGCTGATTGCTCCCTATGAAACTTGGTATACTTTGAAGCTTTGATCCCCTTCACGCTGCTCCTCTAGTCCTCTCCTGTGACCTCTGTTGTATGCACCATCCTTTCTTCGCTTCTTTTCCTCCTGTCGCTCCTCCTATTGTGAAAGAATAGAGAAATGCCCCAGCCCACTCTCCAATCGGTACCCAACCACTCCAGGTGTGATCAAATGTCTTTTTCAGTCCTTGGTCATTCCTGCACACACACATGGAAAATTTTATTACACAAATCTGACTTTTTCAAACCTAACCCACTTCCACATGTGGTTTTAAATCAGATTCATATCTGATATGTTTCAAATCAGCCACAGTTTGAACCGCCATGTCGCATTTTATCCGACTTTTACGTCATTGAAGTGAGAAAGACACGTTAAAAAAAAAAAAAAAAATAGATAAACAAATCTCTGCATAAAATTGGCATTGAGCATGAATCCTCTCATTGTGAAAGTGGTCTCACATTCTGACAGTTGTTGCGGTCACATCCGTTATTTTCTGGGTTGTTTAGTTGACAAGCTAACACGCTTCACAAGAGGGTCGAGTTGGGTTTGAAGTGCATCTTGTGTTTGGAGAAGAGCCTCCCGGTTTCTCACACACTGCTGCCAAATGCAGAATGTATGATATGCTCTTCTCATCTTTATTTAAGCCTATGTGCTTTCCAGTTTTCATAGTTGATTTGACAAAAGCCCAGAACGAGTTTCCAGAGGTTGAAGGAGCTTTCTGTAGAGACTTTCATTATCGTCCACATGGTTACTGAAGCAGCTTATTTTCTGCTTTTGTCCACTGGCTTGGCGTCGCCCCCTTTAAGAGTTTAGTGCTCTGCTTTCCACTTTCTGCATGTAGAGATGAACCACAATGTGTGACACTGGAGAACCAATGACACAGTTGTGCTTTTGCTTGTAAAAAAAAAAAAGATCATTATAAATAAATAGGCAGCAGAGAGGCGAAATTCCAGTAAGGAGCAGATGTGGTCAGAGGGCCGATATGAGCCATCAAGCTGTTTCCATGTGAACAGCAACATATGCAACAATGGAAAACAGCTTCGTCTTACACTGTAAAGGCCGAATAAGGAATAGATTTCAATTCTTTTTGAAGTCCCACATGTTTTTTTTTTTTTTTCAAATAAATGAAATGGTTAATAATTTTATAGCGCTTCTTTAACCCTGGTAACAGGTCAGCACCCCGAGTTCAAGTTAGTTTCCCTTAATTTTAGAATATACCCCTTCTCAGCTTGTCTTTCTTTAGAATTTTAACAAGGTACCACTCATTATAACATAGATCACAAAAGGCACTTTTCTACAATGTTTTTCAATTTATTCAACAGAAAATAGGATGTTTGCCTAAAAATAAACTAAAATAAATGTTAAATGTATCCTGTTTATGACTAAATATGATTTTTACCCAAAGGTAGCAAATGAAGAATGCACACAATAAATAAACCAAGTTGGGCGAGACTTTATAAAACCCAATTTAAATTCAACTGGGTGATTTGTCACCGAAGAACAGTCTTAATTTGTGGGTCCACACACTCACATACATACCAGTTGGTGATATATATATATATATATATATATATATATATATATATATATATATATATACATATATATATATATATACATATATCAGTTGTAGGCCTGATCGATGCTAAAGAATGTGGGAGCCAAAAAAAAATGAAAAATTGAAAAAAAATGTTGCCCTTTTTTTCAAACTTAAGAAAAAATAATAATTAGAAATAATGAGCTGTAGTACTCTCACTTTTAGGAGCGTCAATGTCAGTGTGCTTTATTTCCCGTTGTGATTGGAGTGGAGGATCAAGCTGCAGATGTGAGTAGAAGTGGAAATGTCCGATCACCATAGAAACGTTGCTGTTTCCCTCGTCATAAGAGGAGCTACCAGACCCGTCCTGGCCACGTGGAGCACATCTCGGTGGCTGCAGAATGGTTTCAGCCGCTAGCACAACCTGTTAGCATAGCCTGTTAACAATCCAGATGGCAGAGTCCTTCCTCTACGTTTGTAGTAACTCGGTCCTTCTAAGTTGTTGTCTTTCACACTGTAGCGCATACAGCGTAGCGGCTTCTTAGCACCATAAACACATGCAAAACCTGCACAATTTTTAAGAACAGATCTTCCTCTCTGCCCAGCAGATTCCCGTCTTTCCCCCTCCACACCGGATCTTCCCCCTGTCTTCCCTTTCACCTTTTCATCCCTCCTCCTACCAACCTCCCAGCCAATCGGACGTATTAACACTAACAAGACAATTCCATACCCATTCACAGGTCACGTTTTGTTTTCTGTGCTCTCGTCCTTGGGTTATGTACCTGCCTCTCTTTCTGGGTGTGATCTGACAGTCTCACTAACTAACCAATGGGAAGCAGATGATCCCTCTGTAATGTCTTCACAATGCCAGCTCCGTTCTCTGGTTTAACTTGACATACTGTGAGGTTAGGCAATTTGGCAATAACCTTGTAAGGGAGCGAGCTCCACCTATCTTGCAATATGTGTTTGCCTGTAATTCCCAGGATGAATAAATTCCTCTGGGGTTACAATTAGTTATTATTTCAGTTATATCAGATGATTTTTTTTCTTATCCAGAAA
This sequence comes from Telmatherina bonti, assembly GCF_933228915.1. Lineage (NCBI taxonomy): Eukaryota > Metazoa > Chordata > Actinopteri > Atheriniformes > Telmatherinidae > Telmatherina > Telmatherina bonti. The sequence continues at coordinate 12,336,535 of NC_136632.1, read as the reverse complement.
GAGACATTAACATTAGTGAGTGAAACCACAAGTGTGAAAAAACAAACTAAAAACATCTCATAGACTTCCATTAGATTGTTGTACAAGTTGCAAATCATGCAGAAAATAACATGGTTTCATCAATATCACACAAATGCTAAGTTATTAAAGTATCTGTTAATGTTCTTATTACCAAGTCATTTCTCTCACTAAAGTAATGAAGTGCATGCACACTTGGAGAATGTGAGTTCAGCTTCCATATTATTGCAAATTGCTAAAAACGTTAAAGAATGAAACCCTTTGATTGCAGAGTATGCCTGTGCACCTGTTTCTCTGGTAATAATGATGTGTTACATACACCCTGTAAATGCAACCATTTTGGAAATGGCTCCTGATGTTTGCCCACAGGTTTGACATCTTCTTTAATCTTGATTCTGTAGCTGGTCATTGTGCAAGGATTGTCTCTGAGTGCCTGATATGAAATGATTGCAGCTTATTGTGCATGAGCGCCCTGGGCATTTTGGAGAAGGACGGACCTAAATGCAAGGACAGTTCACGTCTCTGTTTTCTCTGATTCAGTGAAATGTAAAACGAGGTATGGAGAGGTTTGGGGACGAAAGAGACAATGAGGTTGGTGGCATGCTGAGGATGAAGTCATGTTTTTGGAGAGAGGTTTGGAGAGTTGCAAGCGAATAAATGAGCTAGTTTGATGGCAAAGAAGGCTACGATGTGCAAACAAGGAGTGAAATGTCAGTCAGAGCTGGGACTGAAATGGCATTTGAAGAAGTTTCAGAGATGTGGGTAGAAAAAGGCAGGGATGAAGATGTGGAGGAGCAACTAATTCCCTGCAAATAAGAATGTAAAAGATAAAGTCAAGAAGGTGCAGCTGAGCTAGACATGGAGGAGCGATTCATTCGCAGCTCTGGTAGTTTTAACAAGGCTTTAAACAGAGGGATAGAAAGAGATCAGGAAAGATGGAAGTAATGCGAGAGCCAGGTATGGCTGCTTTTGCTAATTTGTGCAGGTGACACCTTGGGAACTATCTGATGTCCTCGCCTCGGTTCTCCTTACTGTCTGGCAGAAAAGTTATGTAATCCATCTTCACACAAATATTTGTTAAATCAGACACAGTTTGACAGATCCACGCTTATTTTGTCCTTCAACCTTCACAATATCATGGGTACTTACTGTTGGAGACTGGCCGTCTAGTTCAATTTATATTGTTGAAATATGGCATCTTGTTAGCATGGAGGATCTCTAGTTAAATGAGTGACTATCTGGTCTGTCGTTTTCCTTTTTTACCGCTGAATAAAGCAGATGGTCTGAGTAGGAAAAGAAATATTTCATGTATATTTATGTGCAAATAAAATGAGCCATGACTGATTTCTTTTTCCTTTAATTGCTGTTTGTGGGCTTCGTTTTTTAAGATGAAAAATGCAATGTCCATTTGTTATGCACAGTTTATGCATATTTTATACTTCTAAGAAGGAAAGAAAAGTACTATTTAGAAGTTGTTGAAAAGTGCAGTACTTGGTCTACGCTCCTGTATTTTATCCCTAGAAACAACCTGAAATTCTATTGTTCACCGCAGATCATGGCATATTGCATGATGGTACTATAAGTCTCTCACAAAGGTTTTGCATTTTGCTGCTATGCTTTGAGAGAAAGACTGGGATCCTGGAATTAGATTGAATTCACTGGTTTGTACTTCATAATTTGTATGAATCATCCAGTCTAACTGGATGCTTGCTGAGCTTCTGACAGATACAAACACTTCTTTAAATGGTGAACATTAATAAAATGGTTTGAATGCCAAACAACTTTTGGAAAACCAGCATGTCCATGCAAAATAATTAAGTTTTCCTCTCAGCTGAGCTGAGATGAAAATGAAAATATGTATTTTTAACATTTAAGTGCAGATGGACAGATATGACTAATGTAAACATTGGGGTGGTAGGAACATTACTTCACTAAAATAATTACTTATGTAACAGTTGATGTTCTCCGTGTCATGACTCACCGGAACAGCTTGTGTCTTTAGGCACAGTGCAAATATCTCACTAATTCATTGACTAAAGCCTGTGACAGAAAAGATGCTAATTTGTTCAAATGCTATCCCGATGAGTAAACCTCCATGACTGCTCAGATGCAGCATCAAAAGATGCCAACAAGTGAGGATTTTAAAGAAGTGATTTCCCAACAATAACATGTTGGTTTGTGAAAATCCCAGTCACCTTAAAGATGAGGAGGTGTTGAGCTTTGTGGAGGACTGTGAGTCTAAAAACAGTTGAGCAATGTCAGAATACTTTCATTTGTAGAAATCTACAGAGTAGGGTAGATTTGAATTTCCCCTCAGGGATGAATATAGTATCTTTGATTTGATTTATCATATGCATTCATAAGAAAAATAAAATATTTAGTTTCTGTGGACATTTCTAATGCGAAAGATTAGTTAATTTTTTATTTAAATTTAAATAAAATTTTAATAAGAATAAATGAATAAATAGATAAATAATAATAATACAAATTAAAATAAAAAATAATAAATATATAAAATAAATTTTTAATAAAATTAAATAAATAAGAATAAAAATTCAAATTAAAAATAATAATTAAATACATAAAATTAAATTTTAATAAAAAATTAGTTAATTTTTTAGCAATAATTAATTAAAGCTAAAGAGTAATTAATTAAATATAGATAATTAAAACTGATCGTTTAAGGCTGACCCTTAGACAGAACAGCATCACAACAGACCTTCTAAATAACACCGTTTATTGTTATGTTGACTGATGAAATCTTAAACTAGAATGCAAATAAAAAATATCTAGTGTGTAAGTAAGACTTGTTTTACACCTTTTTTTTAATAGGTGAAGATAAATGCAGGCAAAGAGGAAAAACTGCAGTTATTTTGGAAATAATGAACTCTGCATCGTCCTGACTAAAGAGAAGAACCATCCAGTCTGTTATCACTGCACAGTTCAAAAGCCTGTATGTGTTGTTGCACGGGGTGGCTTGCTATTCCCTGCACTGATGATGTGCATATCTGAAAACACAATTAATCCTGGATGATGAACAGGTTTTAGAGCAGCATTCAAAATACTGGCTTTCAAACCATGTGGGAACTCCAATCCAGGACTCTGACTTAAGTTGCATTTCCTGTTACTTAAGACTTTACTTTGACTCTCTAAAACAGTGGTTACCAAATCCAGCCCTTGAGGGCTACCATCCTGCAGGTTTTAGTGTTTCCCTTGGACAACACATTTGATCAAAGGGAAAAGGTTCTCCAAGAACTTGTTGTCATCTTCTGCACCTGCCTGTTAATGAGCCATTGGTTTGGGTCAGGTGTGTTGTACCTGGAAAACAATAAAACCTGCAGGATTGTAGCCCTTCAGGACTGGAGTTGGTGACCCCTGCTCTTAAAGTACTTAAGATTCTGACTTGCAATTTTAGACTCATGAACAATCATTTATTTTTACTGATGTTTTTTCATGGTTTACTCTGTCTGATCTCTTGTCCGTCGTTTGTGTTTTGTGCTGTAATTTCCCGAGACATAACACTGACATAATGTCACACAAACACAGAGCATTTTGAGGTTTTTTTCAACCATTTCACATGGGTGTAAGAGGTCGACCAGCAGTTTTTTTTTTTTTTTAAAGAATTGGTTCTGAATTTCAACCATTCCAACAAAATCTAGTGAGTGTGGTCCCACTTGGTTATTTTAGAACGTCGGCTTAGCTAGCTGGGGGATGAGTCAATGGCAGTTTCCACTCCTGGGAAGAATGTTTTTTTTTTCCCTTCTTGAGGTCACAAAATGAAAGATCTCAGACTCATCCATTAGAGCATATATTTGCCAAAAGGTGGAGCAAGCGACTGACAGTCAGCTGGATTTTCTAATCTTTGGGGCTCATACAGAGGCTGTGTGGACATGTTTACCTGTTAAATAAAACCTTTTAGAAAGTATTTTTTTAAAAGCAAAATATGGGACCTTTAAGCTAAAGGTTAGAGCTGTTACACAATGCTGGTAAGATAGAGGGTGAGCACGGATTTAAAATTCCTTAGATATTTTAATGCAGTCTTCTAAGTAGGGCAGATGGAGGTATCACATGGAAAATTACTCATTACAACTGAAAGTGACTTGAGTGGGACTTGCAAGAAATAACTTGTGAACATTTCTGCTTTCAGGCAGGGTGTTTTTCAGGGAAGACTTTGCTGATTTCAGCAAAATGATGCCCAGCCAAATTCTGTATCTGTAGTACAGCAAGAGTCTGGGTACAGTATACCTGATCTACAATCCAAAATGATAATATTTTATTCCCTGAAACAATAATCTGATGATATTCTACGTCAAGCAATGATTACAAAAGAAAGACTAAAATATCGTCTGAATTTCAGACTGATTAGGTGTATGTGTATGATTTTCAGTTGAATATATGGCATTGATGACTTGCGAACTTTTGCATTAATTTATGGCTTGCAGAGGAAGACCCAGTTCATTTTTCATATATCAAAACCATAGTCAGGTTTCCACCTCAGTTTTTTTTTTGTATTTACAAAATGTGAAGAATATACAGTAAGTTGGATGGAAATTGCAGGAAGTTCAAAATATATTGCTATAATGTATAAAGTTTCCAACCGCATTTGAAGTGTTTTTATTTGTTTCGATAGATTTTTATGCAACAGAAGAAATCAAAATATACTTCAAAACTGTCTGATTTGACAAAGATAAAACTAATGGACTGACAAGCTGTTGCCATTGTAAGAAAATAACATAAACTTGTTGAACTGATTGAGTCTTCTAAGAAAGTAAACAATATCCTGGATTTAACTAGAAATTTAAGTATGTGCTGAAAAATCTGCCTCTCCTTTTGGCATCCTCTGTGTTTTTTCCTCCAATTTTTTGGGTTTGCTCCCAAGTAAAATGACTAATTCTTCTGCAGTACAACCACTTACAGTGTACGTTGTACTACTAACCTCTTGTCATATTTCAGCGACAACATGCCTGCTTCACATCAGTTTTTGCCTTCCTGTTTTCCTTTATATTACTAATTTGTGAAAAGATGCTCTTCTTATGAAGGTGAATGGAAATATCTGTGCTTCTTGGTGGTTTTGTTGAGCTGAGAGATGTGCGCATTGCTCACCTGGTGCTTGAATAAACACTAATCAACTGAAAAAAACTCGAGACAATACAATCTATACATGTGAGAAAGTATAGTTTACTGTCTGTGAGAAAATAAAAAGCTACATAACAGTGACAATAGGGATCAGAAACTTGAATAAAAAGTGTGATTGGAAAATTTTAAAAGAAGAGTTGTAAATGTTGGGGAGACAGAAGACTTTATGGTGCTTTTTAATGATTTGGCTCAGATGCCACTTATAACCTGATAGTATTGATACAAAACCTGTGCAATGCTCTGAGCAGCGAGGAGTGAAAGTGATGCAGCTAAAGGGAGTGATCATTAAAGAAAGATGCTTTTATACTCAGGTGTATGCCAGTGAGGCTTGCTGAATATTAAAGGGAAAGAGTGGGAGAGTCCCTCGGGAGAAAAATCCCCAGCAGGTCAGAGCTGACACTTCTCTTTTTTCCTGTGGATGTGATGAAAGTTAAACAGTAAATCTCAGTTTTACACACAGAACTAATATTTACAGTCATGAATCCCTTTCCTTCCATCTTCTTACTCATTTTATCGATCTAAGTGTTTTAAATCTTCTCCTGTCCTTTCTGTCTGTTTTTGACTTTGGCTTGTTGCAGCACTGGTTTGTTTTTTTCGTTCAGTCAGATGAGAAGCAGTGAGGAAAAATGGGATGCAGCAGACAAACAAAGGTCCATGGAGGTGAGAGAGGCTACGGAGGAGAAGGAACAGAAAGGAAAAAGATGTGGAGAACTAGCATGATTTTCTGGAGAAAAATGAATGAAAGCTGTCTACATTTTTCTGTCCATAATGTTTTTTGCTGCCTTTCTCACTCCTGAAGAAAAATATGTTACAGTGAAGATAAAAATCCTACATGGAAGCGTTGGCACAATGATGCTCTGACAGCAGTGCATGTATGATGGTTTTGAAGGAAATATTCTGATGCCGTAGTCATAATAGTCCAAGGTCACTTTTAATCTACAATGAAGGTTTTTCTCACAACAGATCCAGTTGTCCACAAAAGGTTATTCAACAAGTCTGTTTTTACCTTAGGGAGCAAAAATCTTATTTTTCTTTTTTTAGGAAATTGAAAGTACTTGGTATCGGGATAAACATCATTATTATTATTAAGACTGAAATACATATTCCTGTCTTATAATGTTATAAAGCCAAATTCCCAATATAATATATCTTTATTAAGTTAATTGTGTGATTTATCAAATGCGTGAACCCACAGCCATCCTCTCAATGTAAGCCTGGAAAACCATCAATCTTTATAAATAAGAAGGATATACTGTTGAAAAAAATCAGGTTCTCTCTCTGAGAGAAGGCTAAAATAAGTTTCTGTCATAACTGTTTCTGGACACCTGATAATAAGATTTTTAAAACTGAAGCTGGAAAATTATTAGAACTTTCATAAATAAAGAGGATTTTAGGGTTGTAGATGTAGTTCCCTGCTGTAAAGAAAAATACCTTCACGCCAAAAATGAACTTTTTTAAAGATGGTATCATTTAAAACTCTGTTGTTTATACATTAGCGCATTAAAAAAATGAACACATTCAGTATTCAGTTTAACCTCTTTGCATAAACACGTTAATTATGACAGCCATTTATGTATACATGTATATATAATTTATGATATTAGAAGATGTTTAGCAAGAGAAAGTGAGAACCAAGCCCAACGTTTAATTGGTTCACTGTTCACCAAAATAATAGAAAAAAAAATTCTTAAACTTAAAGTTGCCACTGCGGCCTCAGAAGCTGCTGCTTCACATCAATCAGCCAATTAGACTCATGTACATGTTGCTTGGCACAGTAAAGCTGATTTAAAAGAGGAAGGGCGTGCCCTCCATCAAGTACGTTTTAAGCTCATTAAACAACATGTCACGTCTCATTTCTTTAATCTGTACAAATCTTCATTTTGTGTCAGTGCGTGTTGTTATACAGGTGTATAAAGTGTGCTTCACCTTGTTAGCTTTGATAGCGGTTATGGATCTGCCTTATAATCTTTTACTGCAGCAGTTTTCAACTGGAGGCTTCCCTGTGCAGTAATTGGGAGGGAACCAGAATCAATTCACTTCAGCCAGTCACTCCTGGTGACAGAGACTGAAAGGGGAAAAGGAGTGGTAGATAGGATAAATGCAATAGGGAAAGAGGGATGGAGAGAAATAAAGGGAGAGGGATAAAGACCTGAAGGGTGGAAGGAGAGACGAATGAGGGTGATGGATGGAGGCAAATAAAGATTGTAGAGAGAGAAAGACAGTGGTAGAAAAAAATCAAGGAAAAAGGGTGAACAGATGGTGGTCAAGGGATCGGAGTGACTCTAATGGATGGAAAAAATGGAAAAAGACGATAGATAGAAAGATAAATGAGTGAAGAGAGTAAAAAAATCAGCAGAGCTGTAAATTGATTTGAAGGACCTGCAGAATTTAGTTAAAGCACCCCAGAGACAGTAGTGGAGATGAACAGAACAGCACATTTCTGCTCTTAAACGTATCGTATCTAATGAAATTATGATATAAGCCACTGCTTCACTCACTTAGCTCCAAGATTTACTTTTTTCATAAATCACACCCAGAAAAAAGATTACAGTTTGAAAACCACTTCACAAAGTCAAAATACTTTCTGAGCAAAGGAGTAAATCAATAAGTAGCCCGAATAATATCTAGGCGAATAAAACAAGGCAGACATTCCCTTTATAATTATTGTGCAAAACACTAATTGGATATAGACCCAAAATGACATTTTCTTTACATTTTTACTGTTACTATTTTGGTGAGGTAGCCTTTGCTGAAATAAACGTGTTGGTATGTCGGTACTGTAGTACTGTAATTCGACTAGGAGTTTAAATATCCAGTAATAAATTAATAAATTTTTTTTTTCCACTGAGCAAATATGGATTTGTTCCCTTTCTTTTAAAACTGTGGATATTTGTACTGCATTTACAAATATACATTTATAACACACGCCAACCGATTCCACGTGAAACACAAATCCTTCTATAATTAGCCTGCTATTACCACAAAGATGAGTAATTAACTGTTGCAACAATAGTTATTTTATTTCAGGGTGGATAATTATATAAGAAGGATCACCAGAGACCACCAATGAGCGTGGGCTTTACTCTCTCTCTCTCACACACACACACACACACACACACACACACACACACACACACACACACACACACACACAACATGCTTGTCATAGAACACACAGGCAGCAAAAGCCAGCAGGGCGCCAGCAGAATGTGGACTTTGAGCAAAAAACCAGTGTAGTCAGACCAGCTAAATTTAGATTTAAGAATCAATTAAAAACTAATTTAGCAGAAAACCAGTGTTTCTCTATTCTTCACTGCTCTTCTACTTTGCTGATATTAGCTAGTTAATTAGCCATGCTATCGGCCTTATTGACAGTCTGCAGGTTATTTAGTTCACCAGTACTTGACATGTAGCAGACGTTGCTGGTTTTAAGCATACTTTGAGAGCATAATCATGACTTTGGGAGAAACAGATGAGCGTTTCCATTGAATTAAACTTTTATGCGTTTACATGCACTTCTGAAATACAAACCCTTGTCCACATTTTCTCATCTATTATTGGATTTATTTCAAAGTATTTGCATGTGTAGTGATGTAATTCCCTGTTATTATCAAAAGGTCCGGTCTCTGTAGTGCATGGCTGACACATATTTAGCATTAGCTACTAATGTGGGAGCTAATCAGCTTTTTTAACCATAGAAGTGAACACTTTACTTAGTTTATACCTCCCCTTGCTGCACGCCGTTCTGTTTTTGTTGTGATGGCGCTGCTTCCATCTTTTAAATGACCATGGCTGCCCCTGCAATCTTAGCATTGGCTGTTAACATGGGAGCAGAAAATAAGCCTGCAATGTAGTGTTGAGGTGACCACTTTACTTTGTTTATACGCCAGCTTCCCACTGTAGTGGACATTTTTTTTCTTTTTTTGTTTGACGTCTGTTTTATGACCATCATTAAAAAGACCAAGGCAACAGTGCTTTGCACGAAAAATAAAAATAAAAAATAGCTCAAATAAACTTGTCGACATGTACTAAGACATCAGGGTATTGGATAAATCAAGGTACATCAGTCCATTTTTTCATCATCTAATAGCAGTTATATGATAACAGATATCAGATTGTCCCATTTGCACGAACACTTGAGTCATCTGATAACTCCTCGATTTTTGACTCATTGTTGAAAGAAAAAAAAATCTAAACAATTTTATTTGCGTTTGAAATGTTCATCAGACTTTTTTAATATAAAAAAAAGAAACAATTAGGCAAAAAACAAGAAACAAACTCATCTTTTAATGAAAAAAAAAAAAAAAGTTTAAATCTGCAGTTTTCATCAGAACTTTTTCTTATCTTTCTGTTACTTTGTCAGAAACCTGAATGGATTTTCCTCACGTCCTAATCTTGTACATTTACAGAGCAAGCATGACTTACAGGAATTCTACTTCCTGGAGAATTCGAAGAATGGTTGTAAATGACCATGAAATGGTTTATGTGTGTGTGTGTGTTTTTAAGTGCACGAGCATCCTAGAATAATTTGTGTGTGTACGTCATTTTGAATCTATTACCATTACTAGAGGGGCAGTCCATCACATTAGAGTTAACAGCAACCTTATTAAGATAAGAATGAATGAGCCAGGCCTAAAGCCTACAGGAACCACAGATAAAACCAGACACTGTCAGTCACTGCGTGTGCCTCTTAGTGCAGTTGTGTGTGTTTGTGCACATGCATTATGACACCCTATCACTTTCTGCATCACCCTCAAAGAAAGAAACCAGCGATTAGTGACTAAGTGGGCTTAAGACTTTCCCTGAGCTTTCTCATCGGACTGAAACTCAGGCATGTACATGCATAATTAAGGGACTAAAGTTTTTTTTTTTTTTTTTTTTTTTTTTGCAGAAGAAATTTTCATCAAGTAATTATGCACTGAGTTAGAGTCTGCAGGGAAATCGGTTTTACTCGGACCAAATTATATGTCATTTACACCTGGACTCTTCAGGAAGTAAGGATGAATAAATTAGCAGGAAGACCGAGCGTACGAGTGTGAAATAAAATGTAGTTTTGTCTTATTTAATGATCTAGAAACAACTTAAAGTGACTCCAATGGCTTTGGCAAGTGTAAGGTTATTAAGCTGTCAGCTATTCTTACAACTCTCCTTGTTGCTGCAGACAAGGATACTCAGAAGCTTGAGGATTGATAATAGGATGCCAAAGGCATTGTCAAACCAGTGATCTTTAATTTAATATTTTGGGAAGGACAGTGGCAATGTTGGCTGCCTCATGCATGGAAATGCTTCACTCCACTACCTGATTCTGAGATGCAAATGTCATACACATCCCTGGAAACGTCAACTTTCAAATCTGTCCCTGCGCAACTGTATTACCATAAGATGACAATGCATCTTTTGCAGCGAAAATAAAGGCAGTGAAGTGTTCATCGTGATGGATTACCCATTTCAAGCAAGATTTAAGTCTCTGAAAGTTGATTTCTGTAGCGCAAGGAAATGAATTAAATCAGTGGCTGCCTGGAAGACAGAAATTCAATCTCAAAAGTTTAGAGAAAATGGTCAGCGGTAATTTCAAATGTACATATTTAATGCAAAAGCAATGATATGGTACGTTAATTCTTCTAAAGCTCTGTTCATATAAAAAACGTTTCTTGTGCAGTAGAATTTTTTTTTTGTGCTGCAGATTAGCCTTTGTGTCTGACATTGCTTATTTTGCAATTCTATGCTGCATATCTGCATGTGCAGCCATGTTTTATGAGACTGGAGTGGATGAATGGGAACAACTTTGTGTAAAGGCAACCTGCAACGCTGCTTTGCATGCGCAGGTTCACACAACATGCCCAAAAAACTGGGCACTGCACGAATACAGATATGCTCACCATTATGCCCACAAGTGGGCAGTAAACGCTGCTGTTGCTTCCAGCACCATGGCTCATGAAGACCAGGAAGGAAAATCCAAGTAATCAGTGAACATGCTGTAAACTGGGAGGATGATTTTGTACGTTTGAGTGTGTGTGTGTGTGTGTGTGTGTGTGTGTCAGGTAGCTGTCACAGTGATAACTCACACAGTGCGGACACCAAAAGGGGTGGGGAGACTGCAGCGGCATACTGCTGGCATTTTATGGCACCACAACACTCCTCCTGGCTGCTTGTCTCCCTTTCCCTTTCCCCTGCTTCACTTTTTCCACCCCTCCCTCCCCTGCGTTCCAGCTTCCAGCACTTCTCCTGCACACACCAGCCGACCATCTTGCTCCCCATCTCTCTTTTTAATGTCTGTCTCTTCCCATTTCACTGTCTTTTGCTTTCATGCCCAAGTTCTCTCCTCAGCATTTCACTTGCTTTTCCTCCCTCCATTTTGCTACTCCTCCCCTCCTCTTTTCTACTCTTACCCCCCCAGCACACATCTGCGACATCTGTAATCCCTTCTCTTTTTTTTTTTTTTTTTACCGCGATGCATCAGGGCTCTACAGTGCACAGTGTGAATGAATCTTATGTCTTCTACAAGCCTCAGATCTCAACCATCTCTATCAAGCATCTCCATCCTGCGTTTCTTTCCTTTTCTCCAACACTTTTCCACCTGCCTCCCACTTTCACCCACTCCCTTTTTGCTTTATTTACTAGCCAAGAGCCTTGCAGCTGTTTACAAGGACTAAGGGCATCCCAATGGATGCCAAAGTGGTTGGGGGGTTCCTCTCTCTCCTTCTCCTTTCTCTTCTTTATCTTTATGAGACCAAAAACCCCTGCGTTTGCAGGGCTTTTTGACATGGCACGGGTTTGTGCACATGCTGCTTCTGCACATTTAAGAATATACCAGATAAACTCGGAGAGGATTTCCGCTTTGAGAATGTTCGCCTCAGTCCCAATGCATTCTTTTGACACCTGGTTTTTGGAATCTTAAGATTTAATCTGACTCTGTGTGTGCGTGTGCATGTGTGTAACCACTCGTCTTTTGTCTGACAGGCTGTTTGTGTCTCCTGGCTGTAGCCAAGATAGATTGCCATTCAATTGTTTTGTGCTGAGGGAGAGTATTGCTCATCGCGCTCGCATGTTGCCAATATCTTCCCTGATCATCCTGCTATTGATTCGAGCTGCTGCAGAAATGGCTGGGTCATGTGTTTTCCTGTACTTCTGGCTTCTGATAAACAACCCTTTTACACCGACCACCAATAAACCTCAAAATGACTTTCTGATCAAGTTATTGATTCATTTTGTGGCAGAATCGCCTACTTGAATGTCCCAACAAGCGTTGTGTAAAGAGTCTGGAGATATCCCGACCCCCAACTCTCATACCTCGTATCCCGTCTCAGACAACTTAGAGATTGGTTTTAATTTTTTGTGAAAGAAAAAAATGGTCAAACCATTTTGAGGTAAAAAGGTTTACCTGTTAGTCTGCAAAGTCAGATAGCCAACATGCTTTCCTGCATAAAGTTACTTTAGTCATTTATCAAGCAATAATTTTCTGCGGTTAATGGCGTTTGTATCAGTTAGTAACTAAAACTGAACACTGTGTAATGCCTATGGTTTGTTGAATGGTTGTATAAATCCACCTTATGTGACAAAATCTTTGTTATAATTCTGACATGTCACCCTTTCACTTGTAAGTCGTGGAATTCTGTTGGTCTGGGTAATAGTTTTCAAAGCAAAGTTGGTTGGATCAATCCAAATATCGATAATATCAATACCAATATTGGTATTAATATTAATAATACTAGAGGGATAAAATCAATACTTCAATATGCAGCTTGAAAACTAACAGAAATTAATTAATTAATTAAGATTAATTGTTTAGTTTTTCATTGTTACAGGAACACATCCTGAATGGTTGCGTTTCTATACACAGATTTAGTTCCAGCTCAAACGTCATAAAGATGCAATAATGTTAGAAATTAAAACTTTGAAGATTTTTCAGCACTTTCCAACTCTATGTTACAGTTAAGAAAAAAGATCAGCACTGGACACTGAACTTTTAGCGCAGAATTTTTCATTTTCTTTCAAGAATCAGGACAAAGCAAGCTGGCTTCTGTGTTGGGCACCGATCTGGAGCTATTTGAGCTCATTGACCAAAGACAAATGTTGCACACGCTGTTGACCATTTATTCTAGTTTCAACACAACATACCAGAGTGTGGTCAGGCAGAGACTTCTTGAAGCATCTGCAAGACAGAAAAGTACAGAAAGTAATTTCTGCAAACATCCTCTAGGACATTAACAATTTTTTTTCAAATTTTTCATTATTTTATTGAATAAAATAAAACTTTTCGTGAATTTGTGTTTGAGTAGAAGAATTACAGTATTTAGCAAATAAATGTGACTACAGGGTAGGTGTGTCCAGACATTTAACTAGTATTCTATTTAAAGCCATTGTGTAAAAAGATTGCCAAGGTTCTCAACACTGAGCTGATGACCCACTGCAAAGGCTTCCCAAGTTCAGATTGTACATTTCCTTTCAAAGGTTTCCTCCCACCATCAAGATTCACGTTAAGATTATCTTAATTGTGAAACTAAATGAGCTGTAGGCTACATAAGGTGTGAGTCTGTAGGGCTGTTTTGTTTAGAGTGGGATTTAATAGATGGATAATGCATCCACAGAGGAGTGAACAGGGATTGGAACAGTTTTAAAACAAGAAACAATGTCATTAGGAGTACCTGGATTCCTAACACTTAACAATATTCATACTTGGACTGTTGGCTGAACACAACGAGCAATTGTGCCCCGACTGACTTCCGTGGAACCTACTTACCTACTTATGCAAAGTACCAATGTCTTGATTGAATACATACGTCCAAACTGATAGAAAACCTCGCCGCTTTCTAAACTTTAATTTATCAACTGAGCTGTGACACAGCAAGAGTGGGCTACGTTGAACAAGACTCAGTGGAATATGAAAGAAAAGGTCAGAATTTGGTTCATATTTGCTGATGCAGAAAAGTATTCATTTTCTTGGAATTGGCATCATGACATGCTCATTTATCACCAAGTCGATGCTAGTTAAAATTTTCTCCAAGCGAAGCGGCATCATAGAAGCTAGCTCTTTGAGTAGGACTGAACAATTTGAGTCTGTAACAGATTGAGTTAAAATAGAGAATTATATATGTAATTTCTAAACACTTTAGCTATAGTATAATCATGACCGGGAAGGGAAAGGCATTTTGTTACATTTCTTCAAGGGTAAAATTATTGATCGCTGCAAAGAGTCAAGCCATCCAGACGTTATGCATCTTCTGCCTTTTAAACCTGGTGTGAAAGTTGTAGTTTATATGTTTAAATATACAGTTTTTCTTTTCTCTAAGATGAACAAATGAGCAAATGGGAATAACTTAATTTCAATAAAACTGATTAACTGGAATTGCTTTGCTGCTCTCATGAGAGCATGATGCGTTTGCTTCGGATGATCAAATGTTGAAATCGTCTTTGGGATCCATTGATCCTTCATTTACCCAGACGAGCGTCAACGTTTGTGAAAACTTCAGTTAAACATTCTGAGAAAATTCTGGCTCCTTTATGCACTCAGCTGGGCTTGCAGCTAGCTGCTCTGTTGTGACCGTTTGGGCTCAATGCCTCCAAAGCCTCCTCAAAGGACCCCTCGCAGATGCCTGGCTAGATTGCTTGTGGTCTCTCTGTCATCTCAGTAATTGAAAGAGAAACTGTTGATATGCAGCTATGTCAAGCTGTCACACAGCTGCCTCTCTGTTAATGTAATGTTATTAGAGCGATGACCTCCGGAGGAAATACCCATCACAACTGCATGGTAATGGAAACGCTTGATCTTATTTTTTTTCTTTTCTTGGCTGTTAAAAACTGAGTTTTGCACAGATATATATTTTGTATGTAAAAGAAATGCATATGTTTAGCTAGGTTTCACACAGTGTGTATGTGTTGTGCTTGTATGCTCTGCTTGTTTGCATAGTGTGTGTCTGTATTCCTGGGAGATAACCCACTTAGGTCAATGCTAACTCATTTTATTTACTGAATTGAGTGACTGGCGGTTTACATGCAGTGCAAATCCTCAATTCATCTCTATGATGTACACGTGTTCAGCCTATTTATTGAGAGTGCTCTTTCCTCTCTAACAAGTTCCTCTCCAAATTCCCTTTCTTCTTTGTTTATTATCCTCTTGTGTTCAAATCAAAATTGTTACCTTGGATACATGCATTCATACTTTTTCTTTGCTTTACCTTGAAATTTCAACATTAGTTGGGCTTTCAGCTTTTCAACCAGATTTCACATAAAATACTTAAACAAACCACAACACCAACACATTTATTTCATATTTGTTGTTCATTTTTAATAATTACATGTCACGGGCTGGATGCTCAGGTGTGGACCCAAATGCAGAGTAGATAGGCAGAGATGCAGAATCTAGAGTATTTATTGCGAACAGAGGAACTCAGAGGATTAACACAATGATCCAGCAACTCAAGACCAAAACTGAGGGGTATAAATACACAGAACACAACGAGACATAGGTGAAACAAATTAACTGAATGAACCCAGGTCAACTACTGAACACAGACAAAAGCAAATCAGGAACAACCTACAAAATAAAACAGGAAACCAGGAACTAAGGACACAGGAAAACATAACCACATAACATTGCGTGCCGGGACCAAAGAAATTATAGCAATGTTGGAGGTTTGTGGTTGTTTCTGAGTGACTTTTCTGGTTCCAGAGCAACAAAATAAAAGAAAAGTTTTATTTTCTAATGTGGAAAACAAAGTTCCCTATGTGTGGTCATAATGTTTTTAATTATCATTGAGTTTGCATGAGTTTTCTGTTAATTTAGTGGAATTACACAAAAAACAAACAAACAAAAAAAAAATATATATTTTTTGCATTTCTAAAAAGGTAACTTGTGAAATCGTGCCACGGCTCCACCAAGAACAAAACATTCCCCTTTATCCCGTTGTTCCAGAACTGATTGTGAGCAGTTACATATCACAAACACATTATAAAAGTTGAGACCTCGTGGTTATTTCCCATATTTCTGTGATATCAGGTTGAGCTTTTTGCTTTATATTTTAAGTGAAGGGAAATATTTTTGCTGGATATCCCTCAAGTAATAGATATGCAAGCATCTGTCTTTATTTTTTCACCACACATTATCACCTGATTATTGCATCCTGTTAAAGGTACGGGAGAGAACGTTTTCCAGGAGGATTTTTTACTTCATTGCTTAAAATCCCCTTCACACCCTGACTTCAGTTCAGCTTTATTTGTACAGCTCCACTCCACAACATCATCTCAGAGCACTTATCAGACACATCAATTGGAGCCAGTTCATAACAAATAGTCTAAAAGAGGAAAACCAACAGATTGCATCAAATCTTTACTTCCATCCAGGCCCCCATCCTGAGGATGCACAAGGTGACTAATAAATGCTCTAACACAAAAAAATAAAAATATTTAGTCACCTGTGGAACAGACAGGACTGAAAATACACCATCCTACAGTTTTAATTTGTTTGTTCTCAACGATTGGATGGTGATATGTCTGTCAAACTCAATTGCCATTTGTCCCTCCCTCCCTAACCATCAGGAACACGTTATTGTGTGTTTCTTTGCTTCAGAGGCATGGTTTCAGGTTTCAGTTTGAACAAAGTGGATTAGACTTTTAAACTGTGTATTTTTTAAAATGTAGCTTGCTCGAACCACTTTTGCTGGACCTCCTCCTCTGCCTTTCACTTAATGTTACCATTTTAAATGAGATGTTTTGTTATATTTTTGCTTTATAGCTTTAAAAGCAGTTAACGTACAACACAACATTTTATATAATAGAACCTAAAAGCAATGACGGCCATAGGCTTGAACAAACATTTGACTGACTCTGCCTTTGCAGGTAAATGAAAAATCGTGCAACTGCTGTAAATCAGTGGCATTCACACCGATGTGGTGAAGCATAAAAGAAATGCCTCAAGAAAGCCACTTTAGGGGCTGATTTGGTTTGATATATTTATATTTAGAAACATTACCCAAAGACATTCTGCAAACACCTAAGTGGACAAAGGGGGAATGCTGAGGGACAAAGGGTGGAAGAAGTTGGAGCTAGTGTGTTTATGTAACGGAAGGAAGGCTAAACAATGTGGGAAACAAGGGCGCTGGCAACGCACCAACAAGCCCTTGTTTTCCCCCTGTTGCTGGCTGTATTTTTCCTCTTAGTTCTGTTCTGACAGCTTTAATCAACACAATAAGGCTTGCTGAGATTTCATTATGGAGCTTTTGCCCTAAGGGCCTTTGAGCAAGGGATAGATGGATGGATAGCTTCTGCAGAAAGGAGGGCAGGAGGACAGATATTGGTAGATGGAGGTAAAAGTGTAGCAGGAGATGAGGAGAATAAAAGGGAAAGGGGTAGACGGTGAGAAAGAAAAGATGAATATGATCAGAGAGGTGGATTAAACGAGGGAGGAATCGATGGTCGGTTTCTGACACTCCTGTTGAGAAGAAGGCAGAAATAATGGTGTTATGTGGCTTCGTGATTGGCCCTAATCAGCATGGGGGCCTGCACTGGAGCAGATCAGTCTCTCACTTCCTGGATTACAGGGTCAAAGGGCATCCAGCATAGAGATGGAGCACATTTGATCCTTTTCAAAGGAAAGAGAAGGGGAAAAAACTTTAACTTAACTCAAGATTTCAGTTGATTATCTCAGTATACAGGCTGCTTTGAAGCGATGTAGAATAAAATGTTTTGAATTATTCAACATTAAACTTTAATCTTTCCCAGGACATCTGTCTCTAAGTTGTTGTGGACTAGTGTTTCATGCTTTCACTGCTGCTTGGTCTTCCGCTGCAATCGTGAGGAAAGGCTTGTTATGTGAAACAGAAACTGAAGAGCTCTTTGAAATGACAACTTGCAACATAAATGAGGAAATGCAAATTATTTCCAGTGCCCCGAACACATCTGTCTTTTCATTGGACAGAATCCTTTTTGGGATAAATCTGAAGCGCTTCATGTGCGGTTGAGTTAAACATGGTTCATCCACAGTTCAGAACGTTGAAAATGAGCTTGTTTTACCACTTTCTTTTTGCTGTAAGTGTTTATTTCAGCGAGTCATTGACTTCAAGCCTGTTTGTTTTTGATGTGTTGAAGACACAGCCAGCAAATGCACAGAGGAATGTACAAGTAAGCAAAAGACATGCTTAATCCTCCCTCTTGTAGTGTATGATCTGCGGATAATTGGTGTCATTACCAATACAAAAAGTTTAATTTGTAAGTATACATAGGTATTTAATTGATTTTTACATAATGTATGGTTTAATTTGGTTGATTTGGCAGACATTAAGTTTGGAGGAGATTTAAAATAAAATAAAAAATAAAAAAATAGGCTGCCTGCCTCAATGTACCAAACACACAGACACAAAAGGTCCAGTCTCAGGTTTAATGTAAAGTTATGATTTTTATCTAGCTCTAACTATGTTTCAGTCTCTAAATGCAACCAAATTGCAACTCAAAGCAGAAACAAAGTGTGGGTGAAAATGAAGATTGAAAGTGTAGCTGGTAGCAATGTGACATCGAGGACCAGAATATAATTTCCGTGTTTTACTGGATGTCAATGTCTATTAATATGATCTAGTCCACATGACATCCAGATGGGATCCACTTATGGTTCACATCCATTCCAGATCTGGCCCAGATCCACATTACAGATTCGGGCAAGTGTCCTTTAGCACAACAGGCCAATACTGGTCCGGATCAGTTTTTTCAAATCTGTGCTGTAACTGAACCAGATGTGAACTGAACTAGGGCCTGAAATGGGCCAGCACCAATCCAGCTCTTAGCCACAACTAGTGAAACATAATGGTTACTCTACTGATGTTCAGATCCTGTTTAGATCTGGACTGGTATTGGCCCTTTGTACTAAAGGACACTGGCCCGGATCCATAATGCCATCGGGTTTAAACCTTGTAATATGTAAAGAAGCACCAGGTCAGTCAAACCGGTAGAAACTAGGATCACCCGTTTGACAGTCATGCCTGTAACTCCACCATCAGATTACTCAGCACCTCTGAGTGCAGACTTGTCCCGTTAGAGAAATTTGTGTCTCAGAGCGTCAATCAATGCATTCAGGTTGATGCTTCACAAACTTCTCTTCTCTTTTTTTTCATTTCTGTTCTTCTCTTCTCTACTCTGCACTTCTCTGCTCTTCTCTTCCCTGTGATCTTTCTGTATTGAAAAGTCAGGGTTCAGTCAGCCTGTTTTAAGTTCTCTTCTTACTGAACTGTAAAGCCATCTCTGACCCCTTTTTCTGCAGCTAACACGCCCGACTGGCAGCAGTTGAAAGTAGGATGTGTGTGGGTGTGAGTGTGTGTGTGCACACATTCTGTGTTTTAAATGCTTGCGTGTATCCCTCCTTACATGTGTTTATGGCACCTGTTGGAGCGAAAACATATCTCGCGTGTGTTTGTGGGTGGTTACACAAACAGACACAGTGGATGCAAATCTACTCTGGGTGAATGTGACACACTCACCTTATTAAGTACTTAGTAAATGCCAATGGACTCTGTCTCCAAGCCTTTTCCAACTCGCTTTGCTGTCCTTCACAACTAGGTGCAACCCAGCACTCTTCCAAACAGTATAGTCAAATAACACACACTCAGGAGACAAGCAAAAGCACTCTCGTCCCATATTTGTGTGCACATGTTTTGCGTTATTAGATTGTCAGTCTTTCTTGTCAGATTTTTTTTTTTTTTAAAGAAATTAAAAAAAAGAAAAGCAGAAAACAATTCACAAGCTTAGCCATTGTTAGCTTAGTGCACTGGCAAACTGTTTTGCTCTTACCCAAATGGGCAATGCATTCACAAGTGGATGCTCTAATGGCTGGTTCACTGCCAACTGAATGAAGAACTAACCTTTTCAATATGATGGTGATATAAAGGCCTAATTAGATAGATCCACCAGTTGGTGTCTGTTCCAGTGGCTCCTTCTCTCTGTAGCAGTGAGTAATGTAACTGAGGTGGAGTAAAGGCAAACCATGTGCTTCTGATATTGCCCACTGGGAGCACAGGGAGAGGGGCGGTTTTGAGGACGGGAAGCAGGGAAAAGAATTGCACAACAAAGTCTGCTCTACAGACAAAAGCGAAGACCTTCAAAGTCAGAGCGTGGATAGATCTTGTACGTATGATAGACTTCTTGGGAACACGGAGGAGGGAGGGATGATGGATGTGGCAGGAGGATTGACTGAGGTAGAGGATGCACAGTGGGATACTGATTGCACGGAGGGTGGGAAGATCAAGGGAGGTATGAATGGAGAGACGTGCACCACGCTGTTGAAGGTAGAAAGCAAGGAGAGGGAAATTATAAAAGTGATCGATGACAGGAATAACGATGGAGAACGAGCCAAAAGAGCAGAGGAGAGCACGAGTTTCTTAAGAACGCGAACTTAATGAATACAAGCAAATCAATCAGAACATTGTACATTTCTTTTTAAAAGTGCTGTTGATAGCATTAGTGTTTATCGATTTTAGAGAGTGCATGTTATGGGACTTTTCTGCAGAGTATTTGCCTCGTGAGTCATTTAATTGGCAAACTGGAAAATGTAAAATGAAAAATGAAGAATAATAGACCTTGTTTTTGCACATTTTCCATGTTATTTCAGTTTGAAGAGACACTCGAAAGTACAGTATTATTAGGGTCATTTCACTTGATTTGTTTTTCAATATATGAGTTGCCATAGAAATGTTAGCTATCTAATGAGCAGATTTGGATTCTGACAAAAAAGCAGTGCATTGCATTTCCCTTCTCTTTGTTAACTTGTGAAATGGTCTGACCAGCTAAACTGCAACCTCTGATAAATACTGCATAATTCCTCTCGTGCTAAAATCGCTCTGCTGCGTTTCTGCCTACTGCACCCCTGCTGAAACGGTATGCTTGCTTAAGTTAAGTCAAGTTCAGGCCAAGTCACCAATATATCAAACATTTGGTGTTAAGAGGGAAAGAAAGGAAAAATAACACTTTGCCAGTACAAATCTTCTGAATGCCTTGTCATGAAAATGTAAATCTTTGACTCATGGGTGTTTTCTGTCCACCTCATCATCTAACATGTTGGAAGAATGTCTGGAACCATTAAGGCTGTGAGAAACAGAACCATTTGCTAGCAGAGTGTACTAAATGGTGCATTTGTAACATCAGGCTATTAATCATGCATCACAAAGTGTTCCCAAATATGTATGAAAACACCAAATTATCTCAGTCCAACTGCTATACAAATAGGTGTATTGTCTTTAACATCAGAGGAATGTGTGTAAGATTAGCAAAATCCACCTTATATCACTTGTTTCATTTGTCATAGAAAGCTTCTTTCACTACTGCATAAAAGTTTAGACACACTTCTCCATTAGCTTTAATGGAGAAGTGCAAACTTATGACCAGTCATGCACGTGTTTCCATTACTAGCCCACTGCTGAAATGGATTTGCCAGTAAAACCGTGTGGTTAACGCACAATTGATCGTCTTAAGAGGACTGTGGAAAGAACGGGGTAAAGCCGTGGTTCCCATCCCAGGAAATTCCAGCTATCACAAAGGTTAAAGCCTTCATTCTAAAGAGATAATAAAAGTTGGATTTAAACTCGTAAAATTATAACGCGTATACTAAATACCTAAACAACAACAACAACAAACAATATCAGCATGAAGATGACACACAGATTTGTTTTTTTCATGGATTTGCATAAATTAAAAAATTAAATAGATCTGAATGAGTATGTCTACGACTGTGCAAACTGTTGGGCGATGTGTTTTAAGGATTAATGCAGCATACCCAGTAGATACATTTTCCCTCTGCAGTTAGATTAACAGACAGATGCAGAGTCCTGAAGCAAACATGCACTACAAAGACACTCTTAATATGCAAATCTGAGTGCAGAGTTGCAGCAATGTCACCTGCAGATAAAAAAACAAAACAAAACAAAAAAACAACAAAACAGTGTTGCATTGTTTAAACACACATTCATATGTTGTACATAAACGTGCTTCAGGAAGAAAAGCATATGGTTTGATGTTGCTGTGTAGTTATTGAATGCTTTGTATATTTGTACCCTTAAAGGTGGAGTATGTAAGATTTTCAATATTTTCAAAATAAATTAACTAAAAAAAAACTACAATCATAATTAGATAGTTTTTTTTAAACATGTAAGTTCCAGTCTGTCCATATTTTATGTGTTATTAAATGACAAGTTTAATTAATGACAAAGACCCTTCTTAAATATTTGCCTACCAGTAAAAAAAAAAAGTGCTTTTTGTCATTTGTCATTAATTAAACTTGTCATTTAATAACACATAAAATATGGACAGACTGGAACTTACATGTTTTTAAAAAAAAACTATCTAATTATGATTGTAGTTATTTTATTAGTTAATTTATTTTGAAAATATTGAAAATCTTACATACTCTACCTTTAAAGACAATACGATGCAGTTACTCAAACCAGCTATCTAAAATAAATTCCCAGTTTCATTTTACTGTCCCATTTGTGTCTACGTACCTGTTGAAGACAGCCTTTAGTACTGTCTTCAACAGGGAAAAGTGGGAGAAAAAAAAATCTCATCCCTACAACATCGGAAAGTAACGGGAATGCGGTGACGGATAATTCTTTACGTTTGTTTGCGTGTATTTCAGCCTTGATGGCAGGCAGATGCGAACGTTTTTAAACCACTGGAGAGATCAAACTGTAAACTGTTCATTTCCCAGTTAGATTTCTTCAATAAATAAAGGAAAAGATGCATTTACATAGTAAAAAAAATCCTTTATTTTATCTGTAAAGTTCTTTTCTTCTTTTTACTGTTAAAATCAACCATGTAAGTAATCTTTGCAAAGTGCCCAAACTTTTATTGGCAGTAACAATGTAATGCCTTACTTCAGGGAAATGCATTACAGTACAACACTGAAGCACATTTGACTCTGTGGTATGAAGTATGCACATATACACTCACTGGCATATGCACAACCGGTAATGTATTCATGGAGAGCCAAGCTCATTCTTCTCATTGCCTTTCAGGCGTCGTGTTTTCCAATAAAGATGCTATCAGCAGCAATAAGCCTGTGTGGTCATTGCTATTCAAAAACCATAATGTCGTCTATATATTCTGCTCCGTGGCGGATTCTAACAGGAACAAATTGCCGGCTGAACTTTCCATGGGCTGCCTTGTTAGGCTGGCTGCATGTGTGTTGACTTATCGATGAATAGCTAATGCAGATGTGAGTTTGTGTTTCGCTAACGCTGTAATTGTCACTTACGAGTGACTTCATTAGAATTCTGCCGTGCCAGTTTTTATTTCATTTGCCTCTTTGTGCACTGTTGGCTGAAGGATCCCGATGATTTGGCAGAGATGAAGATTGATAAACTGTATTTTCATGTGTGCTCAAGCACAAGTGACATTATTTCAGTTTGTGGCTCTATAGGAGTTTCATCCTGGTTAAACGATTGGGATAAAAATGATTGATGCAATATGTTGGATTTGTGTGTCTTAGATGAAACTGTATAGATTTTAACTCCATAATTAACTGATGGGAAAATCATGTTTCATTAGGGAGTGCATAAAGTGCAAGTCGGGAGAGAAAAACAGCAGCTGTGTAATTCTTTTTGAGCAAACTGCATTCTGTCAGATGCTATGATGCAAGAATAGATGTGAAGCTCTAACAACTTCTGTCACCTTTTTATTATTTCCATGCCATTAAAACGTTGGGCCATACGGCAATATTTTATTGAGTATGAAAGGAAATAAACTGTGCACATGCTCAAGTAAAGTTCATGTGTGTGCAACATTTTAAATACATTTTCCACTGAATTGCACCAAAACTTCCATTAATTTCAGGATGCAGGAATCACCCTCAGGGGGAACTCCTCTGCTTTTTAAATTAATCATCAAAAACACAGCATTTGCTGATAAATTGCCTTATGTCCTCTAACTAAATATATTTGACTTGGAAGAGAGCGATGGAAACAAAATGAAAAGAGAACTCCTATGGTATATTCTGATATTAAATGTTAAAACAATAAATAAAGTAAATGATCCAAATTGCAAAGTTCATGCTGATACCAGCAAATCCAATCTCCCCCTACTGCCTCCTTGTCCTGTGATCAATACCTGTTTTCTTTTATCAAAATAGTGATGAATATCACAAATATAATCATGAGATCTCAACTTGTTCAACAATAAGGCTGTAAAAGTTGTGGCCACATTTATTTGCTTTTTTAAACTTTATTTCTAAAAACCGTTTCATTTTGATGCACCATCGCGGTTTCTCGCTTCTTTGAGCTCTGCATCTTTGCCAGCTCGTCATGGTCCGAATCTTGGTGGTGAGTAGTTCGCATAGCCAATAGATTTGATGCATCCATCTAGACACAGAAGGCAAAATGGAGGAAAATCTAATATTGTGTGTCTGACTTTCCTGAACAGTTATATTGAGACCTCAGGAGGAAAAGCTCTGTGCAGTCCTTCAGACTGATCCACATGGAGCCGAAACATTGAGAACCAGTCACTGTGGAAACAGGGCTTCCTCTCAAGCCTGAATTCCCCAGACTGCTTTCTATGTCAGATGAACCCACAACCTTCTTTTGCTTAGAAGCTTCCAACTGGAATTCCCACTTACCAATGACACGTTCCTGCTCAAAGGTTTTAAAAACTCCTCATGCTTATGTGAAACCCAGGGGCATTATGTCTGAAATAGGCTTATGGCTGCATTATGATAGTTCATGTAACACACATCAACAGTTTCATTTTTTTATTGTTTTTTTTTTTTTTTTTTTTTTTTGTCCTATTGTGTTTTTAATAAATAATAATTCACATAGAGCAGATAATTATTCTCAGCCCTGGTTTGGCTGTTCATCTAAATTTTTTGTGGGTCGTATCGTCACATAACATCCGGGAAAAGATGCCAAAACTCAAAATAGGGCTGACTTACATGGCAAAACAATATTACATTTCAATTCCTTGGACAGAATGGAAATAAATGAAGAATATCCACATATTCTTATTTATACTCTTAATATATATTTTGTTTGGTTAAAGTGTCCCAGATAAGTTGAGTGAGCAACTTTTGCTGGTTGAACTCATGCAAGTTAACAAGATCGTTCCAATGAAAGGGATTCATGCCAGCTGTCCAACATATGGGAGACGAGTTAACATGGTATTTGAGAATAAAATGTCAGCGGCACATTTGTAAGTAAAAGGCATGTGTGGGATGAGCAGCAGAGCAGAATTTCTGCAGAATTTTTGGTTCGTGTTTGGTGTCATTTGTTGGATTGCGTAATTGAAGCAACAAGATGTAAAGCTCATTTAACAAACATGATCCTCAGTAGCATGTAGAAGAACCAAACACAGCCACAACAGCCATGCAATTCTTTCTCAAAGTGGTTATCAGCCTGGTCACACTGGTGTAAAACGGCATCCCATTCATTGACCAGAATGTGTCCCAAGCAGCTAATGTGGTTGGGTTGGTGAAGCAGCAACAGCATGCCCAAACTGAACCCACAAGTGTTTAAAGGAGTTGAGATCAGGGCTGCAGGAATGCCATACCATCTTCTCCACTACCAGTCTTTGCTAAACTGTTGGAAGTTGAGTGTTGTCAAGTTGGTGAGAAAGTTTGGTACCTGTGGAGACATGGGATTCACACCGATTGCAGAATGTAACCTCGATATTTCTTTGCATTGATATTGTTTTTAGTCATCATACTTTGATCCAATCCAACAAACTGCTGGTCCATTCTCACAGATGCTGCTACCCACCTCCTTCCACCTGCAGTACCACAAGCTTAAAACAAAGGTAGAGAGGGAGGAGGGAGTGCCAGAAAAATGAAGGAAAGTTCTTCTTTAAGGGAAGGAGGGAGAATGTTGCAATAGTTAAGTTGAAGAAAGAGAGACTGACAATCAGAAGTCGTAGTGAACGTGGGGGGAATAGAGAGTGCCAGGCAGAGGAGTGGGCATGTTGTAGCTTTGTGATCTCTGAGCTTAACGTTGACCTTGTGCTTTTTATCTGCGCTCTGACATCCAATCATCCTCTGCTTATCTCCCTCCTACCTCAGCGTACACATCTTTTCATCTATCCATCCCTTCCCCACTTCCTTCTTCTGATTCATCTCTCCTTCTCCTTGTCGGCCGCCCTCTCCATCTATCCTACTTCTCATCTTTCAACTTTGGATTTTGTCCCTTCGAACTCCCCGTCATGGGTTTCCTCCTATCTCCCACGCTCAGTTCCATCCTAAATCACCGTCCGCCCAGCAGGAAGGTGATGGGATTGATCAGATCGATTAGACGTACTGGTGTTGGAAAGTCAGATGACTTGTTGAAACTTTCCCAAGGACTCATACGTCCCACTTTGCATGTTAGCAACGGTAACATGCAGTTTATATGGAATATGAAGAAAGTTCCTTTTTAGTGGTCAATGTCACAAAACTCGCACCTTTTTAATAGATAAATACTTTTTTGGAGCATTTTAATACGTTTCCTGTGCAGTATGTGGAAGGCGAACAAAGTCTTGGTGTGACAGTAAAGTAGTAGCTAGTAGGTCAGGCTAGCAGTCATGTTTTGCAAAATGTGTAAAAAAAAAAGACAAATTTCTAAGCTAGGGGTGTGCAAAGTTGGCCCTCAAGGGCCACTGTCCTGCAGCGTTTCCATGTATCCTTGCTCCAACACACCTGGCATACATTAAATGGATTCAGTAGCCAATCAAGTTCTGCTCTGTGGTACTTTAATTTGAGTCTGATGTGTTGGAGCAAGGATACATGGAAAAGCTGCAGGACCAGAGCTGCTCTAAGCATTACACAGTGATGACTTGATTTATTTTTAACCCTTTTATGCATGAATTAATAAAAAAAAACAAATGGTTTTTTTTGAGAGAGTATTTTACCTGTACATTAGCAGAATTGTACATTCACATATGCAGATACTTTCTTTGTTTATTTGTGATATTTAGAATTTATCATGAGTTATGACTTTTTTTTAAGGTATACAATAAAATATCTATAAAATAACATAATTATATTCTGTAAATCTTCTATGAAATATGGCTGTATCATTTTCTTTTCCTATTTATTGCAAAGGCAAACTTGTGTTATTACATTATGTTCAACTGTATCATATATTTATTCATTCTCCAGTGGGTGGAAATGTATTGGAAACCACTGAAGTGGTTTATTTACAAAACTACCATCTTCATTCATGAACATGCAACAAAGAAAAGTTTTCACTATCCATGAAAGAGTTAAAATTAGGAGTATTTGATTAGACCTAAAACAATCTGATGTAGTTTGTTGCAGTTTTAAGTGTTATGTAACAAATGTAATAAAACTTGCATTTTCTGTTTGTGTCAACTAACATAAGGTATATTTAGAACAGGATGATAGTTGTTTTGGTAGTTTATAATGCAGTAATGCTTTTGATTACTTTTATTTTTCACTTTGTTATGCATGTCACTTTTTTTTTTGTGAAATACTTTAATCAAAGCTGTAAGATTGTCACCAAAGCATACACTTCCAACCAAAGCCTGATTGGTAAATGCTTAATTACAATCTGTCAAGAGACGTTGTAATGACTCTTAAACTTGCTGAGTTTTGCCTTCATTTGTGATTGTACAAAACATTGCAATATCTGTGTCTAATTCTTGCACTGTTGCTCCAGGGACTCAACATGTTGTCTCACCAAATACGCTACAGACTCATGGCCATTGTGCATTTGTTCAAAACACAGTTTGACTGTAAAGTGGTTTAGCTAGTTTGCTACTTTGTTTTGTCCAGTCTCTCTGGCATAAAGTGCAATTCCTCCTCCAAACCTTTTTTTTTAAGTACAAGGCAAACTTTTAAGTCAATTAAGTCCACTTTTTTTTACTTTAGCATTTTTCAAACAAAAGCGCAAATCACAAAGTGCTTTACAAAAACCATAAGACAACTTATGGGTAAATGCAAATGTCGTTCATGGCACTGAAAGTGGAAATAAGAATATGATAAAATATGAAATAAAGCTCAGTGAGATAAACACAAGGACAAAACTAATGGTAAATTAAATTTAAGCTGTATTGAAGAGGTGAGCTTGAATATTAGTCTTCTAAACAAGTGCCAGACCTGCGTTTACAGCAGGTACAGTAGGAAAACTAAAAGCTCTACCTCCTGTTGACCTATAAATCCTTAAAGCACTAATCTGACTCAAGTCTGGTTATATTACTATGGTTATATGAAACACAGTTATTTTTAAGGACATACCCGTCCACTTTAAAGGCTTTATATTGAGATAAATGCAATCGCATGGATTATTGGAATGCTATTGCATTTATCTCAATGTAAAGCAATATAGGAATGCATGAACATCCATTTGACATAAATTTGAAGAAAAATTATGCATAAATGAGACATTAAATATGGAGTGAGCTTATCAGTATGACTAAGTAGCTTTTAAGAAGTCCTGCTACAAGTGAAATGTTACACTGTTTATCCCTGTTAGTGTTTTTCTTTAAAAGTCAAGATGTTTTTTCAGGTGATTCCAGTTTAGCCATTATTAAAGTATCATCATTTTTTTCTAGAAGTTTGATGTATTTCACAGCCACTGGACGTGGGGATTATATTGTGCCTTGTTTCTTTCTACAGGTGTTTTCAGTTAAAGCAATAATTATAGTTTTGAGTTTAACCTACAGTGTTTATTAATATGTAATTACGGTTATTTTTAGCTCAACATTTACTTTTTTTCAATTCCTAAATTTCTTTAAATATTTAAAAAATAAAATCAGAAATATTTTCATGGTTATAGACAGTAAACTGCATTCGGCTTCTGTTTCGGTCTACCTGATGCAGTAACTCTCTTTCCCAAGACTTGAACAAGTGCTGACTTCAGCTAGACTTCCTGACTCTTGTGGCGAAGACAGACTTGCTACTCCCTGCACACACACTCACACACTTTCAGTGAGCAAGTAGACGAAATCCAGTGTTTAAAAAAGGCCATTCTGCTCTCCCTCATTTTGCATTTAATGTGAAAAGCAGCATTGACTTTGCCAGAAGGCTCCTGGCTAGAACCTCAACCAGGCTCTTTCTGTTTGGCGTTTCCATCCAAACATGGATGGATTCTCCCAAGTTACGTTGGCTTCCTCCAACAATCTGAAAACATGCTTATTAGGCCAACTGGTGATTTTACAGCCTTCATAGGAGTGAGTGACTGTGAGTGGTTGTTTATCTGTGTGTTGGCCCTCTAATAGACTGGTGATGTATCCAGGTTGTACCTTGCCTCTTGCCCAATAGCCACTGGGATAGTCTTCAACAATGCCTCTAACAATGCACTGGAATGAGTGGGTATAAGACTGGATAGACTGAAGTTAACAGGAAAGAAAAATGGACTGTAATATGTTAAGGTCTGTAGAATAGCTGGTTTACACATGCACTGTTTGTCTGCATCTGTCTGCTTGGTGAGTTTTGCAGCTCTTCAATAATTGTGATCTGGATTAACTTAGATGTGGATCGTATGCTGTATTGGGTATTGTTGTTTTTTAAAAGGGTGCTGTCACGGCAGGCGGTGGGGATGGTGAAGGTGTGGACCCAAATGCAGAGACGAGGGAACAGAGATGTAGGTTCGAGACTAATTTATTTTCCACGGGAGGAACCCAGGAGACTAACAGGCAAACCAAAGAACTAAATGATCCCGCAACCAAAAACTGAAACTGAGGGGTATAAATGCACTGGGGAACCAAACAAGACACAGGTGTACTGAATGAACTAAAACAATACCAGGTGAACTTAATGAACAAGAAATCTATAAAGCTAAAAAACCAGACAGGAAAAACTACAAAATAAAACAGGAAACCCGAAAACAAGGCACAGCAAAAACCAAATCATGACTGGTGCTTCATGTTAATGTGACACTTTAAAATAATAATAATAATTTTAAAAAAAAGATAACATATATATATATATACATGTATATATATATATATATATATATATATATATATATATATATATATATATATATATATATATATATACATACATATATATATATATATATATATATATATATATATATATATATATATATATATATATATATATATATATATATATATACATACATACATATATATATATATATATATATATATATATATATATATATATATATATATATATATACATACATACATATATATATATATATATATATATATATATATATATATATATATATATATACATACATATATATATATATATATATATATATATATATATATATATATATATATATATATATATATATAAATATATATATATACATACATACATACATACATACATATATATATATATATATATATATATATATATATATATATATATATATATATATATATATATATATATATATATATATATATACATACATTTTTGTTCTGTTATTTCAATGCTCTAATATTAGGCTCATAAAAATGAAAAATGTGTGGATTTGGATTTTTCAAACCATTTTTGCAAAGAGGAGTTAAAATAACAGAGTGAATATTAATGGGAACTTATGGGGAAGTTTTCTCTCTTGTCATTTTCCCTTCCCTGCCTGAGCCAGTTGAGTGAAACTATATATTCTGTAGAGCAGCTCAGTGGGTAAAATAGATCAAAGAATATGAGGATCTTTGCAGAGTGCAGGATTAAAATAATAACCCAAATGTTGGACTCACAGTGAAGGATAACTCCAGCAGTTACCATATAAGATTAAATTTAGGTTTTTATATAGATATCACAAACTCTTGTTTTGCATTAGTATCACCTGAAAGAGGGTGTACGCCATGAAAAAGCAATGAAAATACCCAATATCCTCCCACTGATGCAAACTGGTGCTCTCATTTATCCTTTAACTCGGCTTTATGAGCAAGTTTGTTGCAACAGCATGTGCTCATAATTGCAACTCAGTGTGCATTCCCACCATGTTAATCATGCATTTATCATTTCTGTAAACCGAAACAACTCTTGCTCATTCTCCAAATGCCCTTATCAGTGTTTCATTATCAGCAAATTATGAGCAATTTCAAGCTTAACTACATTATGGGCAAACAAAAGCTTCTTTACCTCAGGCTGGGTTCAGGTCTGAACAGCAGTTTGTGGGTTCGGGTTGGAGCCGCCCTAAATTTTTAAGCCAATTTGATGCTCGAATACGCCGTCCTTTAAGGCATATTTTAATGGGAGGATGTAAATTTTCTTTGGACAGCGGTTTAGTTGGGGGTCGTCAATGATTCATTACAACAACAAGAAGAGAGGAGTTGATTTTAAACAGGAGAATTAAAAAGAAAAAGATTTAAAAAAAATGAACGTGATATTTATTGCACAATTTAATCCACACCAGGGAGGGAAAGCCAGCATAGTTACAGGAGTTCATGCAGTTGCGTGCAAGGCCCAGTGCTTACTGGTAAGAATAAATGCCTGAAATGAAAAGTCACAAAAGCATGTCTGAAAGGCCAACCGCACATCCATGCACACAGAAACACACAAGTCAGTGACTTCAAAGGCCCATTCTGCAGCGCCGTGAGCTATGAACAGAGAAGCAGAGGGCAACTTTAATTCTAAAGCATGCGCTAATGAGGTTTGGAGAGAGTCAAATTCAGAGTATTTTGCTTGTGCTGATGTGCCGGGATTCTGTGTTAGTGCAAGAATTCCTCCCTGGTAACAATTCACCAGCAGGTATTCATGTTGGGGTCTTTTCATCAAAGACATGTTGCTAAGCTAGAGAGAGAAATGAATTTATGCCTGCATGGATTTCGCCCAATTACTCTGTATGCACTAATAGTAACAATTGCCAAGGCTTGTATGTTCTTTTCAGATTTGCGGGGGCACACTGAGCATAATCAGTGGGTGACACAGCTTTATTGTAACGGAATAATCATTAAAGGCAAGGACTTCTGATTACACTAGCTTTCATTCTTTGAGTTACACACTCTTAACACAGAAATATGCATAAAAATAGACACACCCTTTGGCGCCAGTGGCATGAAGACATCTTGCTTTATTGTTGCCATTATTACTCATCCTGCTCAGCAGGAGGCCACATTAACATTACTGTATCCAAGCCTAAACGCAAGTTTAGATACACTACAAAATCCTTGAATGTACAGCGAGAGTGTGTGCGTGCACGTTTAAGTAAAGCTACATGGGGCGCAACTGACTCCTTTCGAAAACCATTAGATTAGCTTTTAATGCTTTTGTGTGCAGCTGCAAACACACACACACACAAATGAAGACATAAAAGTCTTGCGAGTAGCAATGGATGATAAAGCAGAGGTCTAACAAGAAAGCTCTTCCGTAACATTGTTTAAACTCTCAAAAGCGCTGGCGAAACTGAAGGAAAGAAGAAAACAGCAGAAGCACACTGAGAAAATGACTAATTCCCCCCTTTTTTTTCCCACTGCATTCATGTCTACATTGGGAAATAGATGAAATGGTGTAGCGAGGGATGCGTGTGGGAGGGAAACAGATTGTTAATTAAACGCTGAGACAGCGGTGCTTCATGTCCTGCAAGGGAAAGAATTCATCTGAAGACAGAGTTTATTTGCCAACTGTTGGGGTTTCGATTGGAGAGGTGTTGAGCACACCTAAAAAAATTGACCCTCACAACTTGCACATTGTGTTCATATAAGTAGCAGTTGTCAATCATTCATACGCAGACTGGATAATTAGGACCAAAACAATACTACTTGCACCTGTGTTCAAGTAGGTGAGCAAACACTCATCCACATGGAAGGAGGTCAAATTCAGCTGCGTTGAGTTCCACGCTGCAGTAATCAGGTTATCTTGGCGTGTTGGTGCTCAGTGGACGAAGAGTTCATAATTCAATTAGCCCTCCGTTGATGAATGTGTTACGTTGCCGAATTGTGTTCAAAACTATTACTGTGATCCGACGAAGCTTTTATCTGAAGTGAATGACGAGGATTTCCAACTGATCTCCCATTAGCTCTCCCAGCATGTGATGTGAAGTCACTAAACAGTAAATGATCCAGTTAAAGCACAATCAGCCAAAGCACGTGCGTTCATGCTGCAAGAAGACAACAGTTGTTTCAGTTAAAAGAGCTACAAGCTGTCCCACTAAGTGAGCGCACAAACAACAGCGGTGGATTTAGATGCATTTAAATGGGAGGAGATTGTTGGCATTGTCTTGGTTACGTGCATGGTTATCTGATGTTTTATGCCATACGAAGCAGCTCTCACACAACGGTCACCGTTACCAGAGGGGTTTTTAGGAGCAACTGTGTGTGTATACGTGTGTGTGTGTGTGTCTGCAAACATTTCCACCTAAGTGCACTGCCAAAATTTGATATTGTTATCAGGAAAGCCTGCTCTGTATGGGGACAGTTACTGATGATGGGTGCAATACTATAAACCAAACGATGGTTTAATCGCTTCTATGATGCTTCAAGGACAAGGGAGATAAAATGCAAGCATCAGTGCCTATGTTTGTGTGTGTGTGTGCCTTGTTTCTTCATTATGCATTAATCGTGGGTGCAAATACCAATGGAAAATACATTTTTGACCTTTACAAGTATTTTAAAATCGTTATTCAGGCTGAACTGTTAATAAACAGGTTGGTTATTTTTCATCAGTCTGCACTAAATAACTGCCTGTAACAACGTAGAGTTCACTTTAACTGTTTCTGCTGTTGATCAGACTGGTACCATCAAGTGAACGAGACTCCGAGTGCCCCTGTGAAGAGAGGAGAATCTTACAGGACATCCACTAGCGCTGGATACCAACAATCAGGCCTTTATGGTGGACTGGCCAGAGAAGAGTCTTTCCTCTCTAAAAGGGTCATGACAGCCTGCTGGGAATTTGCCAAAAGATACTTTAATGACTCTGACCATGAGAAGCAAGATGATCTTATCAGAGGAAAGTAAGATTGATCTATTTGGCTACCATTCTCAATGATGTGTAGAGCTCTCTACAAACACCGGGCATGGCAGCATCATTTTGTGGGGACAATTTCTCCAACCGGGAAGGGAAAACTAATCATCAAAGAGAAGATGGAAACAGGAAAATGTAGTGTTCCCAAGTCAAAATCCTTCCCAGAGTAATCTTAGGCTGTGAATATAGCAAGATGAGCAAACTGCTGAGTGACAATTAGGGATGGGCAATACCAAAATCTACCCTGTACCATTAGTTTTAGGTAGTTTTGCATCGATATTGACACTGATACTGATACTTCTTGTCCCTTAAAGAAAAATCACAATTTTACAGCATGTATTGATTAATCAAGAAGCTTTATTGTCATTGAACAAGAATACAACAAAATTCTGCTTGGCAGCATCTCTGTCTATAGCAGCTACAATTCATAATATTTTAATCCAAAGGGTTTTTATCGAAAAGAAATAAAACTCGGGAACATCAATACTTGAAAGAAATGCTTTTAAACTAATACAAAATTAAATGAAACAAATAATAAGAACAGACCAATTATTTTAAATTGAGAAAACTAACTAAACTACACATTAATGTAAGATTATTCATGTTTATTACATAGAAAATAAACAAATATAATATGTAAAAGCCATACAAAGTGATTACAAGGTGGACGATAACCTGAACCAGTAAAATATCAAACAAAACTTTATTATCAGTAACAGCAGTGTCATCAGGGGATGTGATTGGCTACCAGTCATGTGGAACAGAAGGAATACACTGTTTCTGGGCTTCACACAGAATTTTATTGTCTAAAACTCTCATAAATAAAAGCAAATTACATGCTTTCTATTAACAGTGTATGTCCATCCTCCAAAAAGTGTCAAATCTTATATTTTAACTAGAAAGTATCACTGCGATGGACTGGCGAGCTGTCCAGGGTGTACCCTGCCTGTCGCCCAATGCCAGCTGGGATAGGCTCCAGCTTCCCCGCGACCCTGAATTGGATTAAGCGGTTTAGAAAATGGATGGATGGATAGAAAGTATCAAAGTATCAACTTCAGAAGATTGATACGCCCATCTATATTGAGAACATACGTTACCCATAGAAACTCCTGTTCAAAATGAAGCCACTAAAGCTTTTTTTATTTCCCCATTTAAAAAAAAAAACGTGCAGACATCTACTAAAAGCCACCTCTGAAATGGTTCGACATAAGCGCGAACTGACTTTTGCATGAACTTAATTTCCTGCAAACTCAACATGAAACATGAGAAAATGGAAAAATATAAGATCTTAAAGTCCTGAAAAACTTTGTTTTGTGTGTTCAAAAGTGCATAAAAACGGTCATTCAGAATATGATTTAAAGGTACTAGTATTTGCGACAAATAGCGTGTTTGGTTGGGCGTTTGTGTGAGTGTGTGTGAGAGAGCGGCTGAGAGGCTGGATGATGGGGTGTCTGTGCAGGTTTTGTCAGTTCAGCGATTAGCCTTGAGAGGCTTTTAATTTGAGGCTAATGAGTATTTGTTTTAGCAGTCATGCACTCTGGTATGTGTGTGACTGCCTGCCCACAAATGCAAGTGTATGTGATTAAGGATTGTGATATAGTGAAAGCGACAGACTGTACAGATGTTCAATAAATGGGCTGGAACAGGAAGGGAAGAAAGGGGATATCATTCATACTTTATCTTTAACACACACAAACATAAGCACGCATGCACATGGAAACAAAAGAGTGAAATAAGCGCGCATGCACTCAGAATAGGTATGGTTGCATCTTCAGTGAATGAAATAATCTTTATAATTACAAGCACTCACCTCGCTTTGATCTGGGCTACAGTGACAATGCAGCAGAGCCAGTTAGCAGTTCGGAGCTTAAATCTAACGTCTGGATTAGTCCAAAACAATATGCATAGCCGGATTCTGTGTGTGAATGTGTGTGAGAGAAAGAGCGAAGCAGAAAGAAAGAGTAGAGCAACATGGAATCAAAAATAATTATGGCTTATTGTGAGTGAAATAATACAGTTGTCCGTAGCAACAGGAGACAAGGTGTGCACAGTTTGATGTGTATTCAGATATTCTCTGCCCCACACACACTCCACAGCCACGTCAGGTTTTAATTGCTGTTTGGCTCCATGTATGCTTCCCCTTTTTGTTTTTCAAAGTTCTGTTTCGCAATTAACACCTCCGATGCCAAATCTACTCAGCGTTTCTCGTGTAATTTTTTCTTATTAATTGCTATTTTTAGCGTAGCTTTCCATTTTTTAATTAATTTCTTTGTTCCTTTTAATCATTTTGTGTTTGTTGTAGTAATATGGCCTTTTTCTTCTTTTCCACTGGCCTTCTAATTCGTCTTTGTCTTTTTTTCACTTTGTTCTTCATGATTGTTTCATATGGCAAAGATTTCTTCTGTCGTAATTTGACACTCCCCGAGACCCCTTTCTCAATATCTCTTTGTCCTCTGTCTTGGGTTTTCTTGACTATTCGGCTTTCTGCTTCTCCTGCCATGCTAATTACCCTCTTTTGGGTGGCGGCTGGAAGCGCCAGAGCCTTCATCAGATATCTTGACACTGAGTGCTTTCAGCCAAGTTCAGGACCCGGTTCTATGAAATGAGTTCAGGCTGAATCAAGGAAGACTGGCTGAAAGCGAGTGATGAGCACAGAATGAAAAGTACAAATCAGTGACTCTGAAATAGATGATGCATTCTGATGGTTTTTTTTTTTTTTTTTTTCTGTGTCAGGTGGTGTGTGTATCGCCCAGTCCTTGAAGATCCCCAGGGAGCCCAGGCCAGGGGAATTTGACAAGATTATCAGGCGCCTGCTGGAGACCTCCAATGCCAGGGCCATCATCATGTTCGCTAATGAGGACGATATACGGTTTGTGCTGTGCTCTTGAAGTTTTGCTGCGCAAGTTTCATTTTGTTTTCAGGCACACTTTTTTTTCTTTTTTTTGTTAGTGTTTCCCAACTTTTCAATAAATTCTGCTGTCAAGCCATGCCAGCTGCACGGCTATTAGCTCTGTAATTGTGTCGATATTATGGCAGGATTTAAAATTAGACAGGCAAAGTTATTCACTTACAAAAATCTGAGCAAACCATCCTCTTACAACTGCTTCGCAATAGTTAAAGTAATAAAGACAAGAGAACTTGCAAGGCCATGGGATCACCCAGACTTCTCTTTTTGCCATTTGTTAATTAGGGTTCGAGCCACACAAAGTGTCAAACGAAACCTATTGTTTTCCAAATGTTTTTATTGTTGGCACATATGACTTTTAAAGACCCATGAAAAGTTATAAATTTGGCACACACGACAAGTTCAACAAAAAATTAAATACTCAAGTCTGCAAAGACTCCAATGCAAAAACGGCTCTACAGCGCCCCCTAGAGCGAGAAATAAATAGAAAAATGAATTGGATCTTGAATAACTACTTTGATTTGGGACAATGAAATTTGGCAGACATGTGTAACATCCAAAGACAACAAAAAAAAAAAAGTCCATTAAACACCTGTTGCCTTGGCAACAGGGTGTCCACCATCTTGGAATTTATGCCTATTTTTGACCCCATTTTGTTACCTTACATGCGTTGTATTTGAACGAACTAATCTGAGGGGAATTCATGCGAATGACTCCAAATTCGGCATGAAGGTTTGTGACAAGTTGGGGAGCAAAAGCTATTGAAATCTCTTAGGACAAAGTATTACCACGGCAACCCGTGGAAAACTATTCCCACTACCAAACATGATTTACTCATATATTTAAAGCAATACTTGGGATCTGCAACTAAGTTGACAGCATTCATATTTGTTGGGTCCTGAACACATTGCACCATGCTGAGTTAAGTTAAATAGGTGTATGAGACAGGTGGCGGGGGCCACAAAGCTCTGACCTGATGGATGCCACTTGCGGCTTTAATATCTTATTTTCTGCTTTTCTGCCCTTCAAACAGACGCGTTCTTGATGCAGCTAAGAGGAATAACCAAACCGGCCACTTCCTATGGGTGGGTTCAGACAGCTGGGGCTCCAAGATCTCTCCTGTGATTGGCCAGGAAAGAGTGGCCGAGGGTGCCATCACTATTCTGCCCAAGCGAGCATCTGTGGACGGTAAGAATGTGTGTAAAGATGTTAGATCAAAACGGTGGTAGAAAGATACGAGGCCATGACACATGCAGGAGATCATTTAGAATAAATAAAGTTGTTTTATTTGCATCAGGCATTGTGGCAAAAAGCCTGACAATGTGCGTTCTCAGTTGGATAGATCAAATTAAGTGAACAACGGATAAACAGAGACTCTTTTTCCCCAACACGTTTTTGCCAGAAGGCCGTGGAGGACTTCCTCATTTGCTCCCTGTCAGAGCTCCCTATTAGATAATTGACTCCTGGAGGGCCACTACGGCAACAAGATGTAAAATGAGAGTAAGGGAGAGAAGTAGAAGTTTAAATTAATCAAAGTCAGCTCCACATCAGGAATGCACTCAATGGAGAAGTGTGATGGTTGCAACAGAAGAATGATAAAAAGAGCATACTCTGAAGTATCAAATATTATTTAGACCAATATAGTACAATTAATTCAGCAACAGATGCCTATAAAGCTTCTGAATTTGGCTTTGCTGAGAATGAGTCACACAAGTGATAGTTCAACCCTGAAGAAATACTTACTGGTCACCTATTCCAATGTCTTTTTTCCTTTAGATGTAGTCAAGTTGTTGCATTTTCCACAAATATTGTTTTATCTAAAGGTAACTTTGTCCCTCACAAAGTCTTTCTGTAAATGAAAAGAAAAGGCTTTTTACAGTTCCAGTTATGCTATGCTAATTAGTAACCTGAAGATGTGAAGCCATTTAATTCTCATCTTTTAGAAGAGTCAGACTTGCTCTTTTCCAGTGAGAGCATGGACAAAGACGACGTAGGGCTCAGACAGATTATAATGTAACTGTTGCTTAAGAGGATTTTTAAATGATAAGTAAATATTGATTTTCCTAATGGTTACCGGTAGTTTATTCCAGGACTGTGTACTTCTGAGTTTATGTAACTGGCAATTCAGCTATATTTTTTTTTTTAAATGAAATCAGTGCTTGATGGTGGAGATCCATAGCCTGCTCAGAATTTTATTAATGAGTAATGTGTCCCAAGAAAATTTGGGAAAAAAAGGGTCAAAACTGCTGCATTTAAAAAAAAAAAAAAAAATGTCACAGTGGTAAAAAAAAAAAAGAAGTTTTATAACCATGATTTTTATTGTTTTTTTGTTTTGTTTTTTTTAAAGAGAGACCTGATGGGTTGTGATGTCTTTGCAGGTTGTATAACAGTAAGTTTAAAGAAATTATATTATGACATTCATATAAAACACATGGAATATTTTTTATGACAGAAACTTACACAAAAATCTGAATTGCCCTGCATTGGTTCCAGTGTGGGGCAGTATGCAAAATATTCTTTGGTACTCTTCTGGTTGTGGAGTGGTCCCTTTGTGGATTGAGCTAACACTCCACAGACTCCATCAGAGCTCATCAGATTTGTTTCTGTGAAGTTAGGAGGCCAGGTGAACCACTTTACTTTCTTTTGAGCTATTCCCAGGCAGGTTCTGGGTGATCCATTGATCTCTCTTTTGGAAGCTTGCTACTGAGGGAGTGTTCCTACCAGTTTTGCTGAAATGTTCAGATAAGAGACAAGGGTCAGAGTAACATTCATGTGGCTGCCAGGATGCAGATTTGTTTCATCAGAACATTGTTACTCACTCTCTCTGTCATACTGTTATAGTTGTCAATCCCAGACCCTTCTTTTAGCTCCATTACCTTCCCCCCCAATGATGGCTAGATGAAAAATAACCAATGATCCCTTCATGAAAAGTGGCACCGTACTGCCACAAAATGCAGATGGATGGTAAAGTGATGCGGCTAAGAGGAGGGATTGAGTTTGAGACCAATTAGAAGTGGACATCACAAAATACTTTGCCATTACTTTTAAATGATTTTTTTTTAATTGAAAGAAATATGCATTGCTATTTTCTCATTCATCTTTTGCCAACACTGAGCTAGTATAGATCATTGTTTCTCACTGCTTGAAGCAAACACTTTGACTTGATGATTTGACAAGAAGAAGGTGTTTATTAAGTGAAAGTAACTAAAGAAGTAGCCTTTAATTGTAGAAACTCTGCTTCCAAAAAAGTACCCACTTGGTGGCAACCGTTTTTTTTTTTTTCTCCCCGTGGAGGCTTGTTGCATCACTGATGCCCATATTTTAATTTTTATGTGCATCACATCTGTTCTCACAGTTAGGGGCATTTGATCCATACGACATGTGCTTCCCGTCGAGCTACATAGGGCGGGAACCCACTGTTCCCAGTGGTCGATCTATCAGCAAAGCAGCACAGGTACAGACAGAACCCATTTCTGTGACAGTAGACGTGATCAATCAAGGCAGCTCTTACAGCTTTTACACCGAGTCAGACATGGCACAGGGTGTCTGAGTCAATCAGATGGTTCCCCACCCTGCATGGGATATTACAGATGCTTAACTACTATGTTGGCAAATGAGTTTTGTTCTTTGCAGTCAAGTTGTGCATGTAGGCTCCAGAAGAACAATGGAAATTCTTCAGGAAGGCCTAATTTCCCTGGATAAGCTTGGTGAACAAAGTACTACAAGTACAAGGAGTTTTATTTCGTCTCTCCGTCTTTTGCCCGTCTCATCATTTCATCCTGCCAGCTGCTGACATGCATTTCCATTCCTGTTAGTGGGGAATTGTTTTTGTCCGTGTCTCTTTCTTTTTCTGAAGTTATTAAATTGGACAAGCAGCCAAGCTCTTGTGAAAGTTGCATTTAAAATGTTTTCTCCTCTTTCTCTCAATATCTCGTTACGCTCCACAAAAATGGCTTTTCAGTCATCTTCGGGTTATTCATAACATAAGTCTCTGTGCGTCGGTGTGTATTACACCACTGTGAACATCAAACTTTTTCTGTGCTGTCAGGCTTGGTTGAATCGAAGCCCTTAACCCCTGGAACACTAGTCCATGCTTCATTTTACACTGTTAAACAAGATAAAGTGTTGAAGCCTGATATTTTATGCAGAGTGATTCTGGTTCGGTCTTCCTTATGAATGACTTAAGAAATATCCTCCTCACTTTATGTCTCTAACTTTTCCCCCATCTGTCTTCATTGCAGCTTTTGACCGGTATTTCCGAAGCCGTTCGTTGTCCAACAACAGAAGAAATGTTTGGTTTGCCGAGTTCTGGGAGGA
Organism: Telmatherina bonti; assembly: GCF_933228915.1. Lineage (NCBI taxonomy): Eukaryota > Metazoa > Chordata > Actinopteri > Atheriniformes > Telmatherinidae > Telmatherina > Telmatherina bonti. The sequence goes on along the minus strand of NC_136632.1, from coordinate 12,295,313 downwards.
AAACTTCAACTGCAAGCTGGGGATGCACGGCAAAAAGCCTGGGAGCCTGAAGAAATGCACAGGTAAGGCTCAACACTTGACTTTTGCCATGGTTTGAGATGCATTTCTATGACGGTTTTTCAGCTTTTGGAAAAAGAAATCTTCTTTTCAGATATGACGAATGAACACAAAGATTATTTGACCTTGTAAAAAGTGTATTCTTGTATCTTATCAAGCAATATAGAACCCGGCTTAAGACATTTCAGACCGGCCAGTTCACCTTAAAAGCATGTGGGTGTTGCTCCGGTCTGTTGTTGTTAAGGGGGTGCTGAACCCAAGAGCTGGCCCATTTTTGTTCCAACCACTTACCAGTGGCCACAAGTGTCGAGTCGTGCGTGACCAAAGGGATAAAACCATGAATACAGGTGGCTGAATTTGGCTTCCTTTGGAGGATGAAGGGCTCAGCCATAGGAACAGCGTAAGCAGCTCAAGCATCCAGAGGGAGCTTCAAGGAGAGCCGCCGGTCCTCCACAAAGAAAGGAATCAGCTAAGGTGATATTATGGGCATTTGATTAGAACAACTCTTAGGTACTGCCCCTTTGGGGGGGGGGGGGTCATGGATGATAAGCTAGGTTGAAACCCTGAGGCAGACAGGACACATCAGAGGGATTATATCGCTTCTGCTCGATGAACCCTTCAAGACACACTTGAGGAGCTGGAGTGTGTCATTGGTGAGAAGGATGTTGGTGTTTTTCCTGACCTGTGACCACTCCCATTCTCTCCTTCTACACCATGAGTTAAGCCCACAGTAAATTGTACAAGTGAACCAATATTGACTTACTGTCATTTGTAGAAGAAAGATTTGATGTTAATTCAACATCTGTCAGATTTAGTACTTCTTTGTCATGACAGGTATACGTTCAGAGGTGCCAAACTTTGCAGACTGCTTATTTCAAAACATTTAACACAACTTGTCAGAGCAAGTCATGTACAGAATGAGTAACTGTGCTGATCTAGCCTTTTTTCTTTTTTTTTTTTATAAGAAAATCAACTTGGTGACTTGTAAAAATCCAGTTGTATAGTCAACAGATGAAACTATTGATCTACTGGCATAGCACACATCTCTGGTGTTTATGTGTAAACCATATCACTCACCTGCTTCATCCTTTACCAGGGCATCAAAACAGAACACTTGTAGCTTAAAAAAAGACAAGGGTTTTATTATATATATTTGTTTTTTATGATAAGCTTCTTTTCTGAAAAGAACCTGAGAAAAATCCATGTTTATGCTTGAAACAAGGATAACCACTTTTACAAACAATCCTTCCCCATTTCCTGAAGAGAGAAAGTTTTTATGTGTGTGTGTGTGTGTGTGTGTGTGTGTGTGTGTGATTTCAAAAACACAAAATGGACATGTGAATTTGGTTTGTCTTTAACAACTCCCTGCTGTTGTTGTCTAGTGTGTTTACATGATCTGCATGTTTTCACCTGTATTTTTCCATCATGTGAAGATATTTTACTGCAAACCAATGTCTGCAAGAAAACCTGTGTCAGTGTGTGTGTGTGCACATTCACAGCATCCACACTTGTCACCAGCTCATAAGTGTCATACTTAGGGTAGATTTAGCAGTGCACGGGACATGACTTGTTAGTATGACCTCTGCAGTTTGGGTGCCAGTTGATCGAATCTGTATGTTTATGTGTGTGGCAATGTGAGTATTCCCCAGCTGATGCCTGCCATCAGTTCACATAATTAGGTTTGTAAGGGCTGTGACTCCCATTGGACGTCTATTACTAACCATTGCATCTGTGTGTGTACGTGTCAAGGGGTCCTGTCCTCCTGCGACAAAGTCCATTAATTCCAACTGCTGGGATTTGCAGCCTTCACATCATCAACAGAAAGCCAATCAGCAGCTGGTTGCTCAAGGTCGCTGTGGTGATGCAGAGGATGGGAGCATGTAGAAGTGGGTGTTATTATTGCATGCGACTGCTGTAAGACAAAAAGATAAATAGGAAGTGAGATGGTGTCAGCAAGTGTACATAAAGACCTATCAAGAATTGGAAACTCATGTTTTGATGTTTAATTTACAGCTGAACAATTGAGTGATAATCAATGCAACAACATTTAAACAGTAAATCAGACTGGACAGATGTATAAATCTCAGTCAGATTGAGAAAAGGAGGCAGGAGTTACTGAACCTAACCAAATTTCTAACATAGTCATCATCATTTATGATATTTATTGAACAGCGTACACTGTGTTATAACAAGAGATTCTAACTGGAGGAGTTTAGACACGCGTCAGATGCATAAAAAGGCATCTTTGGAATCGGCTTTGTGCTCCGTACTGTTTATGAGGCAGTATTATTACAACTCTATATAAGTAAAGATAAAGCAATGGGTTTGCATCAACATGAAGAAAGTAGATCCTGTGATTGTTTATTAAGAAGAAAAAAAAAACTTTAAAAATAAATGTATGGTTATTTCAAAATCCCTACAAATGTTTGCATTTGGATCCATGTTTGAGAATGTCATGGTGGGCAGCCACAGGGCAATAAATCTGTGACCTTACATCTGCAGTAGGCCTAATTATTATTGACTGAGTGTTTGAATGTATTCCAGAAAGCATCTGATCCGTTGCTGAAAGCAGCACAACTGAACTTTGGCTGTTTTTTTTGCAAATTGCCGCCTCCTAATGAAGGCAAATTTGTGTTGCTCTTCAGGGTTTCCTCTGATAACATCCTCAGTTCCTTTTCTGAATCAGTTTCAGTGCGAGTTTGAAATGACCAGTGTGTTGATAATCAGTTGCTGGGGTGTGACACAATGCTGTAAAGTAAAACACAGCTGTCATGCGGCTCTCTAAGGTGGAATAAAAAGTTGAGAAGTGTGGTTTCTCTGCCCAGGGAGGCTGCAGGGCAACAATCACCCCAGGAAAATGTATAATGAATGTCAGACGAGTTTTAGGGTTGGAATGTTGTGTTGCTTTAAGGAGGTCTTGCTATGAGTTGTGTCATGAAGACAACAGTCCATAATTGCATGAGAGAAGATGCCGCTGCCCTTGGTGGACTGATGTAACAAAGCACAGCTTTTTAAAAACAGTTTTCCACATTTGTGTGTTAAAGTTGTAGCATGACAGTATCAACTACACATTCAGTACAGATGCTACATTACAGACCCCGATATACAGTAGGTATGGTCACTAATGCAGTCCCCGCCATGTAAAGCATGTTTTCATGAAAGAAGATGTTGCACCACAGCCAAAAATCCTACTGCTGATGGCACTGAAGCGATTTTCTCACCAGGTATTCACACGTTTATAGCTGTAGATTTCTTTCTGCACCTCAGCTTTGATAAATAGGATGGCTTGCAAATTGAATTTCCACCTGCAAATTGTTGAAAAACAACTTGAAAAGCTGTTGCATGTGTGCATACATGAATGCAAACCATCCCTCCATATCTTAGACCATCAGTAAAATATATGACCAGGTTTGATTAGAGTCACTTCTCCTTTGAATATTGCATAGCACTGTCCCCACTTCCTAAAAACGTACACAAGGATTGAGTGGAATGACGCATTATAATAGAAGACGCTATTGTGCTGTTGTTCTTTCCACTATGTGGTCCTTTTATAATCATCAATCAATCAATCAAAACTGTATTTATAAAGCACATGACATGCAATCAGTAACAAAAAGTGCTTTATCATGGAGGGTACCAGGAGTAGCCAGGGGTCCACACTACACCCATAGGGCTGTAGTGGTGCACCCCTAACCGTCCATTGCAAGAATCCTGCAGACCAGGCAGGCAAAGCCCCCAATGTGAGGATCCCCATGAGGAAAACTAAATCATGAAGGTCTAAAAATTAATACTGACAAACTAAATCCCATCAGAAAACAAGCACTTTCATGTTGATGGAAATGTTTGTCCTGTTATCTGTTTGTAGCAGTTCAGAGGTTGCCAGTTCTGCCCCTAATTAGAAATATATGTTTAAAAACGGAAAATAATAATTAGTTTTCACCGAGTTTTAGATTATTCTCTAAATAAATATTTAGTCTCTGTCAACATTTCTTTGAAATGAAAACAATTAATTTAATTTGCCTTAAAATCCTGCTTTTAATCTGCATGTTTTTGCTTCATTTTTGTGCCATTGACATAAACAGCTACATAATGAAAATATGAGAATGACACATATAGGCAAGGCAAGTTTATTTTTATAGCAACTTTCATGTACAGGACTATCCAAAGTGCTTTACATGAAACATTAAAAGCATTACAGATGGAGTCAAAAAGCATAAAAGACAACACAAATAACAAAATCACAATAAAATACCGTGTTGTAGTTGTTAGACAATCGCAAATACACTATTCAACATCCATGATTTTCATTTTTAAGGAAGAAAGTAGCTCACACGGTAGAAAGGGAACTCCATGACTGTCAGAAACGGCTCATAAGCACTCGAGCTCGGACGTTTGACTCAGATGTTGGAGTAAAAGTCTGTTCTGCTGAAAATGTGCAGTCAGGTAAAACTGATGCCTGAGGGGAAGCTGACTGAGGCAGACACCTGATCACAGATAAGTCTGCGTGCTCACATGCACTCGTGTTCCCAGCGGCTGCAGATAAAATCACAAACTAGTGCACGAGCTGTGTTCATTACTCATAGCACTCGAAAGATACAGGTGTATGTTCTGTCGGCAAGCTTCCATTTTCCTCCCTTTCTCACCCACACACGCGATCTACATGCGACTGCTACCTGCCAGACCACCCACTGAATATGACTATTGTTGATTCTTTTTTTTTCTTTCATTTATTTGGGTCTCAAATATGTTTGTGTTTTACGCAATGACTTTGTCACAGTTGTGTCTTCCGTCATGCTTCCTTCTGTGTGTAATCATGCGCTGCAGGACGGATTCATAACTCCTCACAAAACCTCATCAAACCGTGACTCATTCTGATCTCTACATCATCACATCCTTGCTCTGTGTTTCCCACACACACAGACAAACTCAGGATCGCACATGGAAGCACACACACACACACACACACAAACAAAAGGAAAAACAGGTGTGGAAGCACATCCACACACACTGCCTGCTTGCACGCCTTTCCAGCCAAGCACATCAGTGGATCTAGTCCACTGGTGAACAACATCTGTTGTGACAGGAGATGTAAGCCTCAGGTACACACAGAGGAATTAAAGATCCCTGAGAAGAAGAAGAAGTGAGATTCTTCCAATCTTGGCTTTTGTTTCTGTCAGTGTGGGTTGCGAATGACACTCTCGGGGTTACTTTATCTTTCTGGTGATCTTTCTTTGTCAATCTTTACTCAACTTTCAGGCCTTTTATTTAGACTTTGTCTCAGTCCTGCGAGCTTGCAGAAAGAGTTTGAACTCCTTGAGATGTTTAGGTTTAGTTGAGCATGTAGTACATACATATATACTGTACATAAATGTCCTTGTCTGACTCAAACAGCTGCATTTTAATTAGCCAAGGTTAAATGCTGATAAGGAAAAACTTAGTTTCAAACAGTGTGTCGTGTTTATCTGATTGTGCTGGAAATGATGTGATGGCAGCTTTTAATGCTTGCTGGTTAAATGTGTTTAATGTCTGAGTTGTTCTTTCACAACTCCATATGGTGTTTCTGTGTATGTCATCACGACATGGCTTAATTTTACTACATGTAATATTTATTGGGTCATGCTGGACCAAACAAACCTCTGCAGATACGTAGCTTGAGCCTGGAACCTGCATACTTTCTTAGTTGCAGCTTGAATTGCTCACATGGTCACAAAAGCAAATCAACTTTGTTATATTTTCTCATATATTATTTGTAAATAAGTCAGAATTATGAAAGTTATCTTTTAAAGGAGAGCTATTATGCATTTTGTGTAACAGATATTTTGTAACTGTACTTTATACCTGAATATTGTGTCCTACATAAGCTCAACTACATGTATGCAGAAAACTGAATGATTGCAAAGTATAGAAGTTATTAAATGTGGGTCCAGATTGGTACAAAATACAGATACACAACAAATGCAGGCAGAGCAATGGTGTTAGGGCCTTTAAAACTCTTATTTCTTATTTCTTGTCTTATTGGGAAAATTTATATCTAAAAAAAAGTACTGGAAACTGCAATTTGTAATTTGTTCGTTCTTTATAACTTTTATTGAACGAAGAAAAGTCAAAAAATGATTTTCATTGTCCTTACTTAGTTCATTATGTGTGCCAAATATAAGCAGATGCTAAATTTGATGCACAGAGGAAACCACTTGTACCAACACATTTACCATTTAGCCTTCCCTTTATTTACACTTTTCATTTTGTTAGGGATTTGACTTCACTACGTGAGTTTTGCATAAGAAGCTGCATCCTTTCCTGCTAAATATCGTTGTATTTGCTCAACTATCTGTTATTGTTACAGATTTCTCCAAGTGCACCAAGTGTTTTCAGTAGGAGATGGAAATCAAGTGCTCAGACTGTGTCAATGAGGCCACCCTGTTGTGCAGAATGAGGTCAGACATTGTCCTGCTGGAATAACTAATTACCTTCTGAGGAAAAAAAGAAAAAAAAAGTCTGCCTTATGTTAGCAAATGGCTTCCTTAATTTTTGATAAACACCTCTCCACTTATGGTACATTACATGTACGATAAATGTGGAATTCACACGTCTCTCTGTATGATCAAACACCAGCTTTTGCCCCTGTCTCTCATGACAGGCTGCATAGTCTTTCTTATGTATTGTACAGAGTGCCTCACTCTTACCTGTATATCAGAGTTTCAGTTTACATCCCAGGAAGCCACAGGGGATTGTTTTCAGTGAAAATAGCTTTCCAAGGTACTTTTAACCCCATGTGACTATTCTGACTATAATGGCATGGCAATTTCTCATTCAGGGCTGCCCTAAAGATCAAACATCTTACACAAAGTTTTCAGCCTTAGTCTTGAAAAGACCCATTGTCCTCCATGATCCATGAGTCTTAAAATAATATTTTACACTTTAAAGATGCATTCTGTAACTTAACCTTAAAAATCTTCTTGACTTGTTTGATGACACAGTGACTTCTATCAGGTGCATTTCTAGAGCCTCTGCTCTTCAGCAGCCTCCCGAGGCTGAAAAACCATACTATACAACTTTTTCATCTGTGACGTGACGTTTTGCTTTGCAGTAAAATAAGAAACCGGCTGTTTTGAACACACACCATTGTTGATTCAGCAAAGAAGCACAAGCAGATTAAAAAAAAAGAAAGGGACAAAACAAGAATCATTGTAACATTGTCTTTTGCTGGCTGGAGAGAGCTAACGGGTCAGGTAGGATGCAAGATGGAAGCCTAATTAGCCATCGATAGGGAATGCATAATGGAAAAAATGGCAGAAGTTTTGCAGTGTGTCTTTAAATGACCTTCTTTGCAATGTTATACTATACTTTTTTTTAACCTTATTGATGATTTTCTGAGATTGACACAAATCAAAGACTTTATCTCAGCCCGGGAAAAAAAAAAAAAAAGGTGGTGGTGCTGTTATACCTGTGACACCCTTACTTGTTTCCAATCCTCCCTAATGCATTTGTTAAAGTAGAAACTTGCTCCATCATTTTATACAGTTTTCTCTCTTTGTGTGTGTGTGTGTGTGTTCTCTGACAACTTTTATTCAGTGTACTGCTTTCACCACACCACACACAAGAAAAATGTGAGGCATATCTTTAGGTGCAGTTATCCAAAATGGTCACCATGGTGAGAACTGTGCTTACGAATGTATATTGGGTCCCAACTCTGAGAGAAAAAAAAAAAAAAAAGTTCTCACACTCTGGCTTTTAACTCTGCAAGCTACTTTTACTGATGTGCCAGATTACCGAGACCAGTTTCTTTTGCTGCTGCTTCATAAAGACTATGATTTCCTTCCTAATAGGCAAAAACATCCAAGATAATCAAATGCCTACCCCCCCTCACAGGGGGCTTTAAATTTCCCTAGTTTAACTTAAATAATTAATACGTTACAGACTTTTATTAATTGGGAATTTATCTTCTAAAAACTACTAAGCGATCATTTTCGTCTTTGCTTTCTGAACTTGCAGTGCTTTTCTTACTCAGCAAAACTAGCGCTTTTGAAGATGCAAAATCTCTATCCCACGCCAGTGATGGGATCTGCTCGGCTGCGATGTACACTACCGTTTCAGGAGTTAATTACATCCTGACTTTGCTCAGCATGCATTTAGTCTTGCGTACAAACACTTGTTCGCTCGCTGCAAATAGACCATACCCTAACGAGGTCGATGGGGAAGGGAAGTTATTAGGCTCACAGGCTGAATAAACTCTTCCCTCCCCTGTGAAAAGGCTTTAGGGCTGAACAGACTGATAGATGGAGACAAACACAGACGGAGAGCCTGATGGACAATTAGAGATGGACAGGGGTGGACACACAGATCACAGACAGAGCTTGACGGCTCGCTGCAGGGAAAGCTTTCACTAGGTGAGATAAAGCGTCATTTACCTGCAGTGAAATGATCCTTTTTCTTTGGTATTCTGTGGAGGACACAGTTATCCAACTGCTCCCCGTGTGAATGTGCACAAATGTGATGCTGTTGTCTGATTTATGAGATGCAGTCTTGCTAAACAGAGCAAGACTTAGATGCTTTGGGATAAACCTCATCTGTGTGAGATGTCTAAATGAAACCATTGGGATGTATTAGTGTCTCTGCACACATCACAAGTACATGCATATTCACACGTTCTCCATGATTAGGGGGCATGTGTATCATTTTATCTGCATAACTGTTCCTGTATTCTTACTGCAGAAATAAACTTCAGATGCTTGCAAGTTAAATAAACTTGCAAAGTGATAAAGTTCAAGTTAAGACCATAAACTGATTTAATTCAACCCTGCTTCTCGCCCGGTGGTTGCTGGGATACACTTAGGCTTCCTGCGAACCTGAATTGAAAATGAAAAATACTTTATTAATCCCCAAAGGGAAATTCAATATTTTTTTTATCAATAAATTCAATAATAAAAACATTTAAAAAAATAAAAAAATTCAATATTTTTTTATTCAATATTTTTAGAATTGTACTACAATCCATTAATAAAATGGATAGATGGTGGGTGTTTGTATGAAGAAAAAAAAAAGTCAAAATAACCCTTAAACACACCTCATCAGCTGCAAGAAACTATCTCAAGGTTTTGATCTGGTCGTCACATCTCCCATATAGGTGATCAGTTTAAAAAAAAAAAAAAAAGCATAGCATGTATGATTGCTTCAAATCCCACCAAAGCAAGACACTGTCTGCAGGAAGGCTCAGTGGAACGCGAGCAACATAAAAGGCTCTCGGCTCTGTACAAACTGTGATGCATGCCATCGTCAGTTCTGCTAACCAAGGACAAGTTTCTCGCCTCACTTCTTTTCTCCCTTTTCTTAAAATGACACAATAACAATCCTCAAAAATAAAAATTTTTTAAAAAAAAGTGTTTTCCTTAATCACCAATAGGAAATGACTCCATGTTTTTAAAAAGGGCTCTCTTTTGGTTGCCACTATAATTATGTCACTTGAATAAGATCTTATCAGACTGTTATCCAGAAATGTCTTCTGTCTTTGTGTTGTCTCTGGCAAATCAGGGTTTATCTATCTTGACTCATTCCTAAATATTGACGAGTGAAGATTAAATGCTATAAAAAAGGTAACAAACGATGACATATGCTATGAAAATACCACCCCCTCCCCTCACAATTTTGATTAGATTTTACCTGGATTTTATAGAGACCACTAAGGGTTGATTGAAATGTTTAAAGGGAGATGACATCCTGCAAAGAGATCTATACAGCTGCCGTTTTTATGACTTGGTCAAATTTATTACTACACCACTACCCTGAGTGTGTGAGGCTAGGGATATCTCTGTAAAAATGTGCAGCAATGTCAGGTTTTCATGCATATTTGTGCACTTCTGTGTCTGCATTAATCTTTGACTGCACACCCATATCTGAATATGGTCACTCATCCTGTATGCACATGTACGGATTGATCTATAATGTTGTGTGAGGCTGGAAAAGAACAAGTTCTGCTCCACTGATGTGACATGAGAACAGCTGCACCCTTCCGGCTACCAAGTCTCATATTTTTCCCCAGCCCTCTTGTCACATTTTCCAACCTCATCTTGTCTTTTCCGATTTTATTTACATGAATACAATAACACATTCCTGCTACAGTCACACCAACAAGACATTCGGTCAAGTGAAAATTAGAGAATAAAGAAAGAAAAGGAGCAAGACGACAAAAGGAAATGAAAAAGAAATGGAGACGTGAAGAGTTAGAGAGCAAAGCTGGGCCATGCCAGGGCAATGATTCAGCAAAATATGAATAATGACTAATAAATAATTTATTGCTGAGTGTACTATCAGGAGTAATATATATCAGTAATAATGTAGAGATGTAATATATTGTAAATTAGCCACATATGTCAGTGGAATCGCATTATTCATGAAAAGTGATGCTCTGCTGCAAATTGCTCTTTATGGAACAGAAAACATTCTGGCTGTTGTCTGACAGCAGCTTTGAGGAGGGAATGAAATGTAGAGGAAAGAAGGGGCATAGGAGGGCATAAACGGGATCAACAAGAATCTCAGGGTCAGAGAGATTATCATATTTTTGCAACTTCAACCTCATTAGTGATAGCATCTTTGCACTTGAGATCCTACAGAGCTACTTTCTTATTTATTATAAAAAGTCTGAGATATTGTGCAGACCACACTGAACTAGGCAAAATAGCATAGCAGCGTTGATTTGTTTTTTTTACAAACATTACCAGTCATGGAACTGTGAAGATGTGTCCGTGCTTCTAAGAAGAATTTCACTAAGAAAAGCCTGTTAAGGTTAGAAATAAGTGTGACTTAAGGCAGGGGCGCCAAAGTTTGGTGCTTAAAATCTACCATCCTTCAACGATTGGATGCGAACGTTGTCTAACAAGCCTGAGTCAAATGAAAGGCATGTAACTAAGTTCAAGTTTATTCATACAACACGTTTCTTTGCTACGGCAGCTGCCACGAGTGCTGAACAATGAAACAACAAACACTGCTCAATAAAAATGAATCAAATCTAGAATAAAAGTAAAAGGCCACCGCAGAGCTGGAGGATTTGCAGATGAAGGGATTCAGCGATTTGATTCCGGTTTGCTGGACAAGGGTTGCATCTAGAAGTTGCAGGATTGCAGATCTCCAGAACCAGACTTGGTTCTCCTCTGACTCAACGCATTTAAAAGAGCTTCAGATTGATGTGAAGCACTCGGAGATCTGTTGCTGTCTACTTGCTTCTCTTGCCATTTTGGAGCTTTGTCTTGTTTCTGTTTTATCCGTGTGTATTCTGCGAGCTGTACTTCCTGTTTCCTGCTCCTGATCTTTAATTGTCACACCTGTTTCTTGTCGTGTGATCAGCCCCTCTGAACATGCTCCAGGTTTTCCTTTAGGTGTTCTGGGTTTGTTGCTGTTGTTGCTAATCATCAGCTAGTTCAGGCTCTTCTTCAGGTCTTAATGTTTCAGTTTTCATAGTTTGCTCTTTTCTTGTTTCAGTTCCCACAGCTCCACCTCCTGTAGTGTTTTATGTTTAATTAAACCATCTCTCTACCTTCATTCATCTCCATAAGTCCTCAATTCAGGACCTTCTACATCATCTGCGGCATTCGATCCATGACAAAATGACTACAATCTTTTCTCTTTTTTTTTTTTTTTTTTTTTTAGCTCCTTATTATTTATGTAATTGTTTTTAGTTAAAGATCTTTATTTTTTTGTTTATTCCTTTGTTTAAGGAGTGATAAATGTTTTTTCCACCACTGCGGAAGTTTGCCATAGTGACAGCAAAATGATAGTCAGCAGAAATGGTCTCTGAATAATGAGGAGTTCCACTGTTATTAACTTTTATTGAAACATTTTTATTTACTTGTTCAGTTCTTCAGGCGTTTTTGGACAGTCCCTTTCACACAAAATGTCAAGCTGATTGAAGTTTTCTTCATTTCATAGCCCCAGATGCTGGGGTTTTAAACTGAACCCATGCCATTCCCATATTGGCACAAACTGCAGCTTGGTCAACAGTGCCTGAAGCCAGTTGTCATTGCACAAGGAACTGCTCTACGGCTGCAATAAGCCACTTATCTTCCTGAGGTGCATGCTGCAGTGAAAAGCAATGTGAAAACATTATTCTATAAAGTTTATGTTATCAAAAATTAACACAGTCTTTGGTAAGAGGATAGGAAAGGGAGGGAGAGAAGGGGGAGATAAACACCTGAACCCAAACTGTTGACTCATGTTTGATCCCAGACATAAAAACTTCCGTTTGATTGCTTTATTTTTACATCCAGTCTTCATTTATATAGTTTTTCTGTTCTGCAACGATACTTTGTTAAGCCATTAAAGTGTTAAGAGTTGGAAAAACTGATTAGTTACATGTTCAAACACACAGCAAAATATTTTTTCATTCTATCCAGAAAGTTTCAACTGTGTTTTCCATGTTACCACAGCGATGTTCCCAGTATTTCCAAGACAACATGTAATTTACTTAGTCTACCTTGCAAATACCTACTAATGTTATAGAACATGTTGATGGAAAACGTTCAAGGCTGCAAATTACAAGTAGATATTCAGTAAACACTTACAGTTTCTCTGAATAGTTGCCAAAGCAACTTAAGTTTGAAGCAATGCTGTACTCCAGTAGCAGATCATACACCAACACCAAGAAAGCCAATTTTACCATAATAGTAGGTTGTTTTCATTACAACAAAGTCATTTAATGTTGTTTGAATCTCCAAAACAAATATATATATATATATATTTATATATATGATGAAACATGATGAAACACACGGTACAAACCCTGGGTTATATTTGTGTAAACTCTCACACATACTTGTACGTAATGAATTGCTATCTGTGCAGCATTGTGTTGACAGAACCCCAGGCTTCCGCGCCGTCTTGTCAAAATATGAAGACAACATTCTCTGTCTTATGCTCATTTCCTGTTCTCTTTGATCAATTATTCATTTCTTCTTAGGCGATTAGCCTCAAAGTTAACTCTAAGCCAGAGTAGGGTTAGAGTAGGACATGTGGGGGTTTGCATGAGTTGGTGGGACACTTTTACACTGTAAAGCAAAATCATATTAAAGCATGTTCTTTCATAAGGACATATAAATGTATAGACATGAAGTAGTGTGTAGGCAGCATCTTCTGTCAACTCTGTAATGTGGTTCAAACAACTATGATAGATGGGAGAGAGGCTAATTTTGCAGCCTTCATGTACATATATTCATCTGTTCCTGATGGGAGTTTTAATTTTTCCTGAGATATATCAACACATTTCCTCCTTGTAAATGAACAAAAACCACATAAAATGAGCAAACGGGTAGAAAGAAGAAAAGAAGATAGATGCCACGCATTAAAAAGTACTTTCAGGTGATGAGCTTCATAAAGGGTTTTTTTTTTTTTTTTTTTTTTCCAAATTGGTGTTTAATTAAGGAGCTTGTTGAAATCATTAATTTGTCTGTCATCTGTGCTGCAATCAATCACTGTATGTGTAGAATCTGTATGACACACTGGTCCATGAAGGCATCCATCAAAGCACTTAGCCGTTCTTGCTTTAGTCTCACCTCACTGATTTCATTTAATGGCTTATGTTTATGTTGGGTACAGCGCTGGCTTTGCTGTAGCAGATGAGTGAAGCAGACGTTTTTAGTGGTTTTGCTCCTTGTGAATGAGAAGTAACTGGAACTGGCTGGTGTGGAAGTGTTGCTTTTAAACCAGGAAGGACTCCTATAACCTGTTAAACAGTTTTGGTGCTGAAATCTGACCAGGCAATGGTCACAAATGTGAGTCAAGATGGTCCTGAAGTGTGTTTTCAAAGCCATGCTACCCCTCCAAGATCCAGATGTTGATCAGAGCTCATTCGTTTTAGATTATGGATTAGATTAAATTCATTTTTAAATCTGTTTTTTCTCTTTTGCTTTTATTCTGTTATTGTTTCTGATTATCTTAGAGTTATTTCAGAGTTTTTATATATACATATATCTATATACACACACACACACACACACACACACACACACACACACACACACACACACACACATATATATATATATATATATATATATATATATATATATATATATATATATATATATATATATATATATATATATATACATACATACACACACTTGCACACTAGCACTTTGGTTGGCTGTTGGCTTTTAAAATGTGCTATATAAATAAAGCTTACTTATTAGTTTACTTACTTATTTCTGAAAATGATCCTGATTATTCTCCATATAACATTTAAATACTAAACCTTCTATGTAGCCATGTGACCTGATCTGTTGTGTTAACATAGGTTGTTGCAATATAAAAGTTATTTTGATATTTGTAAGTTTTGGCTAGCAACAACTGCAATTTGCAGGTGTTTCCAATCCAGTTCTGGTAAAATCTCATCAGCTGGACGATAACTAACAAGACATGTGGCTTACGCAGGGTAGCCGTGTAGCATTATTTTGGGGTACTTGCAGCGGAGAATTTGCCATGGCTTTTGGAAGCCTTTCTCCCTCATTTCCTCTTTAATTTACTGTAATACTCTGAAATCCTCTCATTTTTTTGTCCCACACTGCGCCATCTTCACCACAAATGAACTGGTCACATGACCCCCTGACATCCAGGGACACATAAATGCGGAAAAAAAACTTTTACTGTTACAATTTTGCGTTATACTTTGATATCAAAACATCTGAAAAACCACCTCATGAGACCGTAAAAACTTTTTAGTGATATCTGAGAGTTTATTTCAAAATGTAAGTGTTTTTTTTTTCTTTTTTTCCTGATATGTAGTTTTTCCTCAATTCTAGGTGTCATGGAAACGCAGCTACAGGGGTGTATTATCTATCAGTTCTATCTATATAAGTTCTTCCTCTTGCAGACATCTATATGTTGCCGCTTGGCATTTTGATCATGATGGAAAGAAAATGAGCCGGCTTTAAATCTGTCTGCTGCTTCAGCACCATGGACAGGGCCATTGACTTCCCAAACACAGGACAGCAATAGACTCTGACTTGTACAAATCTCGGTCCAATAAAGAATCAATGCTCCAGGCAGACTAACATATTTGACTCAACACTCCTTCTCTGCTACGAGGGGATTGAAGGGTCTGGCATCCCCCTCAAATCATTGACTGGTAGCTTTATTAGAAAATACACCAGTCGTCTAAAACATTATTACCATCAGCCTTGTATTGACTGGGATGTCCTTTAGCAACCAAAGGAGCTGTCAGAGAGTGGAGAGTTTGGGGGCTGGGTGAATACTTTGGGCTCATTATCATGTATTTTGAAACTTTTCTAAGCAGTTTTCAGATGGTACAATGCTGATAAAACATCTTGCTGCAAAGGTAAGGGGCAAATGTCCAAGTAGTATCAATTTAAACACCGTGATGCAGCTTTTTGCTGCAGAACGTTGCACTGGAACCAGGTTAACAGGCTGGAAGAATGTGAATTTCATAACATCTGTTACATATTTAAAGCAGCAATGTTGTGACCCCCCCCCCCCCTTTTTTTTTTTTTTTTTTTTAAGCTCACACAATTCTTTGAGTTCATACTGGAATGTCTGTGATATACTTCAATAAAAGAAAAGACCTTAGAGCAACCCCTTTTCCTTCCATTAATTTACACTTCTGTTCATATAGATCAATTTGGAGGTATGAAGTGACAAACAGCTCCGCTCCACCACTTTCTTCCTCAGGGTCTGACTCCTTTTGAAATCTGTAGTACTTAATAACCCTGGAAAAAGTTATTATGACATGAGAGAGGTTGCTACTGTAAATAATCTGAGTGCTCAGACCTCTTACTTTTTTGCAGTTTGATCAGTGACAGCTGGCAGGTGATTGATCTCTCTCTTAGCTGCCGTCTAGCTGCAAACCATGCGTTGAACTGGTCCAAGTTGTTCAAACATGCAGAGCAGAATAAAAGCTGCTGGCTGGCTAATAACGCCACTAAGAGCTGACATTATAATTCCTCCAACACATCTTGGCTCCATAGAGCCTAGACATCAACGTAGATTCATTCCTTTGAGTTTTAAGCTTTTTTTTTAGTGACATTTATTATTGTATTCAGTCAGAGACTTAAAACACTGGTAGAAACTGGTATATAGTCATTTATTTTTTGTGTTAGTTGTATAACTGATGAAGAGATTGCAAATGCAGCATCATCTTAGGCTGCATATAAATTTACACTGTAATCCGAACATTTCAGTGAATGTTGCAATTTCAGACAAATGGGACCAAATGTCATGTTTTTATTTTGTTTTTTTGTTTGTTTTTCTTTATATCTAACTCTCTAAAACTCCCGAACATGCTCTAAAACTAATTTATCCATAGTCTGTTCCTTATTTTATTTAGATTTTGAGACTTGTTGCTGACTTTTTAAATTATTAAGAAAAAACTCTAACAGTACCTGCACATAGAAATCATATTAGCAATTTATTCCCCGTGTATAATATGAACCAGTAACTTATTGCTCAAAATTCCCTTTTCATTTCAAGCCTTGAGATTAAATCGTTGACTTTCATCTTCAGTCATCCTGCTGTTCTTTCAGAGTGAGCCATACAGTTATCACCCCTGCACCGGTGCTGAAGTGGTAAGTTAGAAGATGCAAGTGGGTTTTCATGCAGCTTTAGAAGCATTTCAAGAGCTCTTTTTAGATGTTAAAACCAAAATATTTGATATTGTACAACAATGGAAAATATTTAAAAAAAATATGTCTTAAAATACCTTTAAAGCACTTTGACTCAGTGTTACAGAGCTGTTGGTTTACATGTTATGCCACAATGGTGTCATTTATTACAGCAGGTGTCAGTATAAAAACACAGCAGATTATCTTAATTTGATATAAAACTTTCATCATGAAAACACATTTTGAACTTTTTTTTTTTTTCCCTGTGGCCTTTCTGAAGCAGCACCCAGATGAGAAATGCATTTGTACAGATCTAAATGGATCACAGCAGCCAGCCGGCATTCCTATGCAACAAGAACAAATAATCAACCACAAAATGCGAAAAACGACTCGCAGGCAGATATGGAGATGATTGCCTCTTCAAGCAGCTTTTGCTTTGCTGAACTTTTATGAGACATGAAAGCTACTTTTCATCTGTACTTCTGCCTCTCAGTGTTTTCAGCTTTTTTTTTCTCTTCCTCCCTCTGAATTTTAGTGCAAATCCTCTCTAACTAAGCAGCCAACCAACCAAAGCTGCCGGTGGTCTCCGATGTCATTAACAGAAAGCAGAAAGGCTGAATTTAATTTAGCAGCTGCTGGCTGGAAAATGGAGGAGAGTTTAATGCATACAAGACTGACAGCCTGCATATCAACATATAAACATTTTGTTCATCACTGTACTGCCTCCATCTCAAGCTGAAATCCCATTTATCTCCTCTGCAGTCCTCTCAGAAGTGCACCATAATGAATATTAGCATCACTGTGTTCAACACTGGAGCAAAGCTTTATTTTTAGTTTGCACCTGCACGGATCATTTTCAGAAACAAAATAAATGGGTTCCGTTGACGTCACAAGCTGGAGACTCTGCATGGACAGATTCAACAAAGCTGCATTGTACTAGACTCCTCTCTCACACACACACCCTTTGCTCCAGTTTCAACACCTGACGCAACCCCAGGAAACAGACACAGTAGTGTCTTTCCAGTTAGCGCTACTCATAACAGTAACAGTCGTTTAGCTGTCTCAGGGCAGGATTGCATTTTCTTGCGATATGCTGATTAATGATGCATCATGTCATTTCACGTCTTATAAGAGCAGCAGAGAGAAATTCTCATTATTGTATGGCAGCTTGATCTATGGCTCAAAGTACAATACTTTGTTCTGCCGCTCCCCCCACGAATGGAAATTTGCACAAATGCTGAATGCAAACAAGCGTGAGTTCATATTATCTTCTAGAGAAAAAAAGAAGCCTTCAGCTTAAAAAAAAAAACAAAACACGCAATTTATTGAGAAATGTCTACCTGGAGAAATCCTGTTTGATTCATGAACTTTTAACCTTCATGTTTCTCTGAGTTATTGCATTTAGTTTGTTATATTCAGACTTTTTATTTTGTCTTTTTAAGTTTTCAAGCTTCATTTGCACATTTGATGTGTTAAATAAAACACCTAATCAGTAAATTTTGGGAAAATTAGCTCTGTGGTTATGATAGAACACTGGACAGACAGCATAGGGGGTTTTGGTAGCGAGACAGAATGTGTTAGAACACATTTTATTCTACTTTAGATGGTACAATAAAGCAATTCCCCTGATGTTTAAATCCATGTTGTCATTGCCTCTGTTGTTATTTCCTCAATGAGCCTGAGTGACAGAGTTACACTGTATTACCATTTAAATAGTTTTGGGGCTTTGACCCCTTAAGCACAAGTTGCAGCATCCTCTGATGCTCTGGGAGAGTTGCAGTAGATGAGTCACATTATCAGCCATTGTTTGTGTGGGTGCATGTACAGAGCATATGCACTTGCATATGCACATATTTATAATATTGTAACTGGGCTAAAGTCTGGTGCTACAGCATCACTCATATTTAAATATTTAGGAGCTTTATAAGAAAAAAAACAGGGCTATGTTGTGTAAAATCATAAAAAGACCAGCATATATACAGCTGGCTTGATTAGCTGAGCAAATCAAATGTTTTTCAATCACATTCACATGTTTATTTGAATCCTTTTGCATAAAAGTCACATTACTGTAACATACATGGACAAATAAGGGCAACATGGAAAAATACTTTACGTGTTTGGACTCTTCTATCAAATAGACGTTAAAAAGCACCGGTGGAGAAATGCTTCCTGCAGTTTCTCCTCACATCACCAGCATCTGGCTGAATGTATGTTTTGTACAACAAAACAAAACAACAAAAGCCCAACAACAAGAAGTATTTACTGTGTGTAAAGGTTCTTATGAGCTAAACAGGGAAATCTAATTTGTGCAAAAGTATTAACTGTGCTGATCCTCTTGCTGATGCAGAGGACTCGGCAACATTGAACTACACTGAAGTTTCTGGACCAAGTCGTGTCTGATGGCGGTTATGGTCATGTTCATTTTTTTTTCATTTTCCAAATTTCCCTACAAGATGGAAGGTTTCCTCATGCGAGAATTAAACTTTTCACCAGTCCGCCGCTGTCCAGTCTTTGCACCAGAAAATTCTGCAGTTCTTTGTCCAAAAGGCTTGGACGTGCTTCTACCCACCCCCTGGGAGTCTTGTGCAAGTTCTGCTGTTCTGGCGACCCAGTTTGGTAGCTGACTTCTAGGAGATGATCTTGGAAGTTGGTGGACATTTCTGGATGTCGTTACACCTTCTGTACCACAGATGAATGTTTCTGCTTGAACTTTTCAGGAACCAGCACATATTTCTTTACAGCTTTTATTTTGAAAAGAGACAATGCTGACAGAGGGTTTTAACATTGGTTTTACGAAGCGGTCATGTGACTTTGGCTGGCGTGTGATAGCTCCTATTTTGCCCTTAGCTGCCGCCATGACACTAACACTGCTTTTATGGACAGTGGATTGACTTTAGTGCAACGGAAAATTGACGATCCTTGCAAACATCTGCCATGTCAATTCTTATCAATAATGTTTTACTGGTTTCACATTAAATAACTTAGTCTAGCTTCAATGACCTTTTGGGTCGTCTGTATTTCCTCCACTGCGGTTCACTTGAGCTGATCTGAAACGATGACAGGACATGTTTCCAGCATCTCAGAGTGGAAACAGCTGCTCAATTTGTCATGGTTTTGAAACCTAATTTCATATAATTGACAATAGTTTAAATGATTGACATTTGGTTTTGTCACTAATAATCCGTTTTTCTATAATCTGACAAAGGCTGAACAGAGATTTATTTATGCTACATTCAGATTTTAAAAAGAAACCCCAAACACAGGCTGACATGCTGTTTCAAGGCCCTTTCTGATTACAAGTTTTAATCTTGTTTCAATAGTTTTGTTGCCTCTTTGTTGCACCACCCACTCAAATTTAATTCTAGTGGACGGCATGAGTGTTTGGGTCCTATTCGTCTCCCCATGGACTCATACTTGTTGATCCTCTTTTGGATGTTTTTTTTCATGTGTTTTGTAGCTGTTAAATCTGTTTGATCCCATTTGATGTTGGTTTTTGTGACAGTTTTTGTATTTTACTGACATTTTGTTCAGTCTACTGCTTCTCCATTCAGTCTGCTCTCATTTATTTTTTTTTCTCTTTAACATAACAGAACTGTGATTGAAAAAATATCACCTTTTGTGCAAGCATATTAGTTTGGCCAGCCTTGTGCATGTAAAAGAAGCTTCCTCAAGGTAAATTGCGTTCATCGTTGCCGTTTTATTATGCAGTTTACTTTAAATTAAGTCAAAAGTAATGTGTAAAAAATGTATGAAGTCAGTAATGCTTGGGTACATGCATTGCCTCATATTGACTTACAACAAGTGAATTTAATCAAATGAACAATAATGACAACACTGCTAATTCTATTTGGGCCAAGTCATGGAGGATTTTATGTGCCACTTTATATAACGTTCTGTGAAAAAACTTGTCATTGTGATGGATACCGAAATATTTCTTTCATGAAAACTTCATTATATAGCTTCATTATATAACAGATGATGCATTGAAGCATTGACTGCATAACCATAACTATAAGAAATATCAGTGAAAGATTGATTCACTTCATTGATCTGTAGCTCCATCTGTGTCTATAGCTGACACACCTGACTCACAAACAAGATGTTTGCATTTTTTTTTTTTTTTTTTTTTTTTTTTTTTTATACAGTAGTTGAGTGTGAAATTTACACCATCGTGTTGGGAAACATCTGCTATAGGATAAGTTATAAACTATGTTAATAGGCACCTGGCTAAACCATCATGCAGTTAGTCATTTAGCCCATTGCATTAACTTCAATCTGCTCAACTTTTCTAACAGTGTTTGTTTCCATAGTAACACACAGCAGCTTGTCAAGTACAACCCTCAGCCCACATTGCTGAGCAGTGCTTTCATTTGGCTTCAGCAGCATCAGTCCCATTTTTAATGCTGTTGTTTGAGGTCTTAGTTCTACTGTTTGACATGTACAAGTCATGTACGGCAGCCTGTTAGTATCAAATTCAGGAGCAATAATCAAAAGAGCTACAGCTTAACATTATGATTACACAGAAACACAACGACAGAACCAAAAATACAGAAACATTTTTCAAGACATTAAAAACAAGAATAATTAACAAAATACATTTCAAGCTATCTTAAGCTTAACAGTTTTACTTTAAAATGTTTTTGTATTATATATATATATTTATATATATATATATATATATATATATATATATATATATATATATATATATATATATATATATATATATATATATATATATATACACTACTCACAAAAAGTTAGGGATATTTGGCTTTCAGGTGAAATTTATGGAAAATGCAATATGTTCATGCTACAGTGATATAATATCATAAAAGTAAGACATTTAAGTAGAAGGATGCACTACTGAATTCCTCATCTCAAAAAATTCATTCAACACAAAAGGTAACAACAATGGTAGTTACACCACAACAAAAAATTTGAACGTCTCAATATCTCGTCATGTGCCCTTGAGCATCAATTACAGCTTGACAACGACGTCTCATGCTGTTCACAAGGCAACTTATTGCCTGCTGAGGCATGGCATCCCACTCTTCTTGAAGGGCAGCCCTCAGGTCATTGAGGTTCTGGGGTGCAGGGTATCAAGCCTCTACACGACGGCTCAGCTGATCCCACAGGTTTTCAATGGGATTCAGGTCTGGAGAGAGTGCAGGCCGTTCCATTTGAGGTACACCAGTCTCCAACAGCCGTTCCCTGATGATGCGGCCTCGATGAGCAGGAGCATTGTCGTCCATGAAGATGAAATTAGGCCTGTGCCGTTCATGTAGGGGCACAATCACTGGATTAATGATGTTATTCAGGTAGTATGGGCTTGTCACTGTACCATTCACAAAGTGTAGGGCAGTTCTGTACCAAGTGGACACCCCTGCCCACACTGTAACACCGCCACCACCAAAAGCTGGCCTGGTGACAGCAGTGGCTGATGCATAGCGCTCTCCCTGACGTCTCCAACATCGTTGCCGGCCATCATTTCTGCTCAGTGTGAATCGACTTTCATCAGAGAACAGCACTGAGGCCCACTGGTTCCTCGTCCAGCGTAAATGCTCCCTGGCCCATGCAAGACGATGATGCCTGTGCCTGGTGGTGTGGTCAGGTACCCGTGCAGGTCGTCTAGCACGCAGACCACGCTGATGGAAACGGTTTCGAATGGTCTGACGTGACACTTGGGTGCCTCTCACCTCTCTTAAACGTGCCTGGAGTTGAGTGGCATTCATCATCCCGTTTCTCAGGGCAGTGTTCACAATGTAGCGGTCATCAGCACGGGATGTGGCCAAAGGACGTCCACTTCTAGGCCTTTCTGTGACTCTTCCAGTCTCTCCATATCTCTGTTGCAACCTGCTGATGACACTCTGTGACACTCCAAGCTCAGTGGCCACTTCTGTCTGAGAACATCCTGTTTGAAGCATCGCAATGGCAAGGGACTGTTGTTCCATTGTTAGGTGTCGTCTTGGTCTCATGATGTCAAAATGTGAACAGCATGATGAGGACAACTGTTTAAACACCAGCTCTAATTGAACCAGGACATTTATTGGTCAATTCAAGGATCACACACCTGCCGTGATTTTTGCCATTAAGCTCCTTGTTAGAGAACAGCAACTTGTGCAAAATTTATTGAAACATTTAATAGTTGGACATGTGCATTTAAAAGCTTAGAGAAGACCACATTAAGTTCACCTGTACAGGTTTTAATGCATTTTAGGCTTGTTGTGAAATTTCACCCAAAGCTGAATATCCCTAACTTTTTGTGAATAGTGTATGTATGTATATATATATATATATATATATATATATATATATATATATATATATATATATATATATATATATATATATTATTATTAAGATGTTTTTTTTTAAATGAAATAAAAACAATAAGAAAAAAGCTTAACAGTTTTACAAAACATGTCAATAGAAAAAGTACAACTAAAACAAGACTACAGTTAACAAAACATGAGAACAATGCAGAAACCGCAACAACTCAACAACAAAAACTCATCTTAAAAAAAAAACAATATAGTTTAGTTTTGCACCTCAGCTCAAAATGTATTTACACAGAATTGTTTACACCTATTTTTTTTTTCAATCAGAATCAAAGAAAAGAACAGCAGGGAGGAATATTAAGCAGAAAAACTGACTCCATATGATTTGTTTGCATCTGGCAGGAAATAAAGATGACTGCATACAGATTTAGCTGCAAGTTTAAACTGGGCTCATCTCCAGATGTTGATGGGAAAAGCTCTTTTTCAGGGACTGCTGAAGTGTGAGTGTGTGGAAATTTGAATGCTGGTCAAAAGTGCATACTTTTGCATCTCAGCAACGGTTAGTGGAATTTCTTCAGCTGGTTTTCTTGTTGGCTCGCCTTGATGAGCAACAGCAGCAACAAGTTACTTCCTCATGTCTGCTTCACAGTAACAAATCAATAAGTTTTGACTCCCAGTTTGCATCTAATGCCTTAAGCAGGTCATTGTTCGCAAAGGCATATTTATCAAACGGTGGCCTTCTTGATCACCTCTGCAATGTGTCCACACAAAAAAATCAATATTGCATCGCATGCATTCAACCTACTTTAGCCGGTAACGTTCAACTGGCTTTAATATTTTTAGAAGCTGATGCGAGGAAAAGTGTGCAAATGTGGCGCTCAGGTGAAGAAAGTATTCTGTCACGCACAGCAGAGGAAAAACTGTCAATCTTCTGGAGAAGCTACAGCCGAAAGAAGAGTTGCACTTTGATTGGAGTCGCTCACACACACCGCGGTGCTTATCTTTCCCACCACACATGCAGCTCTGACAGCCAACTTCCTGTTGGTGGCTCCTGCACAAATATAGGCATGCATACAAAGCAGCAGACAGCCCTCTGTAACAGTGGATTGGATTTCATCCTGGAGACCTCATTAATTCCTTATGGGTGCTCATATTGATTGAAGGCGCCTCTGGTCTTGTTAATTCAACTTGGCCCAGATGGGTTCGGATTCAGTCTGAGTCGCCCGAAGGTGACTGCCACTCGTATGAAATGGGTGAAGAGAGACGCAGTAAAGCGAGGACGGGAGGCAAAGGAGAGGATTTTAAAGAGAGGAGATATGAGAGAATGAGGTGGAAGTGAAACATAAAGCAATCACAACAACGAAAGCGCCTTCTTTCTGAACTTTCTGATGAAAAACCGGGAAAATGAATGTTGCACTCAGTCGCTGATTTCCATCTTAATGCATCAAAGAGGTTTTATTTTCACTGGCTCCTTCTTCATTAGCTCATTATGCTAATGAGTTATTGCATAAAAGCCTCAATAAATCGCAATTGACAGGCTATTTGTGTGTTTGTTTTTCTTTGTGAGTGCATGTGCAGTGCTTAGTGTGTCAGTGGGAGATACAGGGATTGGGTGAGTGCGTGCCTTCGAGTTATGTTATGCACGTTAACGTGCAGGCCAAATGCAAATATGAAAATATTCTTCCCTCAACGTTACTTTACAGTAATTAATTAGGTTTCAGAAATAAGATAAGCTAAGGGAAATGACTGAAGAAGAACTAAATGATTCTAATTGCTAAATAAAGAACAAATGTAGGAAATAGTTTTTAAGATGTAGTAAAAACAAATGCTCATGGACAGCTGCTTTGCAACAAGGTTATAAAAGAGGATTTTTTTTTTCTCAGTCCCTTTTCAAACACTTTTCTGACTTGGCATCATACACAGAAATGCCATTATCAGACGTTCAGAGGATGTTAGGAAGGAACATGTTGTTCCTCCTCCTGTAACTCTGCTACCAGGGCGAGAATGGACTGTAAGGCGGTATTTGTCATTGCTGATGGGAGTGCTCTGCTGCCTGTCCACTGGTCAAGCTGTCTTGCACATTTTCATCTCTCTTTCGCTGTCTTTCTTTACTCTTTTTTTTTTTTTTTTTAAACCTGAAGGAAGTGTGTTGCTGCTTTTTATTTTTATGCCTTACTTGTCCTTTTTTTTGTCCCCGTCTGTCCTTTTTCCCACTTTTGGCACAACTTTTCCCCACCACAGCTAAATTGTTTACACTCCTAAACTTCCTTGTTGTCCACTCTGGATGGAGTTTTCTGTGTCGATCGTGATAAAGAATCCTTATCTTCATATGCTCGGGGATCTTATGCCTTTACTTTTCTTGTGTCTCTAACAGGTTTAGAAAAAGTTGGCCGGGATTCCAGTTACGAGCAAGAAGGGAAAGTTCAGTTTGTGATGGATGCGGTCTATGCCATGGCACACGCTCTGCATCGCATGCACCGAGAGCTCTGCTATGGTTACCCGGGCCTCTGTCCACGGATGGCCAGCAACATCGATGGCAAAGAGCTGCTCAGCCACATTCGCGCCGTCAACTTCACCGGTGAGTTTGTTTGTGGCTTTCAAACATATCACTGCAAACATTCTGCAATTCAAGATCGATATAGGTGCAAATGTGCTTAAATGGTTGCAAAAAACCCCCAGGAACACATTGAGATGCATGCAAACACACACAGAAAACACACTTCCTCATTAAGGAAAGCCAGTTTCTTGACCCATAAACTACTCACCTCAACCCACTCTTTATGTTTCTACTCTCTCAAATACGGTCCGTCTGCCATCAGTGCTTCGAGTCGGAGCACAGATTGGGAAAAATAAAACTCTGCATTTAAAGTCAAGGAAATTATAAGCCTATAGATCAAAGTTTTGTTTGGTTTTCGTTGCAGGCACCACCTTTCTTAACAATGCATGTGTATTGTCTGAGAAATCGTTTATATTCTTTTAAAATCAACTATATTTATGGGGGAATAAAGAGAGGGAAAGACTTATGAGATAATGAACAGCACCGTCCAATGCAGAGCACAGTGCAAAACTCAGAGCATAGATCTTATACCGCTTTTTCTGTCAGGGCTCGGCTGTAATGAAACACGTTTCCACAGACTTCCAAAGTCAGTGTGTTCTTAAAGTTGCTTCTGAAAACTCACTTTTACTAGAATCCCTGTTAGAAATAAGTTCATCATATAAGGTTTCTTTTTTTTTTACTTTGTTTATTCATAATAAGGAGACTCTTAAGGTTTTAAAAACCTCTACAAGAATGACCAGATCAACATTTTTTTCCATCATTTGTTCAGACTGAGTCAAAATTATTGCTCCTTTAAAATGAGATATTGTAAACTTAGTCATCAGTACTTTCCTTTTGTTTTTTAACACACAAACACACTGCTTCAGGAATTCAGAGATACACTAGAGTGAATTAGAGATTTTCCCATAGAAGAATCCTATCCATACAAGGCCATAGAAACCTGCTGACATGATTAAGTAGCTGTATAACTGTATCAAAACATGTAAACAGATCAGCACCATCTTGGCAGTCGTCCATTGCCTTTTCATTAGAAGAGTTATAGCAATACTGGACAGTTTTATGACCTTAAAACTGACAGCAGGAGATTCAACATCAGACTGAATTTTATTCGTTGGAGAAAGCTCAGAGAAGAGATGAGATGCAAGCCAGATGCCAAAGTAACCTTTGTTAGGCTGCAAAAGTTCAGCAGTTGTCAGTCGTCAGCAAATGTTGTTGAACAAGCCACACACAGACACATTCCTGCACACTTCATAACACTTCAAGCTACAAAAGCAATTTCACATATGAGCAGCATAGCTGGTTTATGGGAAAAACTTTCCCCAGGAAGTTGTTTTCCTTCCAGGGGAAAGTGTTTTCCCATCATTTTCAGGACCCCAAAACTGCTTTTGCATGAAGGTAAAAGGCAATTTTGTTTAAAAAAAATATGCATTTGTTAGTATAACCATGTCTATATGAACAACTTAAATGCATTAAAATGAAATTCTGAAGGTCAAGAAATTAAAAATATTCACAATAATAACTGTGTATTTTCTCTCTTTTATTTCTAAACCATATTTTCACTTTGTCAGTCTAATCCACTGAAATGGCACGCCGTTTTTCACCTCTCATGCTATCTTACCTATTGTCATGTCCCCTTTTTGATCTATTATTGATCTGCTTCTAGTGGGGGAAAAACATTTGTTTGAATGCAAGAAGCATCAAAAAGATATTTTAAATACTTCCTTAGTAATCTCCTTGTCTCTCGGCGCTCCTCCACCTCCTTTTCATTTCCTGTGTTCCTCCACCCAGTACAGTGTGGAATACATCCATTCTGAATGCGAGAGAGTGGAATACAGATATGCTGCTCCATTGTGTACATTACAGGAGAGTTTGTCTGATATCGGGGGTAAGATTAAAAAAAAAAAAAAAAAAAGCATGAATATGTGTGTGAGAATGGGTGCAGAATGTTTCTGGAGCTATCTGTGTCAGCTTTTGGTGGAAGTGTCTGAAAGCCATTTTCAGCAGGCGTTGATTGCTCTTTCTGCAGCAGCTTTGTGCTTAGGTGATTTTTTTTTTCTTTTTTTTTTTTATCTGTTGCAGGCCTAGAGGCAACAGAAAACATCCCATAAACTCAAGGTCACAAACTGAATCCCCCGATGAATCACCAAACCCTTCTCAATCACTGAAGGTTGTTGTACACAGAATGAGCTGCAAGAGATGCGAGAGAATAAAAAATCTGTTTTTTATAGTGTTAAAATGATATGAGAGGCTGGATGTCTAGCAATCAAGCTGGTTCCCAATCTGCAGGCATCCTTGTGATGGAAAAAAAAACTCATGGAAAGTATGGAAGTAATGCGATATGGGCATCTTGTACTGCCACATCCTCAAGATCAGTCGGTATCACCGTCCAAAAAGTAGTGCAGTAAAAAAAAAAAAAAAGAAAAAGTTAGCTTTGAGTAGGTTTTCACTCGACCGCTGTCAGGTCTGTGTAGGTATGCAGAGGCTTGACACACATGTCTTTGGATCATGAAGTGCATCCCAGCTACGCAGAAGTACTCCTCTGTGATTGGTCAGAGTGTGATTCCATATTTGCGGATGTCTGGGTTTTGTCGCTGAATGCACACACATATATATATGGATGTAAGTCCAAAAGTAAAGAAGGCCATCGGCCGCCATTTCTGTCCTAAAACAGGAAATATTTGCTGGAACTGAAGCGAACCACAAAAAACTCCATGCTACATCTGCAGACCCTACGCTCGCGTATAAACACACACTCCATCTGCGTCAGCTACGCAGACCCGACCTGATGCAGACGCAGTGCAAGGATAAACCCGCCTGAACTTAAAGAAAAATGAAAGGTGGAATGTAGAAAGTTGCCACCAGTCTCACCAAAAACAACCGTGTGTTGACAAGGGCGATTTGTGAGACGGCAACATGTCTCCAGCTTTGTGCAGAGCAGTGTCGCATCGCACCATCTGCCTTCCATGTGCAATAAAACGTCTGGGCTGTAAAAATGTTAACTTATGTACATAAATTCTTTCCCCTAGTGCCAAGCAAGTTGCACTCTTCCCCCTGTCTTTACCTCGTTTAACACCAGTTACTGTAATTCCACAGGAATATAATATCTCCAGCTCTCTGTTCACCTTTACCACCTAGTTTCTGAAAGCAATCACTTTTTTCCCCCCACAGAGAACTGTTGGTTGCTCTATCTTGCCCACTTGAAGTTATTATTCTTCCTGCTTTAAAATATATATATATATATATATGTTTCACTCTAGTGCTCTGATGCAATGATCAATAGTAAATTGTAAAAAGAAGCCCTGGTGGATTGGCGATTATGTTTGTTTTAAAGAACAGAATATTATATGAATCTATATGTCATATTTCAGGGTTCTGAGCTTAGATGTATTATTTACTTAAATTCTGAGTACTTTTTTTCATTTCTCTTTAAAGGGTCTGAGCCTCTGCTGTGTCTCTGTTTAAAGAGAAGACCTATGAGCAAACTAAGAAAACACCAACTTAAGCCACAGTGTCAATCTGAGCTGAACTCAGGGTTAAAACGTGCTCATGGTGTTGACATTTGCTCAGTTTCTTACAGTTTTCACCAGTAGGGAGAGGTCATTATTAATTATCTTTTTTGCAAACTCTGTCTTTGGAAACCTTATATTTCCAAAAAAAAAAAAAAAAAAAAAAAAACAACAATCATCTGTAAATGTAATGAAACCACATTTTATTCCCAATAGCACACAAAAGGCGGGACAGTATGTTGAAACTGAGGTATTTTATTATTTCGTTTATTAACATTTGATGCAGCATTCCAACTTTTTGGTATTTGGTGAAACATTAAGTCAGGAGTGTTCAGCTCCGGTACTCGGGGGCCACGATCCTGCAGGTTTTCAGTGTATCCCTGTTTCAACACATCTGGCTCAAATTAAGCAGCTGTTGTACAGAACTTCATTGACTGTTGGATCCATTTAATGGAAGCCAGGTGTGTTGTAGCAGGGATACATGGAAAACCTGCAGGACAGCAGCCCTTGAGGACAGACTTTGAACACGCATGCATTAAGTGAAAGGACTAACAGATCTCACTGTCTGAATAAAGCACTTTATGTTCCCCGGGGATCATGAGTGCTTTTTAAATAAAGTTTGATTTTGTTTGATAATGTAAATCTTTGTTTGTTAACCTTTTTTTATTTATTTATTTTTTTTGCATATCAGCTAACCAAACAGAAAAGGAAGCAATTGACTGAAACTTTAAAGTTTCAGGTGAAACTAGGTGAATAAATTATGACCTCACATAAAGCTGAACTCAGATCTCCAGTAAGAAATCTTTGCTACAAAAGTCCATTCGCAGTGTGGAGGCTGTGTGTGATGACGTTGCTATAGTTGTAACTGAGCGAAGGACCAAAAGGTTAGAAACTAGAGCATCAAAGTGCATAAATAAATGATATGATTTTATATGAATGTATACAAATTTAGTCAACTTCACACTTTTTGAAACTGATTTAAAAAAAAAAAACTCTTTCACAATATTTTAGTTTAATAATTAAATAAATAAATGTAAATAAATATTGTTGTCATTCACTTGCCAAGGCAAGTGTAACCTACATAAACAGACCCTGTAATACCAAGTTTGTTGTTTTCTAATGGGCATAATGGCTTTCATTACTAATCTTTGACTGCAGAGATTCACCATATTTATATTTAACACAGCTTTAGAGAATATATATCAACTAGATATAAGAAAGTTGAAGTGGAACATATTATATTAGATATTTCTAATTACTAATGTCTGTTTTTGTTCTTAAAAAACTCTTTATAAGCAATATTTATTCAAAAGTAGAGCTAACCTGAAGTAAGCGACCAGAAGCCACCTGAATCACTACACAGACCCATGCTACTACAGAGTATGCTGCATTGCAGAGCAAATAAGATTAACAATAAAGAATCTGACCCTGGAGCTGCAGTGACACAACGAGCTGTCCAGCTTTTATTTGTCGGCGAGTTTACTGGCTTATCTGTGCGAACCCTCACATTCACTCATATAAACCTCACACAGCCAAACATGAACCAATACACAGCACAGACCAGAGTAGGTGAGAAAATCCCAACCACAAACAAATCAAATAAAAGACCAAATCATATCAGTGTACAGTAAAATCTAGGATCTTTTTGGAATCTTTATTGGCTTTAATCAATAACATTGTGTAACGTCATTCTGTTGTGGAGAAGAAATGCAAGCTAAAGGACTGAAATGGAACAGAAACAAACTTGTTGAATCAGGTTTATCTGTATGATTAACAACCACTTTTCAAAACACATTTTTTTTTTCCTGGTTAAACTAAAGAGTACAGAAAAAAAGTTTTAAAGTAAAAGTGCTAGTAAATTAGGCTGTACAAGTTGAACTGCCATTTATCCTTTCCCCTGCAACACTTCTGCACATGACCCTCCTTGTGCATAAATCACACTCTCTTGAAGGCTCAGAGTAGTTTGCAAAGGTAGCAGAGCGAGATCCACAGCTCAATTAGCAACATTAGCTAGCGGTGCTTCCCAAACTTCCTGAGCCATGACTCCAAAAATCACATAAGTTGGTGTTTATTTTACAGTGATCAGGGCCCATGAGATTATCATGGACCACAGTGGGGTTCAGGACCCCACAGTCTGGGAAAGGCTTTAACCTCACACCCAGTAATGTATGTGCTGATCAGAGCCCTCTTTACCAGTAGCGTAGCTCCAGTTAAAAACATGTGAGCATGAATAAGAGAGAGTGTCTGAACCACATATGAGTCGGGACCCTGTTTTTTTTTGGTTTTTTTTTTAATAATGTAAATGCCCATGGGGGCATTCACATTATTGAGATCCTGTTCGGCCATTTTTATTATTATTCCACTGAACTTTGCCATGCTACTGCTCTTGCGCCGTTCAGGTCACTTTAATCATTCAGATTTTAAACTGTGCAGCTCCTTCGGGACGTGTGCTACGATTTTTTTTATTTTAAATCTTTGTAGTTTTTGAGATATTTAGCATTTTGTAAAAATAAATTCAGCCTTGTGATTGAAAGAAAGTTCTTCCAAGAGGACTGGACCTTGCAAAAATTCAGCACAGCGATTGGTCAACAGGGTTTCAGAGCTCTACACCAGTTTGCAGTGTCCGGTTCATCAATTTCCTGTCCCCAGTGTCTTTTCTTGCAAAGTCTTTGAAACGCTACTCCTCCGACACCGTTTGTCTCACTTCAACCATCCAAGTATCAAACTCTTCAGCCCATTCAGTGGATATGTTCTACGACTTTTGGTCTTTGTAACATTTAAACTTTGTAAGTTATTAAAGTTTTTGTCAATGTATTGAAATCTGTTCCTGTTATTCGACGGAACGGAATTCAGCTCAGCAATTAGTCTATTTTGTGCACCGGGACACAGGTACACATACAAGGCACTGGTTCAAATGCAGCATTTAACATATAGCTCCATTGTTGATTGTTGGCTGTTGCTTCTGTGATGGCGTGCAGTTCTGCAGGCTGCTCAATGCGAACTGTTGGGCTCAGCTGCGCACTTCAAGGAGCAAAGGAATTCATTTGCAAATGTCCCAGTTAAATATGAAGGATTTGTTCCAACAGTACTCCCTGCAACATTTCAAGACTTTGATAAATCTTAAACACATTAAACAAAGTTTTACACATTGAACAAAAAAGTCTGTCACATCTTTACTGGAGTTTAGTTCAACCTTGCACATGTTTTTGCAATCCCGCTAATGACACCCTGCTGGAAGTGAAAAACAAAGGCGTTCCCATCCCAATTGGAAAAAAATTCAATGCTTTTTCCAAGATGTAACAAAGCATACTGGCAGTGTAGTGAGTAGGTCAGTATGCTTCAATACAGGAGTTCATGGGTTCAAATCCTGATGTGGGGCAATTACAAAAAATGTCACTTGTGATTTTTTTTTCAATTTCTTATACTTATGCAATTTCATTTCAATCATTCAGCATAGTTCAATAAATGGGCATTCACATTTGCTATTATTTCAATAATAGCTGGTTCTAGTTATTATTATTTTGTTGACTTAATGGCATACTACATCAAAATATCAAAAATATGGTGCACAAGCTCATGAACCCTCAGTAAGGTACTTTATGCCTCCAAAGTACCTTACTGAGGGTTCATGAGCTTGTGCTCATGAACCCTCAGGAAGTATGAAGAAAGGGGTTTGGACTTTTTAACTATGTATTTTCAAAAATGTAGCTTGCTCAAAACCCTTTAATTGCCAAACTTTAGCCAATAAACGCTAGAACCGAATGCAACTTGCAATCATGATTACAAGATGTAGACCTTTATGATTGTTTGTAATTGCTTGGGTATATGAACTTATACATTACTGATAATTGTACAATGACAATTTCTCACACCAATATGACAAAACTCACTCTAATAAATACATATGCTGCTGTCTGCAGCCTGAACATGCAGTCTTTCACTCTGACTCTACCATATAGACTGGTGGCTAAGGATCTGTTTATAAGTCACAATCCCCCATGCACTCAGGATTTGTGGATGGCTGGAAGGTCTTTTGAAAATGGACTGTACCCTTATTTTGCTTTTTTGTCATTTGTGTTGGTGATAATGCATGAAATCAACAAAGTCAAGCAGCCTCTCTCATCATAAAGGAATCATGACACCAACAATCAGAAAATAGCATTGAGTTGAGCTTGCCAGTCAAATTAAAATTAAAAAGAAGGAGAGAAAACAAAGTTGCATCTTTTGTCTTTGATGCTGTATGCTCATGCACGTGTGGGTGCTTTGTCATGCAGAGAAACTGATTGTGTTCTCTGCTGGATAATACTTCCTGCTGAGCGTCAACATGGACATTCCCATTGGAACCAGTTTGCTCTAATTAGAGAGGCTTGACTTTGAGATCATGATCTGCACACCCGACTGAACAACCCTGGGGATATACAGAAATGGGGAGGGATTGCACTGATGAGACTAACCAGCTAAGGGTGACGAAGTTCACCTGTTCATAATGACCTCGGGGAGGACACAATAGTAGCTTAGAGTTGATGAACTTGACCAGACATTAATATTGGAGAGAGCTTGAGGCAGGAACAGCAGCAGATGGGGTTAGTGGGGAGTGTCCAGGTGTTATAGGGTAGAATCAAAAAATGAAGAGAATAGATGAACGGGCCACAGGTGTAAGGGGAGTGACTCAGGGGGCATAGAGTTGAAGGATGAACTACTTTAAGAATGTGAAAGCTTGTTTGCTGAAGAGGCAAAAAATGTGGAGAAACAATGGAAGTCGGAGAAAAAAAAATAGAAGAAGAATAAGGTTTACTCAGTCAATAAGGGCTAACGGGAAACAGGGAGGGATGGAAAAGTCAATGACAGTCTATTCATTTGTCAAGGAAAGAAAAATGGATAGAATGAGCAGTGTACAGAAAGAGTAGAAATAAACATTAGAAAAATGGAGACATCCAAATGCAGAGTAATATCACCTCCGATGGGAAGGGAAGCCGGTGATGCAGATGGGTTGAGTTGACTGGGAATATTTAACTTTGTTTTGGCTTGATGATCTTAATGGGCAAGAAGCTGCGAGCGCACAAAACAAATAAATTTGTTGTAGACCGTGTAGCTTTAATAGAAATGAAGAAGAAGGAGGATGTCTCAGTTCAATGTTCGCACTTCAAGTTAGAGGAAGGAGACTAGAAGAGGAGTCACACTTCAAACAGTGGTGTGCAGTCAGGGTAGGCAGTGCCTAGCCAAGTCAGAAAGTAATAAATGGAATCATTCTATTTTAATTATTAGTTTATATATTTCCATTTCTTTTATAAATATTATTTTCAATCTAATTTTTCAGATGATAATTTGCTATAGCCTGTCATAGCTATTGATTTGAAAATCATGGCATTTAGTGCTTTTCATTGATTAATAAAAAATGACTCAACATCACCTCCTCCTGGCCAGGCAGAGAAGCTGCACAATCCACCATTTCACTGTATTGGTTGATACCATAGGCGCAGTCCTGCATTGCCTTTCTTCCTCATATCAGCAACAATGTGTGTTGATGCATGCGGAGTCCGTTCCCCTATATAAAATTATTTGCCTAAAAAGGCAGATGACTGCGCAACCTTTTTACCTTACCATAACATGCCAATGGTCTATGTACGTTTACAAAGAATGAGTGAATTGATGCTAGCCTCTGAACTTTGGTTGACATTCTCACCGGAGGGATGACCCTGTTAGAGAGGCTTAAACAATTTGCACTACTTTCTTTTGAGGAAAAATGTCAACTTCTGGATGTGATGACATATAAGTTAAATAGTCTGGAGACTGAATCATTTAGCTAGCTTTGCAAGTTTTTTTTCTCATCTTGTCTTTCAATCTTGATTGTGTTAGATTAAGCAGGCGCTTAGCTGACTACACATTTAAATGATCATTTCTGTGTCCGGACTAATTTGCAACTGTTTGCCTATCCAACCCAAGAGCTCACGGCATACGGCTGACAACAAATGTAGAGCAAGTCCAGTCAAGACTTACATTCCTTGTTCTGGCAGAACTAATCTGTTTTATTTATTCAATAATTTTGTTAACTTAAGCAATATATTGAGTAAGTGCTAGTTTCCTCATGTTAAATAATAAAAGACTTGATGTTTTTTGACTTGCTAACTTTGCTAAAATGTAAGCAAGTCACTGATTTAAAATGCTTCCTGTTGTCCAAACGGTGGTTAATAGGTTTGATTTTATTTTATTTTTTTATTTTTTTTTGTAGTTTGCAACCTCGCTGTAAGGCAACTTGGCCCCCAGTTGCTGGTTTTAGCCTCAGTTAGGGAGAGATTTGAAGTGGCCTTTCTATGTGGAGTTTGCCTGTTCTCCCTGCATGCTAGCTGTCTGGCTAATTGATCACCTTACACATGTAAGCTGCTTTGGATAAAAGCGTCTGCCAAATGACTGAGAATAGTGACTGTAGTGTTCCAAAAACACAGTTTGATAGTCATGCTGTCTTTTTTACTGTACTGGTAGTTACTTTTTAACTTCAGATAGATGCATGCCATTTCTTCATTTAGAATGTAATGTAACCCTTAACCCAGAAGGCTAATTCAGCAATAACCTTTTATCCGTTCTCTTCTCCGAGCGCTTAATCTTTCTTTCCTCACTTTCTCCAATACTATTCTTATGTGTTTCTTAACTAAATTAGCCACAGTGTGCATTAATAATAGCTGGTGTGTTGGTACCCAGTTACTCTGCATGTGACATGTTGTGACATGTGCCATAAAGCAAAATGCAGCTGTCATATGACACTTCAAGCTGGGGAAAAATGTATTTATTTTTCATCTTGAGGATGCTGCAGGGCAAATGCAGCTCCGGGAAAGTGCATATTGAACATCTGTGTGCCATCAAAATGAGTCTGTGATTGTCAGTTGATGTCATTGTTTAAACAGAGAATAATAGCTATTTGTTGAATACAGTGATCCACAGAGGTCTCTGTCATGTGTTGGTCTCTATTTGTCACACACAAAACTGACTCAACGTGCTGCCCTCGTACACGCATCAGGTTGTAAGTAAGTAGGAGATGTTTTTGTTTTTTTTTTCACCCAGCCGTTCTTTCTAAGTGAGAAATTACCCTCTTAAAATTCACAACTCACTAGATGTGATTGTGTTGCTAGAAACATCCACAGTTATGGATTGACAGGCTGAATAGTTGTACTATAATAATATACTGACAGACAAGCAACTTATCGGCTGTCCTCCACTGTCGAGTTTTGCTCTTATATCGAGTCATTATCTTCTCAGTCAGAATAAATAGATATGATGGCCATCTAGCAAAAAAAAAAAAACCACAACACTGATAACAGCAGACAGATATGCATCTTCAAAGATACAAACACAACAAAGAATTTAGATCTAATTGGATTTAAGGAATGGCAGACGGGAATAATTTATTGTTCCAGGTCCCAGCAGACCACTAAACCCCAGCTTCTCACGTTTGTCTTCTTTTGAAACCACATATATATTTTATGCCAGAATGGTGTTGTCAGGAGAGATTAGAATGAACCCAATGAAGTCTTGATGCCTTAGCGATGGGAAACTACAGGCATCTTGAACCAGCTGCCGCACCGGAATGACTTCAGTTTTCAACACTATTGTTGCTTTTAAGGTTTGCCTGGGATTAATATTTTGTTATCGATACCATCTGCATTTTATGTAAAACATTTTTTTTTGTAAAGGATACTGTGACGTTTACATTCAGAATTAGCTGCTGTTATGTTATAATTACTCTCCCATCCACCAATGAATGTTTCCTATCTTACAGCCGCATTTCATGGTGAGGATGCAGCAGTCTTTTTATTTAACGGTTTTCTGACTGAAGGTAATATTTGCACAGGTTTAAAGATGTTTTGCTGTCAAAGTTAAACTTTTTTAAATGTTTTCTTAGTATTTCAGGCCTCATATTGATCATGTAATTTTACAACCACGAAAAGGTAAATCCATCACGGGGGTTTGTGGGCAGTGATGATATGTTTACATACATAAATAAATCACACTTATATAAGTATTGATGATATTCTGATGTGTCCACAATTTAACCTTTCAAAACTGAGCTATGTAAACAAACTACAGGCTGGAAGTGGAAATCTAAAACCTGTTGGGTTGATTGCTCAAACCTGTGCAGCACTGTGAAAATAAAAATAAAATGTTAATATTGCATAAAAATATGAATATTTTTAATATCAGTGTCCAGGGATTCTCAAAAAAATATACAATACAAGCAATATAATGCTATTTATAAAGTATTAGGCAGTATGTGCATTAAAAAGTATGTTTTCCATGTTGTATTTATAAATATTAGTAAATGCCTGTGAATATTTTGGACTGCATAAACAGTGAATACAAATAATACTTTTATTATCATTATTATTCTAATCATGTTTGCCTGTCCATGCTCAATGACAAGTGCATTTACAGGTAACAGATAAAAAAAAAAAAAAAAAATCTGGTTGTTTCCTCTCATGCATATGCATAGCAGCAGTCATTAAAGCAAAGAAATATGCTTCCAACGACTCACACAAATGAAACGTAATTTCCATGCCACCCCAGCCTCCTCCTGACAAGCCCGGTCATCTAACTCAGTGTTTTGTTTTTTTTTTTTTTGCTTATTTATGTTTTATTCTCTCCCCTCACTTCTATTTCTATCAGGTTGTTTTGTCTCTTTTGATCAACTTTATGGTGCTCTCCCTTTTGTTTCACCTCTTCTTGTTCATATTTTCTCAGAGACTCTGGATCACGGCGACAATATTGCCTCTGTAAATTAGTTTTTAAATAATTGCTTGAGACTGCAGCACGAGCCTGGCTCTGTGTCCATGTAAAGTACATCATTTTCCCAAATAAGCTCAGTTTTTACTCCTCGTTCTGCCTCTGCTGTCCTCTACATCCACATTTCACTGTAGGAATGTTTCATTCTTAATGTATTTACAGGGAAGACTGCTTAAAACTAATTTTTGCTTCTTATTCAAGTCCTTCCATGTATTCATTTCCTCTCAAGCATCTCCTTATCTATCTTGTTCTGCTTAGACAAGGCAAAGTGATAACAGGCTGAGAGGAGAGATCCATGCTTGAGGAGGAGAAAGGAAAGTTGTTGCTTTGAAAATGCACAGAGAACAGGAGGGGAAAAGCAGATTTAGAGATGCGAGCAGAGGGATGAAGCAAAGCCAGGAGGTAGAAAAAAAATGAGCAGAGGGTATGGAGGCCGCTTTGAACATGAGAGAGGAGGAAGGAGAAGCAGCTGTTTGGCTATGAGGGTCGTTTTGCAGCAATCGTTGAGAACTCGCGCAGAAAAGAACAAAAAAAAAAAAAAAAAAAAGAGTGAGTTTGTCTGATAGAAATTTTAGATGCAAGATGGAAAAAGAAGAAAAAAAAAGGAGAAGCAAGAAGTTGCGGTAACTGGAATTAAGCAGCTGCTCAGATTCTGTTACCTCCCACACTGGAGACCGCGGTGAAAATGACTGTTTCTGTGGCGTGAGGCATGAGTTCAGGCTTCATTATCACTTTTAGTCTGTCATTCCATATTCTCTTTCGGGGTTTTCTTTGTCTGCCTTTCTGTATCGCTCTCCCCCCTATTAGCACCGTGGATGTGTTGCACGCAGACGGGAGCATGTTGGCACAAAGTCAGAACACACACGCGCAGCCATGTTTTATTAATGCACGCCGCAGTGTCGTTTTTGCACTCGCCTGTCATAAACATTTAGTTTCTGGTGTGAAGACTGCCTGTCTTCTCCTACTTATCAGTCCATCACTCCTTGTTTTTTTAAGGACTCACCAGCTCTTTTCCCACATCACTAATGCTCGAAGGCTTCACCAATGACCCCCTCTCCGAGTCGTTTTCGGTCATTTGCACATGATCCAAAAAAGTCTGTTAGAACTCTGTACCGGTGTCTTTTTTTCACAAATCATTACACCGCTGCAAAATTAAAAGAAAGGGTGGCACTAACTCGTTGTATAATGTGATCTATACCATGAGGGTCTGACATATCCCTCACACCATCTCCCCAGATCGTCATACAGCATATGCTAGTCGCATATGTCACATCATCATAGCAGCACATCTTTGTGCTGCAAGGCTGACTCGGTGCATGGAGACACACACGAGATGGGCTAGTTCTGCCTCTGTTGCGACCTCCTGTGCTGGTATATCAGAGGTGGTTCAACTTTCATCCCGTACCCCATGAGTCTTGGCTTGAAAGGAAACATGAAAGGGGTTATCGGCTTTGCATGTCGGCTGTCCTTTTGACTCTCAACTTTCACTTGACTGTTTGTGTCTCAGTCCGGCAGATTTTTTTTTTCATGTATCTCAGACACTCTATCTGTTGTTCTGCTTTCAGCCGCTGTAGTTCTTGTCTTGTATGAAGCATCTTTGTCATTGGAGCAGCTTGTTTTGATTATAAAACATCTAAAAAGCAGCTTTTTAAATTTGTAAAGGAAAAGGGACAATATTTCCAAAGTATGTTTGGTTCAGTTTTTACAACATAATAGTTCCAACATATCTAAATATTGTTGGTGGAATTATATGTATTTAATTTTTTTAAAATCATTTTTGCTGTTTTTGTTATTAGTACTTCAGAATAAAGATTGTTTGGTTGGGTCTACGTTGTGTGAGCCAGGTATGTTCAAGGTTTGGACCAGCTTTTGCTTCTTTATGTCACATCTATCATGTGTGGACAGATGCACACGATTGTTTATTTAGTCTTAAATTTTTGTCCTGTTTCAAATGTTTGTCACCTCTTCATACATCCATCAGAGATAAAGCAGGTCCTCAGAAAATGTGCATCATACTTTTTCTCTGCTTTCTTTTACCTTTTTTCTGTCTTTTTGCCTCTATGAAGTTGCCCTCACACACTCTTGTTCTCTCTTCAGTGGAATTTTACACCATTTTTTACCAAGCAAAAGAAGCACACACTAAGGACTTCATCCACTCCTAAATATTAAACACAAGCTCAGACACTTGACTGAGATGCCTGTTACTATAATGCAAGTAAATCAGTGTGTTGTGCTCAAAGGTCCTTCACTTCTTTTTGTTTTCATCTTCATGTTCCTACAAGAATTCCAGCCGTTGCGGGAATATTGTTAACAGTGGTTATGAAATAAAAAGCAAAGGGGAAAACATGTAAATGAATATGAAATATTCATGTAATCTTGTGCTGATGTTTATTTAATAACAAACGGGTGTTATGAAGACTGCGTGCGGCACTGGCTTTTCAGGTTATGGCGAAATCTTCCGCAGTGCAGCATTGTCCTTTGAATAGCGCAGCATAAATAAGACGAATCACGACAGGATGAGGTGGAGGTGTGTTGCCTGGGCGACAGGTGAATCATTTGCTTTTCAAGGTTATTCCGGCTTAAGCAATAAGTTGTGAAAATGTACAAGTTGATATGTGGCTCATGAGAAGAGATACAGCACAGGTACAGGATGCTAATGCTCATATGTTCCTCTTTTACTCACTTTTAACTATAATTAAACCTTTCAAACTATGATATATTAGATTAGAGCAGTGTTTCTAAATCCTCAGGAATCCCTGCACTTCATTTTTAATGGGCAAGAATTTAACACACTTGAGGCTCATTTACAAGCTTCAACGAGCTTAATGAGGAAGAATCAGGTGTTTTGGAGGGGGACCATGCTCAAAACATGCAGGGCAGTAGGTCCTGAGGACCGGGAATGAGAAATACTGGATAAGAGTAAATAGAATCCTTCTGCAGCAACACAATCACAAAGCATCCTCACGGAGTCCTTAAACTGCAACAGGAAACACATGGAGGGTTGTCAAATAGCTATTTTTACATTCATAATGATGGAGAATGTGTAAAATATAAATAGAAATATAAAAAGAATGCAAAAGGTTGCAAATATCATAAACAAATATTTAAGTCAACATATACTATGTGCTATATTTTATATAATTCATGAGCAACATGAGGAGAAACATGTTGCAACTGATCAGGTTCATCGTGAACATATCAGTGATGGGACTGCAAATATACAAGCACCTTAGAGAGGCAGCGTTTCTGAGATGTAAAGATGGGCAGGGGTTCAGAAATCTTCAAAAACCTGTCCAGCAAGATCAAAATAATGATTTTTTTTTATTTTTTCAAAGTAAATCTATGCAGACTTTCAAGATTTCCTCACTGTTCAGAAGAGGATCTGAAACATTCAGAGAATCTGAAGAAATCCACCTGCAAACAAGGATGAGGCTGGAAATCAGGCGGCTCTGCGTTAAAAAGGGAATGATTCTGTCATGGAAATGACTGCGTGACTCAGGAACGCTTCTACAGATCTTTGTCCTTGAACACAGCTCATTGTACTGTCCACAAACGCAAGCTGCAAATAAGATGCTATGTTTTAGCCTCAATGTTTGCTGTTGACCTCTTCCTGTAGATCAAAACAAAGGTCATCACCCACACCTCCCTCCACCTCTTGGCCCCACTCGCCTTGTCTGGAAATGAGAATGCAAAATGTAAAAACAATGAGCAAAACAAGATCATCATTTTGTGCAGCATGTTGATGTACGGTATAACATTTCATTACTCTCCGCTTTAGAGGAAGAAGGTGTTGACTCTCTTGGTTGTACCTCTCTGGTTTCTTTAGTTCCAAAGGAAGAGCACTTGAAAAGTAAAAAGGCACGGCTCTTTTAATTTTAACAGTGACCGGGAACGTACTTAAACAAAGGCATGCTCATACTTGCAAAGATCCTCTATGCAGACAGACATCACACTCTAACACAAGGCCAGTGTTATTTTGGTTCTGTTTCTTTCTTTGTCTGACAACTTCCTTGCAAAGGGACATTGTTTCTGTAGAGGTAATGTCGTAATGTCCTGGTCCTTTCATGGACGTACATGAACCTGCAGCCGGGTTGGCTGGTAAACACGGAAGCTGGAGACGGTGTGTGATGCCAGGCAACGCTCCAGATCAATTCAGTTCAGTTCAGTTCAACTTTATTTATATAGCGTCAAATCACGGCAATGCCATCTCAAGACGCTTTACAGACAGAGAGGAAAACATAATGAAAGCCAATTCATAATAGCTTATATAAGGAAACCAACAGATTGAGTTGAGTCCAACTCTATCTCCCATCCTGAGCAAGCACACTGGCAACAGTGGGAAGGAAAAAACTCCCTTTTAACAGGAAGGAAACCTCTGGCAGAACCCGGCTCAAGGACAGGCAGCCATCTGCCTCTGCTGTGTGGGGGGAAGAGGACAGAAAGACAAAAGACAACAGGAACTGCTACTCCCGGCCAGGGAGACCTGCTGAGACAGGAGACATACATGTTAATGATGCAACACTGTTATTGGGGGGAATAAAAGAGAAAGATAAAGAGAAAAAGAAAGAAGCGCAGTGTATCAGGAAATGTCCCTCAGCAGTCTAAACCTATAGCAGCATAACTAAG
This sequence comes from Telmatherina bonti, assembly GCF_933228915.1. Taxonomy (NCBI): domain Eukaryota; kingdom Metazoa; phylum Chordata; class Actinopteri; order Atheriniformes; family Telmatherinidae; genus Telmatherina; species Telmatherina bonti. Next base: position 12,252,913 of record NC_136632.1, on the reverse strand, counting down.
GGATGCTAACCATCCCTAGCTATAGGATTTATCAAAAAGATAAGTCTTCAGCCTAGTCTTAAAGGTGGGGAGGGTGTCTGCTTCCCTAACACTAACTGGGAGCTTATTCCATAAGAGAGGGGCCTGATAACCAAAGACTCTGCCTCCTGCTCGGCTCTATGAGACTCTAGGAACCACAAGTAAGCCTGCAGTCTGCGAACGAAGTACTCTACTTGGTATATAAGGAACTATGAGGTCTTTGATATATAGTGGTGCCTGGCTGTGGAGGACTTTATATGTAAGGAGAAGGATTTTAAATTCTATTCTAGATTCAACAGGCAGCCAATGAAGAGAGGCTAAAACTGGAGAAATATGATCTCTCATGCTGGTTCTGGTCAGGACTCTGGCTGCAGAATTCTGGATCAGCTGAAGGCTTTTCAGGGCATATTTAGGACAGCCCAGTAATAGAGAGTTACAGTAATCTAGTCTCGAAGTTACAAAAGCGTGAACCAGTTTTTCTGCATCACTCTGAGACAGAATGTCCCTAACTTTGGCTAGATTATGTAAATGAAAGAAGGCTGTTTTAGTAACCTGCTTAATATGTGGGCCAAAGGTTAGGTCCAAGTCAAATATTACTCCAAGGTTTCTCACTGTAGCACTGGAAGCTAAAGTAATGCTATCCAGGTTCATTACAAAACTGGTAAATTTAGCTCTGAGTTTTTCAGATCCAACGAGAATTACTTCAGTCTTATCTGAGTTTAAGAGGAGAAAATTTCTAGACATCCAAGTCTTCATGTCTATGAGACAATTTTGTAGCCTATTGGGCTGATTTGTTTAATCTGGTTTAAAGGTTAAGTATAGTTGAGTATCATCTGCATAACAATGAAAGTTTATTCCATGCTGTCTAATAATTTTGCCTAAAGGGAGCATATATAGCGTGAAGAGTATTGGTCCAAGTACAGAACCTTGAGGAACTCCATGACTTACTGTAGTTTGTGAGGAGGACTTGTCATTTACATGAACAAACTGAAGTCTATCAGATAAATATGATTTAAACCAGCTTAACGCTGTACCTGTAATTCCAATCAACTGTTCTAGTCTTTGTAACAGAATGTTATGATCGACTGTATCAAATGCAGCACTAAGATCAAGTAAGATAAGTACGGACAGAAATTCTTTGTCTGAGGCCATAAGAAGGTCATTAGTAACTTTCACCAATGCTGTCTTAGTACTATGATGAGCTCTAAATCCTGACTGAAACTCTTCGAATAAATTATTTCTGCTTAGATGGGCATGTAGCTGAGCTGAAACTATTTTCTCCAGAATTTTGGACATAAATGGGAGATTAGATATAGGTCTATAATTTGCTATCACCTCTTGATCCAGAGATTGCTTTTTAAGTAAAGGCTTGATTACAGCAGTTTTAAATGATTGTGGTACATATCCTGTTATTAAAGACATATTGATAAGATTTAGTAGTGATGTATTAATTAAAGGGAAAATGTCTTTAAAAAGGCTTGTTGGGAGAGGATCAGTGATTCCCTGCTCGATGACCAGTTTCCTGCAGGTTTTTCCCTGCACACGTCTGCTAAATACACACTGATTTGAATCAGGTTTGTTGCAGCAGGGACACTTGGAAAACCTGCAGGACACCAGTCCTCGAGGACCAGGATTGGGGATCCCGGGTCCAAATAATTTTTCATGCAGCAATTTTTCTTCAATCAAGAAAAATTGCAGCATGAAAAGCATTCTGGAAAAGCTCTGACTTTTCAGATTCGAAGTTACTTTGACTGAGGCGAAGTGGAAAACAGCTGAAAGTCCATTCCAGTCATCCAGACTACGGAGGAGAAAAGCATCTGGCTTGTAATCAGCACTCATTTTGAAAGCCTGGTTGTATTGGAGTGTGTTTGTGTCTATGGACATGACAAATTGAAACTCTTTTTCATGGAAGCATGTTCCATATTTTAGCCAGACATTACTAAACATGCAGCATGACCTCTCAGCAGAGGAGTCCAGATGCTGGACTGGTCAGCCTGCAGTTGAGCCGTTTCACTAACTGAAAACATGCAGGGAATCGTAAAATCCAGATGTTTTCAGTTCATTTAGTGATTGTGATGAAATACAAATAGAAAGGTGGGAAGTAAAAGACTCATGCTTGTTTGTGGCTTTTAAACGGCATGTTTTATCAAATTACCTGCAAGTTTGTCAGTGAAAGTTCGGCCTTACCAAATGGACGACTTTCCTATTAATTCAGTAAAACAAACCATCCAACAGGATTGGGGGTCTTATCTGCTGATGATTGGACATTTACTGAAAGGTTCATCAAAGGCTAAACACATTGCTGCCGTTAAATCTACAAAATTTCCCTCACTGCTCCCAGTTTTTTTTGCAATAGAGAGATAGTGAACTTAAATAACTGTGGAGCTCCGTCATATTACAGTTCAAGGACCTGAGAAATAATTGCCCTGGTAGATATAAGAAAGTTTAGTCGTGTGAGTAAAGCAAGAGGGAAAATACATTCAGTTAGACACTTCTTGCAGGGACTTTCTTCATAATGTGAAGCATCAATAAGAAGTTGAGACATTTACTTTGGTCTTAGTATTGATTCAGTCTCCCTCCATTCATCTTTCTTACACTTTCTCAATAAGGCTCATTATCCTTCCTTCTTATGCCATCTGTCTTTTACCTATTATGTATATATTTCTCATTATTTTTGCTCAAATTGGGAGCGTATTTACTACTTCCTCCTCTTTCTTTTTCTCTCTCATGTTTCATCTCTCTTTCCATTCTGTGTGACTGGTTTTTTTCGTCAGTTAAAGTGCAATTAAATCTCTCCCCACCTCTCTCCCCCTATCTGTGCTCTCTCACCTTGTGTCTCTCCGAGTTTATCTGTTTTTATCTGAAGCACTTCCACCCTTTATTTCATTTATTTTCTCTTTCTGTCCAAACATTTCTTGCCTCTCTGACACTCCCCACTGTCTCGGTTTCCAGTCTCACAATATCTCCCTGTTTTTGCTCATCAACTTCTTCTTTTTTTTTTCTTTTTTTTTCTTGCTTCCTTTTTGTTCCTCATCAACCCACCACATAAATGGCTTATCGCACACAGGTGGGATTACCATAATGCTGTGTTCTCTCCTCATGCTGACTGTAATTGCATTTCCTTCATGCTTTCCAGATTCAGCAGCATGATTTGATTGTATCGCCGCATAAAAAGAAAGGAAAGGCAGCGAGTAAGACAGAGAGATGAGGATAAAAGGTTGTGTTAAGCCTTATTGGTGGGGAGAAAACAGAATCTGGGAGGACACATAAACTCACCCATGCGTGCGTACTTTCAACCACACCACTATACAGCTCACACAGGCATCTGTAGGTACTGAGACCTTTCCTATGAGAGCTCATAAACATGCTGCCTAGAAAAAATATTACTCTAGTAAATGTAGAATTTTACTGTAACACGTGAAACTTGGCTATTAGTATCCTTGGATCAGCTGCAAAGCAAAGAATACAAATGAAGCATTGCTTGACACTTGTTTTTTTTTTTTTTTTTTTCATGCACAGGCCGTGCCTTTTATATGAATGTGTGTTTATTCAGCTTGATAAACCTTTACAAATGGCAGCGCTGCTCCTCATCCTTTCATAAACAAACGTCATCAACTTTTTAGATGTAGAATGGAAAGAAATAGTACCTGGTAGAGGAACATGCTAAAGATGCAACAAAGTGGTTCAACCATGAGAGGAAGAAGAGAAACGTGACTTTTTCTAAGTGTTTTGCATGGATTGGAGACTCTCTACACTGTTTGGTTTTATTTGCAATGTGACAAACAAGAGTTGGCTAAAAAGTGGTTTTGTATCAGCAGATAATGTCAGAAATGTCAAACAGGCTAAAAGAATCACCATGATGGAGTCGATTGCATTCAGATCCGCTGCCAACGCTGCAGGAATTGGAATTTCAGTAATTGATGTGTTTAATGCCCCACGACCCTTCCTCGGATTAAGCGGTTAGGATAATGAATGAATGCATTTAGTGCACGGTGTGTAAGAACTATTGACAGGTAGTGGAAATGACATCAAATGCTAAGCATGGTTTTGAATGGATGGTGGCCTTCAGTGGACAAAACTCCTCCAGACATAAACATGTTCTTGTCTCCAAGTGGTTCCAGATGCAGGGAAGTACTTCAACTTTGTGCACGCTCTTCTTTTATGTACTTTTTGAGGCGTCACTCATTCCCAGCTGGTACTGCAGTTTTGAAGCTGCATGCCAGAATAATTAGCTTACTTTGAAGTATTTGTTCGAACGAAGTTTGAAGACATTCTTCGTATTGTAGTGGATGGAAATTCAGATTGAAATTTAAAAAAGAAAAAAGAAAAAAAGAAAAGAAAATTCAAATGGTGAAAGAAATTTCTGCCTTTTTCTGGTAGTAGATTTATTTCATATTTGGCATTTTGTTGAGCTTCTTTGTGAAACTTGAAAAGCTGCCAGATGAAAGATCCTGTACTCAGTCTCTTCTCTGTTTGCTCAGAATAATTTAATTTTATTTTATTTTATTTTATTTTATTTTATTTTATTTTATTTTATTTTATTTTATTTTATTTTATTTTATTTTATTTTATTTTATTCTGTTTTTGTGTTTTTATCATCTCTTGATTTAACAGGCATACATCCAGGAGAGATTTGTTGATTTGCAGGGGGAGCACTCCATTTGCTGGGATAACAAATTAACTTACCAAAACCATTAAACTTATCCTCCGTTTCACTCTTCTTCCTCAACAAAAGCAGCTCAAGGAGTGATACATCCTTAATTTGTAAAATATTTGGCAATGCACCTTTACACTTTGTATCTTTTGGGATTTGAAATTATTCCTGTCACGATCTTTCGACACTTAAAAACCGCACCAAATCATCGTCATTGTGTTAAGCAACTTAGCTGATGCTCTGCATTTGTTTCAGGGAGTGCCGGAACACCAGTCGTGTTTAATGAGAATGGAGACGCGCCAGGGAGATACGACATCTTTCAGTACCAGATCACCAACAAATCCACGGCTGAGTACCGAGTCATCGGATCCTGGACCAATAAACTCCACCTCAAAGTGAGATTCCCACAGACACACACACACAAACAGCATTTGCACCAGTGACAAAGGTTCAGAAGCAGCAATGAAGCAGTAAAATCTAACTTCACTAAAAACAAGGAATATTTAATGGCTTTGTTGAAAAAAAAATATTATGCCAATAAATAATTTTATTTTGTTTATTTTATTTACTTCCAACCTCCTGTTTTCAAAACAGAACTGAGTTTACTCTTACAGAAATGTTTCAAGCTCTTCAATTGTTGATCACCTTATTGATCCAGACTTCTGTGTTATACTGCAAATATCTTTACAAACATTGAAACTTTTTTCTGTTTTATTGGTTCCTCCGAGGCTTTAAAGATAAAATACCTTCAAAGACTTAAGCTTAGGCATCACTGTTAGCAGCTGCCTGAATAGAAAATCCCATCTTACTCAGCTGCATTTTAGGTATTGCTCTCAGTTCAGGTTTGTGTGTTTTTTTTTCATCATCCTTAATATCAAGAACTGTGTCATTGGAATGTTAATCAATAATTTCAATTAGGCTTTTTATTGGAAAACTAGAGGAATAAAAGTCTGTCAGTCATCTTTCTGTTTTTGTCCACTCTGATAGATGAGTTTTTTGCTTTGATTAAATCTGAACCACAGATTTAGGCTCCGTCTGCATGTTGCCTCACAAGTAAACAAAACCTTTGCATGATTGTTTTGTTTATGTGATAAACACTGAAGTAACTCCATACCTCCATGTGGGAGTCACATGGTCTTTTGGCTAACAACAGTTGCTAACAATTGTTGCAATTCAGTCATCTGTTTGTAAAAATCTCCATTCTGCTGTTCACATGGAAACTTAAAACTTCCACACCAGCCTGGCCAAGAAAAATGAAGAGATTTATTCAAATGATCTGTTCAACACACTCTCTCAATTCTGATGAAACATGGGCTGGACACCAGTCCAGTGGACACTGGAGGTGACCTCTTCAACAGAACCAGACTTCCTCTAGGATAAACACCACCCAGTCCAAAAGTGTGTGTGATATTCTCCTCCAAGCAAACCCCTGAGTGTATAAAATACTGTTTCCTCTACTCTTCAGCTTTGTATTTTTGTTTCAATCTCCTTCTCAACCTAATTTATTAATTCCACCAATTTGGTTATAGTTGAAAAATTAGGGTTGCAGGAATCTTCTTGCTTCACACCAACCAGGTTGTTTCTAATCTTGGCAAGGGCCTTTCTGTGTGGAGTTTGTACATTCTCGCCAGGTACTCCAGCTTCTCCCTGTGGAATAATGCATTTAGGCATAATTGGGGGTAATAAATTGGCACTATGATGAACTGGGAGCCCATCTAGGATTCATACTTTCCATGATGTCAGCTTGGTTAAACTCTCCTTCCCACTGACACTGAATTAAAATAGAATAAAAAAAAACGTAATAAGCTACGGTAAAATTTATAGATGTCCGATATGATTGGCCGATATCAACATTAAAATGTGATATCAGTCGTGATCAGAATCATTTTTTACATTTTTTAATGACAGCAATTTTACACAACATGCAGATATTATATTTCAAACTCTCCAGCTAAATCTCCTCCAGTTCAGAGATGACAAATTATGAGAGATGTTTCGAATACTTTTCTTGATAATTTTGTTTGTTTGGCACCACTTGATCCAAAAATATCTGTATCGGTGGATATCGACATCGAAAAGTAAGATCGGGACAAAATTAGTGTATTAGGTATCGGTTAAAAAAAAAAAAAAAAGCCTTTATCAAACATCCCTAGTAAAATTGTTTCTTTTTTGCTTTTTTTAGCCATAAAATACAGTACTGTGCATGTGCTTGCATTACTAATCTAAAAATTAAAAAAAAAAAAACATAATGTTGAAGGAAACTGACTTGCCACTATATTAGTCTCAGTTGCTCACTCACAAACTTAATCCTCACACACAAGCAGACACATAAAGTCTTTGAGCAAGCTGAAGTGCCGCACTATAAATCCACCCAGGACTTCATTAGAAAAGCCAGATGACAGATGAGAAGACTAATAGATACAAAATGCTTCCTGGCTGATGGACGGTCTGGCGCAGGGAGAGCGAGAGAGAGGAAGAGAGAGAGAGGTAGCAGCACTCCAAAGGACACAATGCAGTGGAGACACACATGATTGGACACCTCGACAGCTGACGAATCAGCAGATGTCTGCGATTTGCTTAACAACCAATTTGGGTTTGAAGTCACGCAGGACACATTCATGATCAATAAACTGGGTGGTGATCAGAGTGAAGAGCGTCAGGTCTTCACAGATGGAGAAGAATCGTGTATAAAGTATGAGTTTCATGATAGATACACGTTTAGGATTCTCGGAAGTTTAAGCAGATCTCCATCATCTGATAACATTTTTAACCGATTATTAATGGCGGCGTAAAAGATTTGCTCTGTATTGTTTAGCTTAAAACATAATTTATTGCACTTCTAGCCAAATATGTTTTGCGTGTGAATGTTGGGCTATGAATAAATGATGAAGAAAACACTCAGTGGAAAAAGAACACAGGTACATTCGTCACCTTGTATTGGTGTTCAAATGCACTCTGAGTTTTTGCTACTTTTGTGCCAATAATCAAATAAAGTTGACTTTTTTTTTATTATTATTTGTTATCCCCGGTGACTGCTTCCTGCTAACTAGTTTTTGTCAGACTGCTGCGCTTGTGTTCATAACACTTCATTTTATTCAACACTCGTGGCAGTGCATGGACCTCGGGGACTTTGTGCTCTGACAGACTTTCTCTCAAACCCGTGCAGAGGTACATGCGGTTTAGATGGAAATGCACACACACCAGAGAAGCAGGAAGCTAAAGGCTTTACTCAAAAGCCAGTGTCACATAAGCGGAAACAATCTAATTGCACACATGGAAAGAAAACACACACACATAAATGCAGACACATGCACACACAGAAGGAAATACAGATGGCCTGCTTGTGCCAGATCTGATTATAGTCAGGATGCTGGCTTTCAGTTTAGCTGGTGTGAGATTTGTGCCTGGAAGCGTTCAGGAAAACAATCAGAGGGTCTGCTTTTGCTAATTGCTCTCAAACCTCCCTTCAAGGCACACATTCTGCAGGTACACAGAGTGTTATAGGGCTGTTGACACACAATAATGTGTGTATCAGCAGATGGCTGCCAGTTTCCTTGCTGGATCATATCCAGTAGAAAGACTGATAATGTTTAAGCGGTGTGCATACTTTCCTTTCAGATGGCGGCCATGCGTTGGAGGACCGGGGACCCAACTCTTCCGGCCTCTGTGTGCAGCATCCCATGCCGCACGGGTGAAAGGAAGAAAGTTGTGAAAGGCGTGCCGTGCTGCTGGCACTGCGAACGCTGTGAGGGATACCATTATCAGGTAGACTTCTAAGACAGAAACAACACACTTTAAAACGAATCAGTTTCATCCAAACTGTGGAATATTCAGGTAATTCTACATTTATTTATTTTTTTATTCTAATATGATAGTTTGCTTTTCTTCATTTGATTTTTTTTTTTTTTTTATTATAATTTGCACTGTTTTTTTATTCTGGATACCATTAACCTGGATGTTACTTAGGTTGCTGTTTAAAAAAAAACTTTTTGTAAAAAAAAAAAAAAAAAAAAAAAAGTGTTAAAAATATCCTGACCGAATGTCTAACCTCGGCGGAACTTCCTGCGCCGTCTCTTCAAATCAAACTCCATTAATTAGAGGCTTCCAGCAGTTAATTAACTATCAGACTTGTTGCAGAGACAGGAGGTTTGTCTCGATGTGCATTTGCTTTCAGAGAGCAGTTTAAGTGCCAACTGTTTCTCCACAGTGAGAATTGCGATTTGCACTTTTTTTTGTTTCAAAGCATCTTAAGCCATCAAATCAAGTGCTCCACCTAATTGTCCCATTTTATATTTATATATGCAGGAAAAGCCCCACGGATGCCATTAAAGCAAATGGAAGTATAGATGATATGAGATCAGGGAAAGAGTTTAGTCGCATGTTATAAAGACATCTTTTATGTTAATTATCTTTCTGGGACAGTTTGGCAGCTCGTGTGTTTCTTATGTTTGAAAATTTCCAGAACACTTATAAGCGAAGACCTTCATTGCTCAAAAAGTAATAAAGGAAAAAGAAACGCTCAGTCATAACGGCAGCAGGTAGTTCTTGTCAGGGTTAGCAGTCAATATATTTTTAAGCCTTCATCCGTTTGCTGTAAAATCAATAATCAGTTGGCACAGAACTGGAAAATTGTGTAGAAGCATGACTAAAATACAGTTATGTGAAAAGGAAAGTGCACCTTCTTTCAACTCTGAGGTTTTACACATCAGAACACACAGATTTGAGATGAATAATTTTATTACAAACAAAATCTGAGATTTAAATAGAAGAGGTGTGTAAAAAATAAAATGTCATCGCCAGTTTCAGAAGACTCGCGTTCGTTAACAAAATGCCAAGGAGGAAAGACATCAGCAGTGATCTTAAAAGAGCAGTTGGACCGCTGGACGGGGATCTTGGCTGCTTCATTACTGGGGGGGCTAGGTTTCCAGACCTGGCGGGAGGCCTTGGGTTGATCAATGGTTGGAGTTGCCTTGCGGCGGTGGGGCGAGGTCGCTGGCGGAGGCTGGATCGGCGGGTATTGGCTCAGTGACGGGTGGCCGTGCCGCTGCGGGGTGGGCGGGGTGCGGGTCCTGGGCTCCGGTGCCCGGGGCTGTCCCCTGCTTCTCGGGGATGGGGGTCGGCCCTGCCGTGGGGGGGTTGGGCTGACCTGGACCTGCCGCTGCAGTGGGGGCGGGTCCGTGCCCTGGTGCCCGGCAGAGGGACCCGGGCCCAAGATAGTTGAGGATGGGGGGTGCCTGTGTATATATGGGGTGTGTATGGAGGAGTGTAGTGGTACATGAATGTATGGGGGGTAGGGGTGCATGTATGTGGGAGTGTGTTGAGGCATGTATGTGTGGGGGTGTAGGGGTGGGGGTTTAGGGGAGTCTGAAAGTACATGAGTGTGTGGGGTGTAGGTGGGGTACGTATGAGGGAGTGCGGTGGTGTATATGCGGGGTGTGTATAGAGGATTGTAGTGGTACATGAAGGTATAGGGGGTAGGGGTGTGTGTAATGGGGAGTGTGTTAGGGCATGTAGGTGTGGGGGTGGAGGTTTTGGGGAGTGTGATAGTACATGATTGTGTGGGGGGTTGGGGTTGTGGATGAGGGAGTGGGTGGTGTGTGTGTGTGTGTGTGGGAAGGGGTAAGGGCTTGTGTGTGGATAATCTGGTGTTAAATGCATGGGAGATAGGGGTGTCTATATAGAGGAGTATTGAGATGCATGTGTATGGGGGGTAGTGGCCTGTGTGTAAGGGGGAGTGGGGGGGTGCATGTGTATGTAGGTGAAGGGTCATGATTATGAAGGGGGTAGGACTTCAGTGAGAGAAGTGGGGAGTTGTGGTGGTTTGTTCTAGGGTAGGTAGAATGGGAAGGGGTGCTTTGTGGTGGGTAGGGGGGTGAGTGGGATGTAGGGTTTTGGAGGTGGACTAAACTTTTGGCCGTGTATCTGTTAGAATGGGTGTGTATGTGTATAGATGTATGTGTGGGTCTGTAGGTGTGTCTGTGCGTAGATGTGTGTGTATACCAGGCTAATGGTGAGGGGGTGTGAATGTGATGGTGTGTAAAGGAGGAGGGAATGCAACATGTCTCTGGGGGTGGCGTCTCCTGGGGGTGTGGGGGGCGGTGGGCCCTTGGTCTGTCTCTCCTTCTCCTGCCCCTCCTCTTCCTTGGTTGGTGCCTTCTGGGGCCGGTGGCAGCTCCTTTGTTGGTGTTGCTGAGGGCCCTAGTTGTTGGGGCAGCTGCCCTTGGCCTGTCCTGGCCGGGCCCCGGGAATGGGGGACGTGCCTCGTGCCGCAGGTGGCTCATCTTCTTGAGGGAGGCGTGCTTCCCTCGGGACCTAAATCCCCGGACCCCCCTCCTTCCCTTCTTCCACCACACACAGGCAGGGTGTTGGGAGGTGGACACGTTGATCTGGCTGGTGAGAGAGGCCATCAAGGTGGTCTCGATCGCTGCACCCAGCATCGGTTCACCTCCCAGTTTTAATTACACTTAGTCAACATAACACAAAAAACACACACTGACAACACATGGACATATTTTGGGGGGCGGGCCATGCAGTGTGCGGTGGGCGGGGCTGCTTTGGTGGTCCCGCTCCCAACATGATGTGGTTACTTCTTCCCAATTTTAATTGCAAACAACACACACTTCACAATCATTCATAAGCTGGGAGGGAGGGGGTGTCGATGGGGTCCTGCCATGCCCCTATTTCCGGGTCTGTGCCGGAGGAGTTTGGGCGGGGGAGTGGTGCTGTTCAGGGGGCCTGGGTCTGGGCTGGCCTGGCGGGGGTGGGACTGCTGCTGGCCCTGGGTGGTGCTGGATCGGCTGCATGTGTGAAGTGGTGGGGGGGCGTTGACAGGGGTGGGGGGTAGTTGTGGGGCCCTGATCGGGGCCCTCCTATCCCCTGCTCCCCCGGGGGAATCTCACAGGGGACACGTTGGGAAAGAAAGGTGAGGGCATGCATGAGCCAATGGATGAAGTGGTGAATGAATGTTAGGGTGGGGGGGGTGGGGGGGGAGGATCAGGGTGAAAGAATTTAGGAAAGTGGATGGCCGCTGGGATAGGAGGAAGGGGGGGTGTATGCAGATGGGTGGGGGTGTGTATGTGGGGTTATGTTGGTGCCGCCTCCTGGGTCGGTGCATGGCTGGCTCCAGGGTGGGGCGGTTGGGGTCTGCGCCTGGGGATGGCTGCCGATGGCCCGGGTTTCGGGGGTACTCCTGGCGTGCCTCTTGCCTTTGTGTGGGAGGGGTCACACTGTCATGATCACCTTTTCCGGAACACGTTCCACTCTGCATGTTCTGCATGTGACACAGTCACCGAGTCGTCTGCAGGTTTATTCACTAACAGCAGCTAGTTTTCTCATTTCTGTTTGTTTCTCATTTATATTTAACTTTTTAGATTCATAGTTTAGTTACTATGATCTAAAGTTGGCTTGTATGTGTATGTTTATGTGTTAATACTGGCAAGTGCGTATATGTTTGTACGTATGTATGTGTGTGTATGTGTGTGCATAGAGGTGTGTGTGTGTATATGTATGTATGTGTATATGTGTACATATGTATATATATGTGAATATATATATATATATATATATATATATATATATATATATATATATATATATATATCATGTGTGTATACGTGTGAGTATATGTAAGTGTATGTATGCGTGTGTATGTGTGTGTATATGTATGTGTGTGCCTGTATGTGTGTATGTATACATCTGTAGGCTGTTTTCTTTCTTTTTGTTTTTGGGTTATTTTTTTTCCCCTCCCTTTATCTCTTTCACTTTTCTTATGAGGTGTTTTTTCTCCTTTCTCTTTCTGTCTTTCGTCTGTCCTCTCTGGTCCAGCAGTACAAACTCTACAATTCAAACAACAATACAAAATGAATATAGAAATAAAATAAAAATTCAGAAAGTCAAGGGGATCATTATATCTATAAAGCTTCTCTTGGCAGAGAAAATTTGCTCAGCAGAACACAGCATCCAGACCATCATTCTGCTTGCCTAAATGCTGGACAAGACAAAAAAAAAAAAAAAAAAAAGAGCAGTTGTTTTTAATCCGAGAAAGACTGTAAGATTGTTTTAAACAACTTGGAGTCCAATATTCCACAGTGAAGCTGATGATTCATGAGTTGAAAACACCAAACTCAGCCGTGAACTTTCCACTGATTTTCCCCCAAATAAACTAAAAGCTGCTTTCAATAAGCAGATATATCATCGGCTGTTCTTAATTTAACTACACAACACTTCTGGATTTTGGTTTAGTGATTATTTAGTAAATAGTTAAGTAAAAGAGGATATGTGTTCTATCTGCATGGCAGATGAAATGATGGAGAATAAAATGATGGGGAACATGCTTCATGTTTGGATCTGCATTATGTGGTTGTTGTAGCTCAACCAGTGTTTGTCAAGCTTTTGTAATCGGGGTTCATAAAGCAGATACTGTATTAGAACTAACTAAATGTATTACAAAATAAATATATCCTTTGATTAAATGTTGGATTAGCACACCTGTAAGGGTTTTTATTTTTTTTATTTATTTTTTTTTTAAATAAACATTTTTGTTATTTTCTCCCTTAGGCTTCCGAGTTTACCTGTGAGCTCTGTCCATACGAGATGCGACCTGATGCCAACCGCACCGGCTGCGTTCCGATCCCAATCATCAAGCTGGAGTGGCATTCCCCCTGGGCCGTCGTCCCAGTTTTTGTCTCCATGTTGGGCATCATCACTACTTCTTTCGTCATCGTCACCTTTGTGCGTTACAACGACACACCCATCGTTCGAGCGTCCGGTCGGGAAATGAGCTACGTGCTGCTGACGGGGATCTTTCTGTGCTACGCCATCACTTTCCTGATGATCGCCACGCCGGATGTGGGTGTGTGCTCTTTTAGGAGGATTTTCTTAGGCTTGGGGATGTGCTTCAGCTATGCAGCACTCCTCACAAAGACCAACAGGATACACCGCATCTTTGAACAGGGGAAAAAGTCTGTGACGGCACCAAGGTAATTAAAACAAACAAAAAAAAATAAAGAGCAGTCTGAATCGGTGCAGACTCTGTTTGCCTTTTGCATATTCAGTAGTTAGGTGGTGTGTCAGTTATTGTGCTTAAAGTGTGTTGTTTTTTGTTTTTTTTTGTGTACACGGGCATGTGTTGTCGCTCAAAGACTTAACCTCAATTTCCTCCTTATTAAGCTACCTGCAATCATTACTCATCATTTATTTTTCATACATTATTTATGTATGCCATGAACTCACACTCACCTATTGCACTCCAGTCGGTGTGAGTGACTCTGGAAGGAAGCGTGAACTCGGGGGCTGAAATGTTAATGCAGGATTTAATAACATTCAGGTTCATGTCTGTGTTCAGATGATTATCTGTTTTCCCTGGTTTTTGCATATTATGGTGTTCCTTCTTTTTGTTTCTTTCATGCATTTTACAATAATGTTGCATGATCTCATGCTGGTGCTGTTTTTTTTTTTTTCATATTTAGATAAAAAAAGAAACGAGATGCTGCAAAATAGCCTCAATGTTTGTATTGAGGACAAGGACTATCTTATGTGCCCAAATATGTTTTTTGAAAAATCGTATCTAATCGGGACTAAATGTGAATCCCCTAAGTGGTATCAGTCATCTGTATCAGATAGGAGCCTCTCTCTGAAGAACCAGACCTCTTCAGGCTCTTTTCCACTAAGGCCAGCCTGACACCACTCATCCTGTTTCGTAGGTGTTTTTCATCAGGATCTTCCTGGGCCAACTAGACACTTTTTTCTGATGGTGTGGAGTCAGGCTGAAAATGTGATGTGTACAGTTTGCAGGTCATGATTGGCAAGAATTTCACGTCTCAGGATGAGTCATGAGAGCAACTCCTGATAACGCATTTTGGGTCGTACCTGCAGGCAGCAGCACAGTAGCTTGTTGACCAACAGCCTTCTACGGCTTTGTTCATGGAATCTTTTCCTGATTAGATGCCACAAACCAAGCTGCACGTAAAGTATCTCCTCCATATGAAATGACTTCTCAATACTCACTAGCACAGTTGCTCCATCAACTCCACTGTTACGCCCAGTGTTGGGGTTCCTGAACACAACATGAAAATACCATCAAATTGACTCAGACTGGCCCACTGGGGAAGGTTTAAACTAAACAATCTTGTATTTATTCACAACTTGAAGGGTATTTAACAAAAAACAACCGATTTAAAAATTAATCAGCCATAAGATGTTTAAAGTAACATTAAAGTGAGCAAACGCCAAAATAACAAACAAAACAAATCCTATGCTACCAATAAAACTTACTGAGTCCAAAAAAGAAATACGAAAACAAAAAAGAGGTTCTTACCTCCCTAAGTGAAAAAAACAGTGGAAAACAAAAAGAGGCAGCTCACTGCTGTTCGACAGTTACTCTTTACAATAACTAGAAAGTCACTCTGCCAGTCGTAAAAATGTCAAGGATGATACGTTCCGTCCCTCTGAGCCCCCAATCAGGCATGTCGTTCCTCCTCCTTTTAAACAGCAGAACAACGAAACACGCCTCAACTCGTCTCCTTGGGCAGCCTAATCCAAGGAAGGCTACGGCCCATCTGTTGTCGCTGGCACAAAAGTATTTACAAATAAAAACATACACAACATTACTACCGCGAACGTAACAGCACCCACATTGAGGGCGCCTCAACTGTAATGGAAATGTTCAAACCAGGTAATGAGGTGTTGGCTGAAATTAGGTAGGGCTTAGTAGGTGTTAGTGGAAAGGGCCTTTATGTACTAGGTAACCCAAGGGTTAGGGTTACCAGCCAGATGATACAATTTGAATCCCGGTAACCCAACCCTTGGTTTAGGGTTACCAGGGTTTATATTGGCCTTGGGCCCAATATGAACCCAAGGCTTCATATTGGGCACTTTCCTTTTCTCACAATGAAACTTCTGATCTAACAGGTGGAGTCCCAGATGACAACTGACTTCACACTAAGCAAAACACTAACCATTTTGTTTGACCAGAGCAACCATAAAGTCTCCTTTGTAAGAGAAAGACAGTTCATGCTTGTCTCTATCAGTCATGACTTTAGGCTGTACGAAATGCAGCAATCAGCCTTCGAACATGGGATTGGATTCCATGTTGCCATGCAAATTTACACACTAATCCATAATGACAACAAGTTAAAAGTCATACTGACACCTTCTGTCCAGTCCAGGTGGGAGACTGAGTCATAAGAACTTATAGCTCTTGGATATTCTTAGATTAACGTAAAAATAAAAAAATAAAAACTGAGGAAATAGCCTCTTATGTCCTGACTAGCTAGCTTACCTCCTTTATATACTCATGTCCATTTGAAAGAACTGTTGAAAACTTCTGTTTTTGCTGGTTTTGAGTAAAATATCTTTGCTTTCATCAACCACAGTTTGCTTTATTTAAACTTTTTCATTTTATTTAATATATAATTGATTTTTTTTCATACCAAACACTAACTAATATACTGATCCTTTAAACTTTGAGTGGGTGGGGCAGCCATTAGCATCACTTTCTCACAGGAATAAGCAGGTGTAGAAAATGAATGGATGAATTAATGCCTTCATGTAACAGTGACACACCTCCACGTCTCCTCCTCTGCAGGTTCATCTCTCCCGCCTCACAGCTGGTCATCACCTTCTCCCTGATCTCCGTTCAGCTCCTCGGTGTCTTCGTGTGGTTTGCCGTAGACCCACCCCACACTGTAGTAGACTACGGCGAACAGCGCACCCAAGACCCCATGGCGGCACGTGGAGTCCTGAAATGTGACATCTCAGATCTGTCTCTCATCTGCTCCCTGGGTTACTCCATCCTGCTTATGGTGACGTGCACGGTTTATGCCATCAAGACACGGGGTGTGCCGGAAACCTTCAACGAAGCCAAGCCCATCGGATTTACCATGTACACCACTTGTATCATCTGGCTGGCGTTCATACCCATCTTCTTTGGGACGTCACAGTCTGCAGAAAGGGTGAGTTTCTCTATAAGGAGTGTGTATGTTGATGGTGCTTGATGTACAAGCATGGCGATGCATTGTGATGAAATAGTAATTATTACTAACTTCAGCTGTTAGTGGTTTTGATGTAGGACTTCAGACATACGACTACAGAGAAAAGCTGATGTTCTGAATGCTGTTTGTGTAGAGTATGCGCTTTCTTTTGATCAGAATGAGATTTATTTTTATTATTTGTTGTCGATTTAAAAGAAAATAAGTGCAAAAGAAATATTTCAACTTCAATTATTTAAACTTTTGATCAAACATTTGTGTCTCGTGTTGTGGAAGAGATGTGTTTACTTCTGGCTTAGATCCTACCATCAACAAGCGCTCATGCGTACAGAAGAGCTTCTCTTCAGCTGGATGACTGGAATTATGCCTTTGTCCAGGCTTCTGTTAAGTTATTGCAGTAATGGTGCTTTATAAATTCCCCACAGCCCAAATACCAACTGCCATTTAGTCCCAGTTTACTGTATATCAGTGCAAAAAGGTAATTGTCATCATTTGATCCTTGTAACATGAAGAGTTTGTGTAGAAAAAGAAAGCGATCATAAGACTGTAGATTGTGGATTATTTCTGCTATTTCACTAATATTGCACCATGATGGTAGTAACATGCATAACATGTAAATTTAGCATATGTGAATGGACTTTTGTGTAATAGAAACAGAAGGCTTCACATCAGGTTACCTGATACCTGGACTACTGAGTAACAAGTAGGAAGCAAATTACCTTTATCCTGTGAGCTACAGAAAATAAACCTTTTTTTTAATCGTTCTTACACTTAAAATGATGGTTGTTATTTGAAGTTAGTCATTGACCCTTAAAAATCTGCAGCTCACATCAGCTTGTGAGAAGAACATTACTGAAGCCTACATAGTGATAACAGATTTGTGCTCTTCAGATTGATTTAATCTGAGTTTAATCTTTCTTTTCTCTTTTTTTATGCACTAATATGCCGACGTGGAACCATAAAAGAGGGATAAAGAATACAAATGAAACCATAATGCTTGAAATGAAGTCAGAACTAAATAGAATTTTAGTTTTTCATATTTCCTTTTTTTTTTTTTTTTGGAAGGATTAACCCATCGACTAAAGAGATAACAAACATTTTTTGGGTGAAATACTTATTATCACAGATTATGATCACACTGCAGCTATGACTCAGAATGGGCAGTAAAGAAGAAGAAAACTCATTCTTGATGTTTTATGGACTCCAAGCAACACTTATTGGAAAACCAACCATGAGTTATCAGTAACGTATCGAGTGCCAGCCTATGAGAATGCATCCTTTCATCCTCATATAAACACAGACATTAATAGACACACACACTAAACAGCCAATATAGCTTATCTGATTCATATCATTGTGTTTACTGGCACTATTGCAGTGGTGGGTTATTGATTCCATTTTTTGATAGTGCGACTTCTGTGGTTTTAACAGTAAAACACTTCATATAGTCATTGAGATTCATGGCAAGTCATTGATTGCAGATGTCACTGCGCTTGGCAATGCTGTACGCGTATCCCTTTGTAAAATAAATGTGCACACATACAGACAGATAAGAAGTAAAGCAAAGCAGGCATGCAAGCAGATTGATGGCTTCAAGTGTTCCACTGCTCTCAAATATGACGATGTCTTCAAATTACAGAGATAAAACATTTAAAACCAAAGGTGTTCCGGAAAGGTAAGCTTGCTTACGTGGCTGAATGAAGACATCAATATGGGATAACCATCAGCACGATCCCAAACACCATTATTGTGCCTCTGTGTCATTTTCTTCTATATACAAACGTATGTGCTCGCTGAATGGACAAGTATTTCCTTCCTCTGTCTCAGCAAATAGATAAGATAGGATGAGATAAGACCTTTATTTGTCCCCAGCGGGGAAGTTCCAGTGCAACAGTGGTGAGACAGAAAGGTTGAGCAATAAAATAATAAAGTATTAAAATAAAATAAAAATAAATAAATAAAAAAATTTAAAAAAGGATGAGAAGTGAAATAATAAAATAATAAATAAATAAATAAATACATAAAAATAAATGAAAAAAGAAAGAATGAGAAGTGAAACCATATGAAATAAAATAAAATGAAATGAAAGAAAACTGTTGATATCCATATAAAAGATGGGAATTAAAACCAAATAAACATGAAAAATGCATTCATTGTTTAACATTTAACTTTTTTTTTATTGTTAAGTTATTGTGTAATTTTTTGTTCTGTCTACTGGGAGCAGAGCTTGTTAAACAGTCTGACTGCTGCAGGAAGCATTTCCTCACACATTCAGGCTGAAGGAGTCTGTCACTGAAGGAGCTCTGCGGTGCTGTCAAAGTGTTCTGGAGGGGGTGGGAGCTTATGCATCACTCTCCTTTCTCCCACCACCTCTACTGGGTCCAAGGGGCATCCCAGTGCAGAGCTGGGCTTCTGGAAAGCAGTAAACTCGTCTAATCCCTCCCTGTGTTGGAGTTTCAATCAGGAAATTTTCGTTTCTCCCTGCATCTCAGCCCATTTTCTTTTCAAGGCAAGGCACCAGCTTCTGCTGCTCGGCAAAGAGGCTCACATCAAAGTGATCCTGTCTAATCACACATCAGGGAAATCATACGCCTCCTGGAGGTTTCATAGTGTTTTTCTGACTTTTTTTTTTTTTCCCCCACAAGAAGCCAGAGTTTTGGGGGTAGTTATCAAAGCAAGAAAGTTATAAGCATGTGGATCTTTTCATGTCTTCCTTTTCCTTCCTATCATTGACCTTTTTAGATTTTACCACAACCAGACTATAGGGTCTGATCAGTGTTCGCGGACGACGAGGCAACATGCTCGCTTTCCTCAGACAGAGGCTTCATCTACTTAACTTTTTCAAACGGGTCTTCTCATTGCTGCTGGCAGCTTCTCTAACCTTTAAACGACTGAGTGTGAATGACAGAGGAGGACTCTGACCTTCAATATATTATTTTGTGCTTGTTACCATTTATAGGTGCTGATGCGTCACCGCAACTGTGGGGTGTGTTCATGTGTGAAGTCATCTTTGTGTGTGTGTTTTTTTATGACCTTATAAGAATATATCTGTTTGTGTGCACATTATTTGCCATGTCTCACAGGATGGGCTAAACAGTGTCCAAGCCATATTTGCACTGCAAATGTCCACCAGCAACTTCCCGTGTCTCTGCATTGGAGTGTGTTTGTGCAGTGTGTTAGATTTAATTGGAATATCCACCAGTGCACATTTGCGTGTCTCTGTGTGTTGTTTCTAATCGGAATATCCTCTAGAGTGTGTGGCATCTGGCTGGCTAACAGAGAGAGCAGAAGAGAGGGAGGAGAGAGGAGTGAAAGGAGTAAACAGGTAATGATGTGACTTGCTGATAGGGCTTTAATGAGCAGAGCTTCAGTAAGGGTATAGTTTCGTTTTCAGAAAGAGGAGAGGAGGAGGCTGGCTCTATGGTGAAGTTAGTCTGAGGTTACAACGTATCATGATTCACATTTTGTTGAACTTTGTCGTGAAGTTGCTCTCAGTGAATGTATGTGCAAGGGATTCTTCACAATGTGGTCGGGCTTGGATACTTTGTGTGAAATGTGCAGCTTTTGCCAAAATATAAGAGGGGTTGATCATGATCACATGACTGGCACTAAGCTGATGATAAAACCTGCAAAGCAGGGAGTTGCACACTGGCTTTTAATGTGCAGGTATCATTGTACTGCTACTCGTCAGAGACACTGGGACCCCCGCTTGGTCTCAAACATTAAATGTTTTTTCCCTGAAAATCTCCATCCAAAGTCAACTCTTTAGCATATTTAACCCTATAAACCCTAAAATTTAACCCTATAAAGCAAACGTATCTCATACATACAGTTTCTGAGACATTTTGCATCACTTTATGGTAGAAACTGTACTAAAAACCCTTTTCTGTACACAAAAAGATACTGGTCTCCTGCACCCTGGTAGATATTGAAAAGGACTACACTACAATAATTTAGACCTATCACATGGTAATAAATGGTAATATATATATATATATAAATATATATATATATATATATATATATATATATATATATATATATATATATATATATATATATATATATATATATATATATGTATATATATATATATATATGTATATATATATATATATATGTATATATATATGTATATACATATGTATATATATATATGTATATATATATGTATATACATATGTATATATATATATATATATATATATATATATATATATATATATATACATACATACACGTGTGTGTGTATGTGTGTGTGTGTGTGTGTGTATATGTATGTGTGTTTTTTCTTTGTTGAAGGGTAATATAAAGTTTTCAATTGTAAAAAAAAAAAAAGGACTTTATTAGGTATGACTTTATAGGGTTAAAGTTATGTTCAGTCAACCACACTCTTCAATGAAATTTCTTTGGTTTCCCAAAGATGCCATTTAAACCAAAAATTATTCATGTTCATGAGAAACTTTGATTTAAACTTTGATTGTTTCTTTTACCAGCATGCTCTTTCTAGCTGCTAATGTAATGAATAGTAAATATTAAACATTTCATTTTAAGAGGGGTTAATGACACAAAAGAAAAAATGTTCAATCCCATTCAGTTGTAAGATTTTAAGTATTAGGACATAGTCTGATAGTAAATCATCTATTCATGACAAGGTCTCCAAATAAATTGGTTTTTCATTTCTTTTGTGTTATGCAACTCTTTATTTGTAAGCCTAATTGACAAATCAAGGCAGACACTACCATTATTACACTGTCAGATGTTCATATTCCAATGATGCACTTGGAAACATTATGAAAGTGAAAAGCAGCAGTTTCGTCAAACATCCATCAAGACATTTCTGAAAGGAAAGTGTTGCAATATATCTTAAAACTTTCATCCTCATCTTTAATTCTGGCCAAAATACAATCATATGATGCTATTCTGTTTTCAGTTATGGATGAGTTGTATTTTCTCTTGAAAATAAAACTTGAACAGTTGAACTTGAGAAGATTCAGGCTGTATTCCAGTGAAACAATGTGTCAGAGATGTAGGATAACTTTACTTAATAAGATTTCCTAGAAATATGCAATCATTCCTTGCCTTTTGAGTCGTGTTTTAAAAACTTTGTGAAACACTCATTTTAAGTCCTTTCCTAAGTAGAAAAGAATCCCTTCAAACATCAGTACCTGATTCAGTATTTCTTTCTCAATTTAAAGCAAAATGATCTCAGAACAAAGAAAACTACAGATAACTTCTAAATTCAAGAATTGCAGTGCACTCTGGTTGATGGTGTGGTTCAGAAGTAGAGCACATCATCCAGTTGAGTCCCACTTCATCCCAGTCAGTGTTCTTGGACAAGACTCTTCACTCACCTTGCCTCCATTCTGGAGTATTGAAGAGGGCACTGGTGTGGATTGGACTGATACCGCCACATTTCCACCCTTCCTCAGCTGTGACAACACATGTGACAGTGTAAATGAGTGATAAGGATGGATTCAGTGTGGTTCCCTCTGGGTTCCTTAGAAAGTGTTGTATAAAACAAGTCAATTGTGACTGATTTCACTTGGTGTAAATGCTTTGTCCAGTTTTTTAGGAAAAAAAAATTCTGAAGATTTGGATGATTTGGGTCACATAACACCCAGACATTTTCCTGTATGTTAAACGACTTTCCCCAAAGATGGTTATACTAGTCCATTTGTTTCAAAACGCTGCAGCTCATCACCTCCTAGTATTGGCTTCCTGTTATATTTTATGAAGATCGTACTGCTCTTCTATGAAGTCTTAAACAGCCTTTTCCAAATACATCTCATATTATTGGCCATTTAAACCCTCCTAACCAGTGAGATCCACATATGGTGCCCAGTTAACTATTCCCAGATCAATATTTTTTTTTTTTTTTTTGCAGCTTTTTTTTTTGGACAACCCACTGTTTGAGCAAAAGAAGCAAAGTCTGGATGCTGAATTTGATTTCTGAACGCTATCTAAACCATCCGTTGCCTAATTTTTGGCATGCTTTCATTTCTGGTTCCTTTTACCACATTTTTTTCTGATGTATTTCTCCAATTTACAAGCCCCCAGACCCTGAAAAAGGGGAGGATGTTGTGGTTTGTCAGTTCATTCTTCACAATTATCTCTATCGTTTCAACTCCCTCGAATACTCGATGTAGCTCTGAGTCACAGCGAGAGAAGAAAAAGGCGAAGAAGGCAAAGCACAAAGATGGAGAGATAACAGCTGAAAGACAAAGTTGCAACTACAGAGAGGGATGTCAGGGAAACTGGGAACTTAAAATGAAAATGTAAGACATGAATTGAGAAGGAAAAAGCAAGAAGGATTCTTACGGTAAGCATCACTAATAGGGGGGTGGTATTGTTTTGAAATAGGTCGTGCTACCATGCCGAGGATCTTGGCTTTAGACAGCTTCTGCCGTGCCCTGCAGACATGTGAAAGGTTGTATGGTGTGAATGTGAAAGTGTGCTTCCCTTCTGCTTGTCTGTGCTTGCTGCAAAGCCTTAACCACAGGCTTCTCTCCAGCCATCTCTGTGTGTGCCCAATCATTCCTATGCCTGATGCAATGGACGGAAGCACTTTCTCATTACTCTTGTCTCTTGTCTGTCTTTTCCTCTTTCTGTGATTCCCTTTTTTGTTTCCCAGTGAGCCATCTCTCCTGTTCTCCAGATGTCTTTAATATGGTCAACTGGTTATGTTCCTGCCTCCTACAGCGGGATAGGGCGCCATTCCCCCTCAACCTGCAAAATCACTTGCTCTGCGTGCATGTTTTCTCACAGCAGGCGTTTCACTCTTGAGTCATTATGTGTACACCAGTTGCTTTCAAAGACTTGTCTGAGTGAGACTTTTACTCTTTTATTATGCTTGTATACCAGTTTAAGGGCTGCTCAGAGTTAGCATTACTACAAGTGCCTGATAGGAGCATTTCTTACCCGACTAAATTAGCTTTTATGGATAAAGCTATTTTTTTTTCTTTTTTTTTAAAAAAAAAATTGTGACATGATTACATAGGTGTGTGTCTTAGATAATGTATAGAAACAGTGTCTATAAGTTTTCAGTGAGTGAAGTGACCATAAGGTTAGAAGCACAGTAAATTATGCAGTGTTTTAGACACAGCTGTATGTTTTGAACATCTGTTGGTTGTCAGTGAGGAGGCTTTTGTACAGTCCTTGGACCATGTGTCTTTGATACGTTGTCCATGCCTATCTCACAAACAAGACAAGACATAGACATAAACCAAAAATCTAAACTAAGATATGCATTTAACAAACAAAACAACAACAGCAACAACAAAAACAACAACAGCAAATTACCTTCCAAAGAAGGAGCATAACTGCCTTCCTGGTGATTCCCAGGAGTTTATAAGGACTACGCTCCCCAAATGCATCTCTGCCCTGCTCAACACACACACACAAAATAAATGCACTGTTGCAGCTTAATGTCCAAAAACAGATTTATAGCTGTATGTGGTCTGTGTGGAAATGCAGCAACTGCCCAGATCCTTAAGCAGGAGTAACTGTTGGTAATCCATCTCTTGTAATCAAAGGAGGTCAGGAGGTGAACACATTGCTCAAAAGAGAGCGACGAACTGGGAGCTGAGGGTGTAGGAAAAGATGGCGAAATGTCACCATACAAGGCAAAAAGCTGCACAGAAGTACTGAATCAGGTAGTGTGGCTGTGCTGAACTATTGTGACTTTGGAAGGGATGATTCAAAAGAAGGGGGGGGTGAATAATGATCCATCACGAACGTTTCAGGAAGACGTGTGCTAATTTGTATGCAGATATGTAACTGCAATATAAGTAAAAAGACAATGGAATAAAGAAAAATCATCCCAATTATGAATTCTCTTTTACTTGTTAAAGGTGTAACCGCTGTGCTTTGAATGCATATCACTGTCTCTATTGGGAGTATGGAGATGGAACGGTGGGGGGCATTGTTGTTTTGACTGTAAGTCAATAGAAAAGCTGAGCTGAATCCAGGTTCATTTTGCTGGGGCAAGTTGTTCTAAATGCTAGTTGTGCCTCTGATTTCAGAATATCTTCATGCAAACCTGAAAACAATGAAATCAAATTAAATCTGCATTATTAATCCCAGAGGAAAACGGAAATGTTCTAGTTTTTGTATGAAACAAAATTATAATTTATCCTCAATAAAGCTGAAAACTCCATGGGAGAATGACCTCCTGAACACTTTCTATCTTTCAGGCCCGCTGTTGTTTCTTCACTGTATTGTGTAGAGGATATGAAGAAATTTCCCATTATGTTCAGCAACTTGTACAGCATTGTTCTTCGCACAGCTCCAAAGTTATTACCGGCACAGAATCAAACTTCTTGGTTAGTTTCTTTTGTTTGATCCATTTCAAGGTCATCGTCTTGGACATTTATTCACCATACAGTTTGTATTATTCTCAAGAAAATACTTTAATACCTTAAAAGGCTGTAATATATATTGTCAATCATCAAGTAACTAAATCAGTTGATATATGTATAAAAAAAATAATGAAAATGTTCAATATGTGATTATTACAGTAATTATGCAATAGTTATAACCAAACATATTATGGACATAACATATTGTATAGACTTGATCAAATGTAATGTAAGATGTTCACACAAATGTCTTAATAGATTTTACATATAATCTTCAATTAGCCTACTTACATATACAATGGAGAAGATAAAAAAAAAAAAGTATTTTAAAAGCAAATATGAGTATAGGTTTAAACAAAACTACCAATGTTTGTCCTGTACTTACTGGTAAAACTGTATTGTACCATACCATAACATACAAAAACGGTCCTTGTTTGCTTATTTATTCACTTGCTTTGTGACTTGTGTGTACTAGCCTTCTGCTACTCAATATATATATATATATATATATATATATATATATATATATATATATATATATATATATATATATATATATATATAGATATATATATAGATATATATATAGATATATATATATATATATATATATAGATATATATATATCTATATATATATATATTTTTTTTTATTTTATTTTATTTTATTTTATTTTATTTATTTATTTATTTTTACTTTGATTGTGGTGACAGCATGCAACACTTCACAGGCAATCATTGACTTGTGGCTTAATGCTATTAGCTTGACATGAGTATTCATCTGTTGGAGAAAATGAAGTGGCTTAGCTAGCATTTCCTTTCTTTGCCAAACTATAAAACTCCCTCACTGTTGCCAACCACAGATATGATTATGACTATGTGAAGGATTTCATCCAACCCTAGTTAGTAAAAAAAAAAAAAGTTACATAAATAAAATGATATCTTTCTTTAAATAGGAAACTTGATTTCTTTCATTAGCATGTTAGCTTGTTTAGTTCATGTAAAGTGGACATGAGATTTCAATAAACATGTAAAGTGAAACATAAAGTCTTCTTCATATATTCGATTACAGTAACTTAAAAATTGCTGCAAATACATTTTATGCTGTTCTATAACCCGTTAGCTAACAGATTTTTTTCTTAAATGTCTTTTTAATGTAATTTTTTTTTACTAAAATAAACCTCAGTTTAAGATTTCAGCAAAACATTTTTTTTTATATAGTCAGTATAATCAGTATATGAAGAGCAGTTAGAGGGAATATGGAAACCAAAAATGAGAGGAAACACAACTGCTTGTTGTTTTTAGAAATGCAAACATTTGAAAAATGTATGGATTCTTTTTAGTCCTAAATATGCTTCTAATACTTGCAGTAATAAACAAATAGCATGAAGAGAGACCACATCAGTTCTGAACCGTAGTTTTTAAAATGTTGTTTACTCTTCTCGTTCCTTCTGTTGGATTAAGACATCACTGTCTTCATTCTGAAAGTATTTACCACATCATGAGGGCGATTATCGTCAGCAGCCTGTGTGGGCAAAAGCTGTGCAAGTCTTTCATTTAATTTTGAAGGAATGTGCTTTTGCAGTCTTTACAGGGGCTCTGCTGGGATTTGGTTGTTTGGTTGAGAGTGGGGAGATGTACAGTAAGTGTCAGATCCTGACATCAAACGGGGGAGATTCTGACAGATTTTATGTGTGGGTTTGGGGTGGGGGAGACGCCCTAGGGAGACCTTGCACTGCGATGCGATACTGTTGCTCTGTAAGTTTCACATTCACAAATACCTGAATGGAAGCACACTCACACGCACAGAACGGAAATCACTCATTTATTTCCTGCAAGATTCTTTTTAAGCTCCAAACATCCACCTTTCTTTTCGCACCATAACTTGTCATATCTCCATTCTCATATGTTTGTATGTGAGATACGAACCACATTAAAAAAGCAAAAGTTCAAACACAAATGTGATTTTTGTTTTGCATTTCATTTGTGCTCCATCGTTTTAAAAAGGGGATTTTTAAAAAATTTCCATTTGCTTATCTCCACTGAAATAACACAGTACATATGAGGTAACTTTAATTAATCGGGTTTAAAATAATTAACTCAGGATTAATTAGTCACAAGAATGATAATAATATGATGATAATAAAACACAAAATTAAATCATTGGGAAATGGATAAATTAAACCAATTGTAGAAGCCAAATTTAATTAGTATGGTGTTGATGATCCCAAGAGAAATCCACTATGCGCTGCATTTAAAGCTGCTGCTAGGCTGTTGCAATAATTTTGCATCTCTTGGTTGGCAATTGATTGTAAGTGTTCACTCAGACTAAATGTAGGAGGTCTCATTCAAGCCTGAATGCTGAATAAAATGCCTGGCAGACAAAAATCTGAGAAGTCAGACCATGAAGTCGGCATTTTATTTCTCCTATTCTGCACCAAAAGCAATACTACATACATTTCTGACCTTAAAACTCTTTTAAATGGGGCACTGACATTCAGTATGCACATTTCTGGGGCTGAGAAACTTTTTCATTTCCAGTCTGGGGAGTCACATGATGGCTGCATTTTGCTTTGTGGCATCACATCATGCACCAGCAAGTGGATATCCACGCACTGGCTGTTTTGAAAGTGCACCATAATTCAACAAGGAAACCCAAAAGAAGAGCTCATAGAAGAGAGGATGCAAGATAAATGCAAAATGCTCAAAGTAACAAGCCAGTAAGATTTCAGAGTTTCCCTGTGGTGTACATTCAATTCAAAAGCAAACATCACAGTTGCTTAACCCTATGCCATAAAAATGCTTCATATTCAATGATGCAGGATGCAAACCACAGACAATAAGTGGATGCAAAACTTCATAACTCATTACAACTTTTCATTCGATAAAAGTTTGAGCACTAATCCCTTCCACATAACAGCATTTTCTGAATCAGCCAACACTGTACTGACTATTAATGGATGCAGCACAAGAAAGAACAGTTGTTTCCTGCACTACTTGTTGCAATTAGGAAAAAAGAAAAGTTTAATTAAAAATGTTTGCCAATCCTTCTGAATTAAACTTAATCAATAGTGGACCACAACAGTTTTCACCAAAAAGGCATGTTGATGCCTTCTTCCTGAAATCATTTCATTCTAATTACAAAAGGGGGGTTGAGGTTATGCACTGCAGCTCAATGACTCAATTTTTAATCTTTTGCAGCACAAATTTTCCCACAATTACAAAACATAAGGCCACAGGAACAGACTTATTTACTAGAAAGTTAGGCAAATATAGCAGGAAGCAGATAACTTCTGTTTCATTTCCTTACTGTGTGACACCATTTTTCTGCAAGCATCGAAGCAGACTGAGGCTGTGTCTCAATTCATTAGTTCACTGGAACGCAGTGCATAGTGTGCACTACGCACTTTTCTCTGTAGTGCGCACTATGATGGGTAAGTGCTGTCCCAAATGGATCACTGGACGTAGAGCACTAACCGGTAGTGACGAACTCGCATTTGACCACAACTCTTCTGCCGCCAAAAGTAAAACAAAGCGCTAAATTACGAGAATGAATTAGCTTCTCTCATGAAACTACATCGCATTAAAGGTGACGAAGGATCCTCCTCCGATAGGCTGAACATGAGTGGGTACATGAGTGCGTACCTATTGCCAGCCTCGCTTCATTATTGGCTTATCGTTTCAGAGACGGTTCGTCCCACTAAATTCTTTTTAGGAAGTTGTAAAAAATAAATGAACTAATCTGCAAAACATAACTTTATGTATCATATCATCCTATATTATGCCCTACACTAGAGTGATCTATCTCAGTTGTTAACTATACAAAGCAACATCAGACTGTCATGTGTCTCTGCATGTCTCCCTCATGCTTATTAGTATAATGAAGTGCAAATCAAAACACTAATAAAACAGCTTTTAAATATGCAAAGATATTTTCAGTGGAAAAAATGTCCTTTACGTTAAACACATCTGTTTTAATTGGTGTTTACTCTGATGCTGTGCACATTTGGTAACAGGAAACGGATTATAAATGATAATGTAGGGAATGTAATGCTGTAAAGAAGGTGCTCAGACACAGAGATGCAGCAAAGTTGTTATAGAAACATTTTATTGAATCCTTTATTGAATCTCCCCCTGCTTGTAGCAGTCCATCTTCCTCATGACGCTCCTCAGGCAGCCTGTCTGAATCCACCTGCATGCTCGCTTCAACTGCTGCCTGTCAGAAGCCAGGTGTGTGTGGAGAGGTCTTTCAGGATCCTAGAGACCAGGTGGAGGTCCGTCTTCCTAAAGGCTGTGGAAGGAGGTGAAGAACATCCACCGTCCTCCACAACATCTGCATGAGCAGATGATAATGAAGACGTCAGGAGGGCAGCTGGGGAACAACCAGCAGGAGAACCAGCAGCATCTCCAGGAACCGTCTGTGAGGCTGATGAGAGGCAGAGGATGGCAATGATGTGTTACTCCTCAGATCATGACTGCATTTATATCTAAACAATAAATAATTTGGCGAATGGGAAACAAATTGTGTGTCTCTATATAATGAAGAACTACAACAAACTTTTCTTTACATTTTTCAAATATAATTAAATATTTGTTATGATTAATTTATTCCCATACACAAAACACACAAAACATTCAGTAAATATTACATGACACCTACTACAACATAAACTAAACTAACACACACACACACACACACACATACACTCACTCAATCGATTTTCAATCAGGGACAGACGAGGTGGAGCCATGTAGAAGAAAGTTACACACCTCACACTTTGCACTCTAATAATCATACCAACTAAATTCACTACTATGTTTATTTTATATCTATATTTCCTTGTTCAGTCTTAGCAGTACAGATCTGACGATATGATGCAGATTTATGGCATCAGTGGTAACCATAGTAACGGACCGCTCTCTAAAAACTGGCGCTATATCGGTATTAATAGTTTACATTATAAACACTACAATGCTTCATCTGGATGCTCAACAAGGATCAAGGAACATACAGAACCTATAGCATTCATCATTTATAACACATATAACCTGTATACGTCCACTACGGCGGATAAAAACTGCTAACAGTGTGCTAACCTACAGTGCTAACTACCGAGTCTGACAAATGGTCAGATCCATAGCTGTCGTCAGGGATAGATTAGCAGGTTGCAGTATAAATCACAATCATAACGGAATAATTTAATACTTACATTTATACAAATAAATCCCCGTCTGGACCGGCGTTAAACTCCGCCATTATTTACCTGGTAATCTGATGGAAAGTCCATCCTCTTCCGCTACGTCAGCAAAATGGCGTCGATTTAGTGCGCAAAGTGTCCATCATTCCACACTGCATTTATGGGCGGGTTTAGGGCAGCATCCGGGTACTTTCAGTGAACTGAGTTTTTTGCACAAAAGTCAGTGTAAACGCACTACACACTGAAATATAGTGTGCAAAGTAGTGTTAGTGCGCTGATTGAGACACGCCATGAGTCTTGTAGTGCTTCACATCAAGCTACTGGCTGATATGCTAACGCTAACAAGCTGCGGCAGAGAAAATACAGCTGCAACACAACCTGTGCACTTCTTTTATGACACACACACAGACGGAGTCAAGATCGGTTTGGTTTACACTGGAAAAAATGTACCTAAGTGCTATTTTGTAGTAAGTAATGAGGCACTTGTGGCTGGTGAGCAGTGAGCTTGGGCCCAATCAAGCTGCACTGATACAAAGTTAAAACATTATGACAGAGACTCTTGTGTCACAGCTTTTTTTTCCTCATCATGTTGACCATGTTCACTGTGTCAGAAATACAGAAATATGTGTTATATCTGTGTCCAGAAGTGTAGATTGAGCGTTTAACAAGCTCTAGTAGAAAAAGAGATTTCCAAAGAAACTTTGTGAGCACACAAAATGTTCCAAAATCTCTTATTCCTCTCCGCTTCTAGTTGTCTTTTCTGCAAGAAAGGTTTCTCCTGAAAAATTGTTCTCAACCATAACGAGTGGTGGCTTGAACCAAACACTCACTGCAATTGCTCCAACTTTTTGCATTGTTTATTTCCACTCTTGTCATGACTGATGCTTTGATGTTCAATGTCAGAACATCAAAGCACGCCCAGATTTCTCTCTTCTTTTAGCGGTAGCAGGATGAATTTAACATAGTGAGATGCAGTCAGAAGGTTGTATATTGCATCGACATACCTCAGAAAGATGTGCCTTTTTTGATGTTTGTCAAACCTAATTCAAACAAAGGAAAGATAGATAAATATTAAGTCTGGAAAAATAAAGTATTTTAAGACTATTTTTGTAAACTTTTATGAGTACTTTTAATTTTCCAGCTAAATGTTCTTTACTTGAAATGGATGATGAAATGATATAGTGATGTCCAAATCTGATCTTCTATAACAGTGGTTGGCAACTGGAGGCTTACGTGCCAAAATTAGCAATAACTAGATTAAATTGATAAAAAATTAACTGCAAGAATTATTTGTCAGTACACAAACAGCCCTGTTGTTCACAGCCCAGTGTTAAAGAACAGCACGGCTCCTTTAAAGTGGAACTATTATGTGCATTTCAGGCTAATTTATTTTTATTTCTGAGGCCAGAAAGGCTGGGATTGATCCAGTTATTGTCACAAATCGCTTTATTTACTTCAGACCGACCCTCTCTGTAGGCTGTCAGATCAGCCTGTGGGCAAAACGAATGGATTGAGACTCTTCCGCATTAAGCCCCACCTCCCGCCACTGCACTACATCGGGAGCGCGCACCGCAACTGCTTTCGCCGTCATTGTAACATCTCATAAACAGAAGGATTAGGCTAATATGAACTCAATAAAAAAACAAAATACAATGTCAACACATAGCATACAGCCCTACATGTTGGAACCTGAATCAGACCCTGAAAACGAAGTGGAAAACAACAACCCACAGCAATGAATGCAGCAGGATGTCTCTCTTTGGTAAACTCACCAGCCATCATTGGAAATAACTTTATCCGACGTTTTCCACCCGCCTGATATATTTGTACATGCCCTTGTTAACCAGTAGAAGGTAACCAATCATCGAACCTTATCCCCAGGGACATCACAAGGATTTCCAAGTACAAAAACTCTCTAAAACGACGCGTTTTTCGTCGCCATGGAAACTGAACGGAGTGCTGGTACTCAAACTCAAACTCAAACATGCGTTTAGGTGATTAAAAAAACAGTGCCGTTCACATGTCTGATGGGGATTCAACACTGTAACACTGTAGAAAACTCAGAAAACTTGAAATACCATAATGGGACCCCTTTAAGGATGGTCAAGCTAAAGAGAGGAGGGGGAGAGAGAGACGCATAGCATGTCATCTGCGTCATTGGGAGCAGAGGAAGTTGTGAGAAAGTACATGTTTAGCAGTGAATGTTTTGCTACAATCTTTAGCAAAAAAAAAAAAAAAAAAAACATACCTAGTTCCATCAAACTCTTTGTCTGCATCACCACTGCTGGGTGATGTAAAGGGAATTTACTCCAAAGCTGAAACTTCACCCAGGGGGAATCTTCTCGTCTCAGCCCTCCAAACTGAGTTTGGAGGCGTAAAGTTTACTGCTTTTTAATGTCAGTTTTCACAGAAAAAATAGGAAGAAACAGATCAGAGCAGCATGGTTACTAAATCATTAAAGATATATACTTCAGGACCAAAAGTGTCAAACAATATGAGGGAAATAACTGGTTTTGTTTCAGCTGAATTTAATTCTGACATGTCCCTGACCCACTTTCTCATCTACTGGTGAACAATAGAGGAGACTGGAGCCCACACAATGCTAAAGTGCATGCTTATGGAGCACACACAGGACACAAATAACACATTTTACAGTTTCCATTTAGATATAATATTTAAAAAAAAACATAAATACAATTAAATACAACAGAATTTAGTAGGAAATTCATTTTTGCTCTGACATAATTCTGACCAACATTCAGCTAGTCAGAAAAAATTGGGCCTGAGCCCAAATCCAGTTCTCGATCCCTGCTCTAAGGTTACAACGCTGCAGGCTTTACATGTTTTCCTGCTCCAACACACCTGATTCTAATTACATGGATCTCCCAACAGCTTTTAAAGCTGTCACCCACAAGCTGACCCTTTTGCAGCCTGCTCTGATATCAGGTGAAATTTCAATCTAATTTTCTTTCTTTTCCTTCTTTATTGGTTACAGCTGTAGTTTTCTATATATCCATGAGTTGTTAATCCTTAAACTGCCTCAAAGTTTCATTTGTTTTTCAAGTTAGGTAAACCTGCTTTCTGAAACTGGACCCTTTGTTTTCTGCAACATTTTTTCCTCATTTTGTCATTAACTCCCTCTATATAAATACTCTGCTTTTTTTGACTCCTTTAAAGGTCCGTGTCCTTCCTGGAGGTTGTCATCATTTTGTATCTGCTGTTTCATCAGTTAGTTTTTCTTTTAGTTTTGCAGTCTACTTTCTAGATCATTCTGCCTTTTCAGTGCTTTTTGTTTATTCTTAAACTAAAGTCCTCGATCCTACGCCTGCATGCCTGTCGCCTCATCATCCCACACTTGGGTCCTACTCTTTGTCACCTCTCAGACATGCCCCAGGACCTTTAAGCAATTTGAAATGACTCAGCTCTTATTTTTTTCACAGGACACACACCTTGAATCCTTATCAGTTTGCTTATTAAATGATGAAGAGCTGACGCTGCAAGAAAAAAGTCATCTCATATTTGAAGGACCCTGACAGTGTATAATGAAGAAGAGCAAAACAAAGAATGGAGGACAGAGACAAGCATTCCTAAGAGAAATACAGAAGAGTTTGAAGTGTGTTCCGAAGTGCCAGTCAGTCATAACAAATTGCATTGGGTGGCAGGGATTGATTTAAAGATGGAGGACATCTTTTGCAATAAAACTAGTCAGGAACAATGCTCTCTTACTCTACAGGTTTTTTTTCTTGCACATCTTCTCTGACAATTTACTGATACAGGACATCAAGCAAAGTAGTCAGTGGTAATTTATTTCAAATAGACGTTCAGTGACGAGGAGGATTGATTAACTGTTGGCAAGACAGTTCAGTGACAGGGGTGGCAGAAAGTGGAACCAAAGTTCAGCTGTCCTTCAAAATTGGAATCTTTTTTTATTTTATATTTTCCCAGAATTATTCCCAATATTTTTCGCTCATTCAGCCTTTTTTTCTTTTTTTTCCTGCACCTCCTCCTCTCTGTTGGCTAAGCTGGGCGTATTGCTTGCCAGACCTCTTTGATTTCACCAGCCCTTTTCTTGCTGTTGGGTATGAAAGCAGTTGCAATAATCAGAGACGCTGTGTAAAAGCTGTTTTATGTCTTGGTTCATCAAACATAAGAAGTGAAAGAAAGTTTTTTCTTGTCTCTGCTTTTATGTGTTAGAAAACCTTTTGGAGTTGTAAATAATTCTGAATGAACATGGTCTTACACACCTTCAGATTTCTCACCTAAAACTAGGTGAAAAACTGTCATTTTACAGTTCATACCAGGTTTGGGTCAATTTAATTTAAGGAATAACAGGTTTGTTTAAAGCAGAGAGATTTTCCAACCTGCTGGATTGGGAAACTTTGTATTCTTTATACAATGGAGCTTTTTTCAGACATTGTGTTGCAGGTGCTTATCAGGCTTGGAAAGGCTGCAAACTTGGAGTGTCCATTCAGAGACTATGTTTAATTGCAGATACCCCAAGATCATTGTCCCTTCTGATTAGCGGCTCACTAATAGATACCTGCTTAGCATCAATGTGAGTGATAGCTAATTAAGAAAGCCATTATACTGTCTGAGGAGCAACATTTATATCTGTGTTGCATTTTCATTCTTTTTTTTAAGTGATACTGAGTAACTTTTGACCCAAACATTAGCCTAATGTAAGGAATAATGGATGATTTCTGGGGTCAATGTACAATGCTTGATGTCTGTTGCTCCCGTGGGCTCACCATCTGTGGAAGGAGCCATAGGGGTCGGGTGCAGTGTGAGCTGGGTGGCAGCAAGGGGCGGGGACCCTGGCGGTCCGATCCCCAGCTGCAGAAGCTGGCTCTAGGGACATGGAATGTCACCTCTCTGGTGGGGAAGGAGCCTGAGCTTGTACGCGAGGTTGAGCGGTTCCGGCTAGATATAGTTGGACTCACCTCGACGCATGGCTTGGGCTCTGGAACCAGTACCCTCGAGAGGGGCTGGACTTTCTTCCACTCTGGAGTTGCTCAGGTGTGGGCATTCTCATCGGTCCCCAGCTTGGTGCCTGCACGTTGGGGTTTACCCCAGTGGATGAAAGGGTAGTTACCCTCCGCCTTCAGGTGGGGGGACGGGTCCTGACTGTTGTCTGTGCTTATGCGCCGAACAGCAGTTCAGAGTACCCACCCTTTCTGGAGTCCTTGGAGGGAGTGCTGGAGGGTGCTCCTTCTGGGGACTCCATTGTTCTGCTGGGGGACTTCAATGCTCACGTGGGCAATGACCTGGAGAGGAGTGATTGGGAGGCATGCCCCCCCCCCCCCCCCCCCCCCCCCCCCCCCTCTGAACCAAAATGGTGTTTTGTTATTGGACTTCTGTGCTCGTCATGGACTGTCCATAAGGAACACCATGTTCCAACATAAGAGTGTCCATATGTGCACCTGGCATCAGGATTCCCTGGGCCGCAGTTCGATGATCAATTTTGTAGTCGTATCGTCGGACCTGCGGCCAGGGGGGCGGAGCTGTCAACTGATCACCACCTGGTGGTGAGTTGGCTCAGATGGTGGAGGAGGAAGCCGGTCAGATCTGGCAGGCCCAAACGTGTTGTGAGGGTCTGCTGGGAACGTTTGGCTGAGTCCCCTGTCAGAGCGAGCTTCAACTCCCATCTTCAACAGAGCTTCAACCATGTCCCGAGTGAGGCGGGGGACATTGAGTCTGAATGGGCTGTGTTCCGTGCCTCTATTGCTGAGGCGGTCAGCCGGAGCTGTGGCCCTAAGGTCGTTGGTGCCTGCCGTGGCAGTAATCCCAGGACTCGTTGGTGGACACCAGCAGTGAGGGATGCCGTCAAGCTGAAGGAGTCCTATCGGGCCTTCTTGGCCTGTGGGACTCCGGAGGCAGCTGATGGGTACCGACAGGCTAAGCAGCATGCGGGTTCGGCTGTCACCAAGGCAAAAACTCAGGCATGGGAGGAGTTTTGCGAGGCCATGGAGAAAGACTTCCGGATGGCTTCGAGGCGATTCTGGTCCACCATCCAGCGGCTCAGGAGGGAGAAGCAGTGCTCCTGAGCTCCGGAGCTGCTGACCTCAACTCGGGACATTGTGGGTCGGTGGAGGGAGTACTTCGAAGACATCCTCAATCCTACCAACTCGTCTTCCGATGAGGAAGCAGAGCTGGGGGACTCAGGGGTGGACTCTCCTATCTCTGGGGCTGAAGTCGCTGAGGTGGTCAAAAAGCTCCTTGGCGACAAGGCCCCGGGGGTGGACGAGATCCGCCCGGAGTTCCTTAAGGCTCTGGATGCTGTGGGGCTGTCCTGGCTGACACGCCTCTGCAGCATCGCGTGGACTTCGGGGGCAGTGCCACTGGATTGGCAGACTGGGGTGGTGGTCCCCCTTTTTAAGAAGGGGGACCGGAGGGTGTGTTCCAATTACAGGGGAATCACACTCCTCAGCCTCCCTGGTAAGGTCTATTCAGGGGTCCTGGAGAGGAGGGTCCGCCGGATAGTCGAATTTCGGATTGAGGAGGAGCAGTGCGGTTTTCGTCCTGGCCGCGGAACAGTGGACCAGCTCTATACCCTCTTTGGGATCCTGGAGGGGGCATGGGAGTTTGCCCAACCAGTCTACATGTGCTTTGTGGACCTGGAGAAGGCGTTTGACCGTGTCCCCCGGGGGCTCCTGTGGGGGGTACTCCGGAAGTATGGGGTACCGGACACCATTGTGCAAGCTGTCCAGTCCCTGTACGACAGGTGTCAGAGCTTGGTCCGCATTGCCGGTAGTAAGTCGAATTCGTTTCCAGTGAGGGTTGGACTCCGCTAAGGCTGCCCTTTATCACCGATTCTGTTCATAACTTATATGGACAGAATTTCTAGGCGCAGCCGAGGTGTTGAGGGGATCCGGCTTGGTGGCTTCAGGATTGGGTCCCTGCTTTTTGCAGATGACGTGGTCCTGTTACTGATTACTGTTACTTTTTGCCTGATGTGCAAACTTACCCAATTGTGATGTATTTTTTTCCACATCTTTTAGCTAGAGTTTATTCAAAACAGTGGCAGTAAGTGCCTGATGATCTGCATAACATTGCAGTAAACGTCTGTCCATTATTTTGCTGTTTAATAAAGTCAAAGTGAGGCCGGTTTAAGCTAATTGGCTACAAAGCAAAGCAAACATGTCTTCCAAAACATTTTGTGCACGTTGGGCTGGTTTGCATGCAATAAATGCATTTCCTATTATTCATTTAAATATAAAAAAGTAAAAGAATGATAAACTTAAATTACAAGTCTTCTGCCCTCAGCCAAATATAGCCATTTAGCTTATGCAGACAGCTATTCTTCAGAGCTTTTATTGATGGACTGCATCCTTATTTGGATTGATTTTGTAAAACTACAATACAGAAAAATAAAGTACATGTAGTCACCATTCAACTGTATGATGAGAACTCACATTATGAACTTAAGACAGATCTTCCATGCTTATGAATTCCAAGCTAAATAGAGCAACTAGCTAACAGCCAACTTCCAAAAATGAAATAGAATCTACGTTCGCAAACATAAACTTAAGACAATCGTTTTCCTGCGTAAGATGAATTATCATAACAGTCGGTCAAACTTACAGATCATGCCTTTTTAAGAGACTTAGATGCAAGGAGAAGTAGAAGACGTGACTGCCGACTGCTCTTACGGAGTGCTTGGGAGAAAATAACCCTTCAGCCACTAAAAGCTGTTGAGCTGCTATTTACAGAGTATAGCCAGCAGGTGGCAGTGTTCTCCATCTATTGCACTAAACACAAGCTACCATCCACAAAAAGGCACCCTTTTCAAAATAATACAGGAAACAAACATCAACGTGACTTACAGTCAACCAAAAAGGGTAAACATAATAACAGAACTCATAACAGAGACGGAACAACAATTATAATTTCCAGGCTGGAGAGCACACCTGAAGCACCTACACTGCAGCAGCTCTATTTTCTTCTTCAACAACCAAATCATTCACCTTTAACTTGAAAGGTGTATTGTATGTGTTTCTTTTTGTGCTTTCCACGATAGTAGTGTGTGCACGAAGCGTAAAATAATTTGTTAACTAGTAAAAATCCATACACGAACAGTAGTGTCTTATTGCTTGTAAATTACGGCAGCAACTGCTCTGGTTTAGTTTAATGGTTTCTATACAATTTTCAATAAGAAGCAGTGCAGCTGTTTTGTCCCATAAGTAAAGGGCTAATGTTGATGTTTTCATAACAAGTTATGGAGTGAGTTGTGCTGAAAT
Organism: Telmatherina bonti; assembly: GCF_933228915.1. Lineage (NCBI taxonomy): Eukaryota > Metazoa > Chordata > Actinopteri > Atheriniformes > Telmatherinidae > Telmatherina > Telmatherina bonti. Next base: position 12,214,460 of record NC_136632.1, on the reverse strand, counting down.
TACAACTTTATGTGATACTCGATCCTCCTCCGAAGCACCTGAGTCAGATAATTGAACTTTTTTTTTAACTATTGGAGTGTTTTGCAGCCTGTGAACAAGCCCTTCATCTAATTCAGGTGTGTTAAAGAAGGGTTGCAACACTGCCCTAGTGGCTAAAAGTCACTTTGTATCCCGAGTTAAAATGATGAATGGTATACTAGAGTTGGGTGACAAGGAGATCTTTTTAAAAGATACTTCTGCCTTTCATTATAGAAAGGCTGTCCAAACATTGTGTGATTTGAAGTTGTTTAACCTCATTTGGCCCAAAACGGCTGGTTATTACAAAATTAACAGGTGATTTCTGAAAGACTCTTAGTGAAAATATGCCATTTTTAACCTTCTTCTCCATTGTTAGTTTATGTATAGATACAACTGTTAGATGTTTTATTAGCTATTTTCTTTAAAAACCAAAATAAATACGTATAAGAAAATAAATGGTAAGAAAAGGGGAGCACATGCTGATTTATGAATGCACATACACATTGTCAGACACATTATCATTGAATCTTCACATTTGGCCTCATTTGCTTCAGTGTTGTTTTTTTGTGCAAATGTAGACACTCTGACATTAATTTTGGTGAGAAAAGAAAAGAAAAGAAAATTTTGGTAGGTTCTGTTGGGGAGCTAGCAAGTTTTGAAAGTGGCACCCTGTCTTGGCTCCTCCCCCTCCAATCAATAATCTGTTTGAAATATGCAACTGAGACATGCGATCTAAGGCTTTTCTAGTTCGCAGCTTTTTCCACCAATGATTATCTCTTTCTCGACCATTTAGCAGGAGGTGGCTATCAGGTATGCGCTAGAAGAGGGGAAGGAGGGGAGACGGAAGAAGAAGCTGATGAAGAATAAGAAATTAACAACTATGTTTTGGTCCGAACATTTGGATTGGTCAGAGTTTATACAGATTTACAGTAAACGAGGGGTCTAACTATATTTTTTTATTGTTCATGATTACAAAATGTATGGACTACTTTCAGGACGAGGGACCACTTCACCCAGAATAAAAAAAAATAAAGTGTCTCTGAGCAAGATTACCAACTATAGCTTTAACTTACACTGACATGCTTCAATTATTTTATGGGTCTGCTGTGACAAGAAGGCTACTATCGCTACAGTCTTTAATCTGTGGTTAAACTATTAAGCTGCCTGTCATCATCAGCCGTATGTCTCGTGAATTGCAGTCTTAGATAGATACTAAGTATTCAGGATCTGCTATACATCCACTGCTGCTGAATGGTGATGAGGAATAGTGGATAACGAGGGAGTTTCTGAACTGGGATTTCCTCACCATCAGTCTTCATGTGCTCCTGTTACCTTGGCTGACAATTATAACAATAATCTTGGTCTTTACAGTTTCTGATTATTGTTGTCTTCACTGTAGAGCTGCAATCACTCCATTTGGCCAATATGGTTCAGTCGTTTAAAAAGAAGGAAACAAAAGAAAAAAACACATTTAGCAACATTTGATAATATTAATAATACTTTTCTTTGAAAGATAATCAGCTTTTTGAGCAGATTGTGCTGTGGTTTATAAACATAAGTGATAAATGAGATATGATAATATTCTTTACAGAACAAAGTTCATGTTTGTTTACAATTTTTCCCCAAAGAAAGGTGTTTTTCAAACCATGTGTCCTTTATGACTTTATGACTTTAGAAGTTGCACCACCTTAATATTCCCACCAGAATGATTCATCTCCTTCATAACTTCCTGAGCAACAGGCAGCAGGTCGTACGGTTGGGTTCTACAACATCATCTGCCCTCACCATCAACACCGGAGCACCGCAGGGGTGTGTACTTAGTCCTTTCCTTTACACACTTTACACAAATGACAACATCAGTCCTTCACCTCACATCAAGTACTTTAAATACTCAGATGATACTGCCATTCTCGCATTACTTAAGGACAATAACTCCACCATGGACTTGGATTATAACAACACTGTCATACACTTCACCAAATGGTGCACAGACAACCATCTGTACCTCAATGTCAATAAAACAAAGGAACTCATATTCAGCTCTACTTCACCACAGCAACCCATTGCTATTGACAATCAAACAGTTGAAATCGTGGACAGTTTTAAATATCTTGGAGTAACAATAGACAGTTCACTAACATTTGATCAGCATATTATGGACATTCAAAAGCGAAGCCAACAACGACTATCAATAATCCGGAAACTGAAAGGACTCTATGTTTCTCCACCTCTACTCCTATGGTTATATCAGTCCATTATCCAGCCTGTTATTCTGTACTGTTCAACTTGCTTTTTCAATTTATTGACTGTTAAGAACTGGACTAAACTCAAAAAGGTAACCAACACCGCAGCAAAAATCATAGGACTCCCCACACCAAGCCTTACAGAGCTTAACAACAGAGCCATTGGACGCTTTGCACTTTCCATGGAGCAGGACCCCATACACCCCCTTCATGAACAACTCACCCCTCTTCCTTCAGGACGGAGGTACAGGGTGCTCAGGTGCAAAAAGGCTCGGTTGGGAAAAAGCCTGATCCCCTCAGTCATAACATTTCTAAACAGCAGGGGGCGCTGAGTGTACTCTGTTTATTGTATTTGTATGTTGTTTCTGTGGTCTGTGTTATTGTCCTTTTTGTTGTCAAACATGTGCTGTGTACGTGAAAAAGAATTTCCCTTTGGGGACAATAAAGTCTAAGTCTAAGTCTAAGTCTATTATCTGCTAATTTAAGCAAACCTTAAGTTTATAGCCCAGTGTGTGAGAATTACTTATCTAGTGGTGCGCTAACTAATTGCAAACAACCGAGTAGTGCTGTGTGGCACACATTATTATCACTACAGAATCATTTACTACTTAAAGGATTTTATATGGGGATACTGACTGCGCATGCGCAAACACACATTGTTAGGATGATATAAGAGGAAACGGCAGAGTAGAATTGTGCCTGCAATAGAGGGTGTGGTTTTGATCATAATATAGCGCAAAGCTGAGTCATGTAGTTCTTATGTCTAGCCAGGAGGTGGTGCTGTTGAGTCATTATAAGATTATATTTAAGAAATAATCACAATAAAATAAAGTTAAACATATATACAGTAAACTAATTATATAAATAAAATGATCGCATTATTACTTTCTGCTTTGCTACCCTGCTGATTTCACATCACTGCAAGAAACAGTAAATTATCTGACTCAAAATGAGAGGTTAAAATAGTTGCAAAATATACCAATTAAAAAAAAAAAAAACTAAATAAACTTCACTGTTGAATTGACTGAACTTATCGTCCAGCAGAAACCTGCAACGTCCTTATCAGCTTTGAAGTACCTCTTCCTCGTAATTTGTTTCCATCTGTTAAACGTTATACTCATGCACAGTCTCATTTTCTCCCGGTTTTCATTTCTTTTGTCTTTGCTTAGCCATTTTTCCTCCCTCTTGTGGTGCAAACAGTGCATTTCAATGGAAGACAGCACACAAAATGATCCATGGTTTTGCCTGTGGATCATTTGTCAAGTATCGTCAATTATCATTATAAATAACTCATTCTAAGCTATGAGAATGCTTCCATTTGGATGTGATTGTATTAGACTCCATTAAAATACATATTCATAAAAGCAATACTTGATTTTTGCAGATAAAAAGCCAAATGAGTTCAACAGGATGCCTTTAAACACAACTGAAAAATACAAAGGTTTATTTTTTTATTCCTACATGGATGACAATAAAAATGCTACTTTGTAATGAACGTTTCACTCCAATCAATGTGGGTAATATTACTCACTGACACTGACCAATGATTTTTTACTGAGGCATAATTTTTCATGACTTTAGAAGTAATTACATAAACCCAATCATTTCTCTTTATCAAATGTCATTTGTCTCTATCTTTTTTTTCTTTTCTGTCTTCTCTGCCAAGGTGTTAAGTGCACATCGGCCTATTATTGCTCTACTATTTCTGTCTCTGAAACTCGTTTCATCGCAGAGTAGAGGCAATACATGTGAAATGTTTCAGCCTTAAGGCAACAAACTGAATGCAGCCATCCATAGTTCATTAACCGTTTCTCAGTGCAGAGTGCTTCTCTACAACTCACATTTTAAGTGGTTATAAACCGGATTGCAAGGTGGTAGATGTCCGCTTTCATTTTTATGTGCCTCTCTGCACATATGTCTGTGTGTGAAGATCCAACTTTGGACCAAAGGCTAACTGTAATAGAAGCGACTTCCAGCTGAGCTTCAGCTGTTCTGATAAGGCCAGTCCACAGCTTAAGGGAATCTCTCTTCCTTTTATCCAGCTTTCTTTCTGTAGGTTATTCTATTTAAAGTGTTTTCCTCACTCCCATCTTGATATTTTTTTTCATCTCTGATTCATTCCTCTTTCTCTCCATGTAAAAACATGTTTTTCTGTCTCCATCTGTTTCTCTCTGATGTGGTGAATCACTACTATCAGTCAGCAGCAGTTTGTCGGCAAGAAATGGGAAAAACTCAATAAATAAAGACTTTGGCAAAGAATAAATAAATGTGCAACTTCATTCTTGTGTATTTCATTAATTTCTTCTGGCTTAACTGGTGAAATCTTGTCCTCTTTCAGTGTTTTGGAGCATGCATGTGCATGTTTAAGAGTTAGCATCCAGTCAGAGGCTGTAGGGGTGCTCCAGGCAGAGCTCTATACCTCTGGCTAACACATTTTTTTGCTGTTACTCTATGAAAGGAAGGTCACCCAGGAAAAAAAAAAAGCTGAACTTTTTGTGCAGTTATCTATTTTATACCAACTGTTAATGTGGAATAGTTTAGTTTAGTATTGATTAATAGATAGATTGGTATTATCCACTTTTAAACGGAGAGTGCATACTTCCCTGCCCCTTTGGCAGCTGTCGGTGTGATCGCACCTTTGGACATATAGACATGATGATCTAAGTCATCTGTATGTTTTGTAACATAATAATGATAATATGTTTGCTTCCTCATAAACAATGTTAGATTTTTTCATTCCTACCTGGAGTGGATACATCCATGTAGCTGTGTGAAACAGAAATGTGTCTGCATCACCCACTGTAATACAGTCTGCTGAATGGAAGCCAGTGAAGAGGAGATTTCAAGAGATCCAATTCGAGTAATAGTTTACATTTCTTTTACCTTTTCTTATAAAACTACAGCATCTGGTTCAGGTTTTGTGAGAAGAGTCTAGCTGCAGAGCTCCAGTGTGTGGACCATAGACTGTATATAAAGAGATGGACGGAGCCTCCGTGACGTTACCCATAGGTTTCTGAAGAGCTGAATTGAAGCTCGGTGGGCGGTTCCTACCATCGCCATCTTGGCAGAGGCATTCGCGTCATCTCGCCCGAAAAATACATATATGGGCAAAGAGGTGGAGCTGAGAGGGGCGCTGTGAGCGTCATGGTGGATGATTGACATGGAGTAAACTCTGAGATTTCTGTAGCAAAAAGCTAACTGAGCTAACCCGGAGATAACAGGAGCTAACCAGCTAATGGAGGTAAGCAGGCTAAAGCTAAGTCACGTTGTTAACCGGCTAAAAACCGTGGTTTTTCTACGTTCTTCTTACTTGAAGCGGGAGATTGGTATCTGTCAATCAAAAGGACACGCCCATAAATATGCCGAACTTCGAGATTAAATTACTTTTAAACGGGCGAATTAGAAAAAAATTCACTCCCCCCACAGTTGTCATGAAGGTAAACCTGACCTATGAACCGAAAATGGATTTTTGAACCAGGCTGTAAACATGTTTATTTCTGTCCTGAAGTTGGCCTTTTTTGACATGGGAGTCTATGGGGATTTGCTCTGTTTTGCAGCCCCTAGCGGATGAAGGGGGAACTGCAGTTTTATGCACTTCTGCATTGGCTTCACTTTTAACCACCGGAGGTTGCGGCTTGGTGGGGACAGTTCTGGCTAAAGCTAACTCCACCACAGTGCAAGAAGAAAGAAACTTTCCCACACCCAACGCTACCTGGGAGGTGATTAGACAGAGAAGGTTTGCCGACCACCAATAAAACACAAGTAGGAGAAGAGGAAGAAAAAAAAAGATAGACATTGACATTAAATACAATGAAAACTTAAAACATTTAAATTGAAAGTGTTGTTATGAGAAGGGCAGGAGACTCCATGCTTTTTCTATCAGTACTCTTAATTTTGTGAGTTCCGTGATCCGGACGGCAAAATGGTGGTTGTAACACACCGTCTGCCAATTTTGTTAGTTCATTTAATACACAAAAAGCATTTAAATCACTGTGTTTAATGTTATTAATGGCATGATGCAGAGAGTGGCAGGATGGTTATAATGATTAGAATGATTTGTCAGTGCATTGTATTGATAAAAATCTTTGGTTCTTCCTGCCATATGGTGGAGATGACATGAAAGAGGAGCCTGAACCAGAACTTTCCTCAACGCAGAGCTCTGCAGTCAGGCTGTCTTGGGTTTAGTTGAGTAATGACAAACTTTTAACTAAAGAAAGTGAAACTCTAGGCAAATTTTTAAAGTGTGTTTCTTTTGAACATCATCATAACAATATAATTTAAGACCGGTAACACCTGATGAACCTGAGGTCATAACTTCTTTGTAATTTACAGTGTTATTATCCCATTATAATTAGTTAATACAAATTGCTTTATATTGTTTATATTCTAAGTTAGCTTTCCAGTGTTTAACATTCAGTCATCCATGCTTGGGAATACTGAAGGTTTTTTGTTTTTTTTGGTTTTTTTTTCTATTTTTGGGCAGTGGAAAGAAAAACTGGGTAGTAATGAGATACTGGCCATGAACCAGTACTGTCTGGTTAAGCAATATGATTGACTTCGTCTTGGTATTATTTTGTCCCCTTGGATAGCAACACCTCATGTGCTGTCAAGGGGGCATTTCGTGTACTTTCATTATTAATCCAAATGAATCATGTTGTTGGCTTGGCATCTTTCTTTTAAACCGTGTTGTATGAAGAATGCTTCTCTGCAGACTAGCGCCACCTTTCTTTTATTATTACATCACACAAAACTAAGATGTGTGATTAAACATGACATAATAAAACTTGTGTTCTTTAAAACCACTGATGAAATGTTTTTTATTCACATACTTATTGCACAGTCACTCAGTGCTACAGCTCTTTTTTTTTTGTCTCATTCCACTTTTAAAACGGTGCTGATGCTTAAGCCTGAATCTGGCTATACAACCCAATGACGACTGGTCTGTTTTTCTTGACCCACCACATTGCAAAGTCAAAATATATATAGAATTTTCTTAAACCTCACAGCAGTATAATCAGAATTTTTATAAGATTGCATCAGAGGAAGGCAGTTTATTTGCACAAATCAGTTTAATGTCTGCTTTAAACAAATGTCTCAGTATTGTTACTGTAATGAATGAACAATATTGTAAACAACTGCTGATGTTAAAAATATGCACTCGCTGTTGTGTGTACTTTAATGTTGTAGATCAGATTTTTGTTACTTTTTTTTTTTTTTTTAAATTTAGGTTTAGTGACTCCTTTGAGACTCTTCTCTATAAAGCATGCCATGAGGAGTGCTCTTCTGTACTGGTCTGGTTGTTCTCCATAAATCCACCTCTACTGAGTTGATCTGTAATCTGCAGCAGCAAAGAGTCTGAGTTACTGTACCACATTTCCTGCTCCAAAGCCAAACAGAAAGAACAGGTTCTAAATCAGACACAAGCTGAAAACCAGCGCTGGAGTCACTTTGGTATGAAAGTGGAATTTGTTCTCGTACCTCTTTCAGTGAATCTAAACTTTTAAACAATGTTGTCTTGTTGACCATGCTACTTCTCCTCACCATTGTCGCTATGAGTCACCTTCTTCATCTTTTCTTCTTACTTGCCGCTTCCCTAAATATCAGTTTTTGTGTCATGTTTCTTCCCTCGCTCCCATCCCTCCATTATTTTTCCCTTCAGGCTGACTTCTTCCATTTTTACCCCTTTTCCCTCCATTTCATACACACCGAGGGCAGCACTTGACTGATAAGCCAAATGTCTTGAGAGCTTGTCAGCTCTCTCCAGATTGTGGGTGAAGCCTGTCATTACATCTGTCCTCCTCCAAACTACTCTTTGAAACTCACCGACGTGTGGGCTAGTGCTCAGCTCACTGTGGTGCGCAGTTTTAAGTGTGTGTGTCTATCTTGTTTCATTACAGCTGTGCTCAGACTTACTTGGCCGAGTGGATGTGAGTTAACTAAACTAACAATTTTACTAGGAAGTACATGATCATTTTCAGTGTAGGTGTCATCATATGCACTTTTCAGCCCTTTATAACCTTTGACGGGTGTCTGCCACCTTGTTCAGGAAAGTGGACAGTGTCCATTTGGCTGCCTGTCTGTGAATTTCATGTTATTTGGCACATTTACTGCTAAATGAACACAGTATTGAACAGATTCACTGGAAAAGACTTTTGTTCTCCATCAATTCACTTTTCATCTCTTCTCAAGTTTATTATGTGGCAAATGTGTTTAATACCCTTTTTTTTTTTTTTTTTTAAACTTCCCTTTATTTTTTCTTTTAGATGTACATCCAGACTACCACCCTGACAATCTCTCTCAGTCTGTCTGCCTCCGTTTCTCTGGGGATGCTCTACATGCCCAAAGTCTACATCATCCTCTTCCACCCTGAGCAAAACGTACCCAAACGAAAACGCAGCTTCAAGGTGAGCTGGACCCGTTTCTTAACAACTGGGCTCATCAGGGCAAGGAGTCATGCTCTGGTCACCACATGAACATCAGAATAATGATCATACACACCCAGTTTATGCAAGTACAATGAATCAATAGATGATTTTTCTTGCATAAATGAGTATAAACACACCAAAACCTAAATAGAATGAGAAACTGGATAAATGTTCACAATGCTGAAAACAAGTCTCTGTGTGTACGATGTGGTAAAAGGAGGGAAACTAAAGCTTAGCTCAGCTCCTGGAACAAAGTATTTGCATGTCTCTACAAAGCAACTAAAAGCGAGAAAGAAAAAAAAAAGCTCCCAGAAACTAGTGAAAAGAGAGAAAAAAAATCTGCCTTCTCTTCAAAGAAAAAAGCCAAAGGTTGGCACTGTTAAGTCAACAGAGATGTAAACCACCACAACGTAACCACTCATGTTTCAATTCATCACTCGAGAATAGGGAACACTAACATGTGGATGCAGGAAACCCGAGACACAGCGAGACGAAATGCAGCAGCAGTCAGGCATGATGGAGTTTCAAACAGGTGTTGGGCAAAAGAAAAAAAAAAACAAAACAAAAAAACAAAGAAATGGTTGGTTAAATACAGAAATAAAACATGGAACACCAGTGGAATATGTCACAGAGTTTATTATGGATCCATAATAGACTCCATGATTTTACCCATTTAATGAGGAGGGTGATGCTGATGGGAAGATGACGATGCATCTAAAAATACTTCTATGTGATATAATTCAAAGATTTCTGTTAATGTGTTGAACGCATGACTCCACAGGCCATCGTGACGGCAGCCACCATGTCGGGAAAACTGACCCAGAAGGGAGGTGATCGGCCAAACGGAGAAGTTAAAACTGAACTGTGTGAGAGCATGGAGACCAACAGTGAGTAAGAGAACACCAAAGTTTTATAATTACACATATAAACCACAGGAGATTAGCTCATGAATAATTCAACAAAATAATCCACTTTCCATAGTAGGATTTGTAATTATATCCCATCGTTCAGAAAACGTGCTGGGATTAAGCTTAAATAGATTAGAAAGGGTTAAAAATCAAGTAAATAAGCAAATGCAGACTTGATTGGTAAAAACCAAAAACAATGTTAGAATTGTGTTCTTACAAACAATTTTTCATTTAGCATTAGTAACTTGAAGTACAGTTGTTTCTTCACCTGTTTCACAGATGTTAGCTGTCATAGTGGTGCAAATGATTTTCTGAAGTATGTTGAAAAGAAAAACAATGTAAATGAAATGTATTCATGTGGCATTATTTCATTCTAGCCAAATAATTTCCCGACCCCCAACTGTTTCGAGTAATACTTTTATATTTCTTTAATTTCATGTCACAATAATAATAATTTCCCAATAGGAAGCTGCGTTAATACCTTCTGCTTCAAGGTGTCCAGCTCAGGCCTGCAGGGGCCAAAATCCTGCAGGTTTTCCATGTGTCCCTGCTCCAACACACCTCACTTTAAATAAGTCATAGTGTAGAACCTGATTGGCTCCACAAGGGCAGACTCTGAACACCCCGGTGTAGCTAAAACACAGCTGCTGCCACATAAAGGCTCTACTATTGCTTGAGTTGATTCCCTCTGTGGCAGCAGCTGTGTGTATATAGTGAGAGGAGTGTGTGTTTGTGTGTAAATGACCACGTCTCATTATGCTAACTTTTATTAGTCTGTGAATGGAACTAGATTTATGTCTAATGTGTCTTTATCTGCAATCAAATGAGCTCATTTCTAATCTGAGGGGTGCTTGGCATGTTTGCATGTGGGATGTGAGTCCTGCCTGCAAGAAGACAATAAGTTTCCAACATGTAAATTAAATAAAATGACCATTTTTGTTGCATCATGTGGAGGAAACACATTAACAGATGATTTATGGAGTAAATTATGAAAACCTACTATCCTTTTCAGTCTCAAAGCTATTTTACTACAGCAGCCGATTGTGCAAAAAACAAGGGGGAATGAGGAAAAAGCAAGCATATAACAGGAGTGCAGTTAGAGTCCTGTGGTGTTGCACAGACATCGACATTTACCACAGGATGCTTGAGGGGACAAGAGACATCCCGGGTCTGGAAGCCCTAACCACTGAAGTGGTCTACGGACGTGACAGTAATGCTGATCGTCTAAACTCAGATCTGCTGTTAACTGCCTTTTTCTCTTCTGTTTCTTTTCACCTGCTCCCTTTTTCATTTGGTTGCACACATTTTTTTTTTTTTATTTCCTTTCATCCTCAATTTGATCATTTCTTCCACAAACACACTGTTTCTGTTTGTCTCCATCTTCTGTACTTCACCCATTTCGGCGCAGCTTCATCAACTAAGACGACGTATGTCAGCTACAGTAATCATGCCATCTGAAGGGACCACGAAGGAAGGGGATTGGACAGGAGAGGGGCTGTGTCTCGGGGCAGGGCCAAGAAAGAGAGGGGGAGTCGTCGTCGTTCGAAGCCCATTGGGTGAAGAGCTGGCAGATGGACTGAGCGCCCAATGGAATCCAAGCATGAGACATTTTGTATTGTTCCCCATCAAAACCACAGAGGTGGGACCACATAAACAGCCAGTCAGTGTGCCTGCTTTGCTGCTGCTCACAGCTCATTGGTCCAACCATGAACTTACCTGTTAAAATGAAAAAAAAATTTTAAAAAATATGAAAAAAAAAAGAAATTATAAAGAAAAAACATGAAATGTGACGTACCATAGGACACTGTGGTGGACAGCAAAACTATTAAAACCTACAAATAGCTGAAAAAAACCCATAAAAGAATGGAAAAAGTTAAAAAAAAAAAAAATCAACTCAGAAACTGTGTAGACATTATATATGAAAGGGCGAAGGCGGGGCTCAATAAGAGATTTAACAGATAACATTTTAAAAGATATTTAAAAAGAGAAATGTAAGAAAAATCTATGAGACTCAAACATGTTTGCTGTTGTTCTCTACTTGTAAGTATTTTTGTGGTCGTGACGATTTTTTCATTCTTGTCTCACCGTTGTCTGATGGATCGCCCCTGCATAATGAGATGAGTGTGTTTCCTCCTGGTGTCTTGGCAAGCCAGGTTGTAGCCTTGGGTCGTGAACCTGTAAAATGCCATGGTTGAAGCATGCCAGTTTTTATACAAAAAGGAGATTTATTTATAATAAAGGAATGTTTTGCAAATGTTTAGATTTGTTGTCATGCTTTTGAGACCTCAGGCTGATTTGCAGAGCCTGTTCAAGGAGCAGGATTTCTGCAAAAGTGACATAAAGCTCATTGCAGCAACGCTGGCATAACATCTAACATTTTAGCAAAGGCTGCTATTATATATCTGCCAAAGCAGGCGTCTTAGCCTTAAAACACACGAGAACTTACAAATGTTTAAATGCACATGCTCCTACAGATGATGACATTGAAGAATAAAATTACAAATTACAACTGTCACAAGGAAACGGTGGGACTTACAGATTTCAGAAGAGAAAGGGGGAAGTTTAATGGGTACCATGAATTTTTGAGCTTACATCTTTTTTTTTCTTTTTTTAGTGTTACCTGATTTTTTTTTTTTCCCGTAATGTGGAGACAGAATGCTAAATATAAAGGTTTTGTTGTACAAGCACAGAAAAAGAAGTATGCCTGCAGCTGAAACTATGTTTTTCAACTGCAAAGTCTAAGATTAGCTGGTATAGCTATTATGATAGGAATTGCTTTGAAAGTATCTTCCACAGATTAAAAAAAGTCAAAATGCAAAGTTTTGCAAACTTCTGTGTTGCTATTCACTTGAAAATGTGACTCCCAGTAAGAAAAAAAAAACAAAAAAAAAACAAGACAACATTAGTGGACGCATCGGACATGAATTTGACTTTTACTCAGAAAAGAGACAAGGTGCAAGACAGATTTGACTTCTGAACTAGGGTACCAAAGGGTAAAAACCTGTCAAACGACAGTAGTGCCACTTTAAGATGACTCTCTGGACGGCTTAGAATAGAAAAAAGAAAAGAAACGCTTATAGTTGGTGTTATTCAGCTTTTTGCAAACATTAAACAAAGTTTATTTAGTTTGACCCATTTTCCAATTTTGGAAATGCTGCAATTAGGTTGTGTATTTTTTTTTTTTTTTTTTCAGTTTCAGGTTTTTAAAGAACTAACTATCAAAGTGCACAAGAGATAAAAGGGTGGAAATAACATTTTAATCCTCTTATTAGAAGGTGTGATGACAATTTTCAGTTCTTAAAATATGCTCTACATATGGAGTCAAAAAGGTCTTTCACATATTTGTTAGTTTTTAACAACATATTGTGACCTGTTTGGTAATGCCATCAATTGAGTCTGTATGTTGTCATGAAGCTCATTCATTCATTCATTCATTTTCCGAACCGCTTATTCCAATTCAGGGTCGCGGGGAAGCTGGAGCCTATCCCAGCCGGCTTTGGGTGACAGACAGGGCACACCCTGGACAGCTCGCCAGTCCATCGCAGGGGTCATGAAGCTCTCTTGTCCTTTTATGTTTAGGAGCAAATCTCTCTTTTTAACGCATGGTTTTACCTCATGCTGTCTGACTGCACCACGTTGTAATGCAACAGCAGAGTCTTACAATGAACTGAAATTAGATTAGTTCACATATTACCTTTTAAAAAAGACCATCCTCAAAGTATTAAACAATGCAAAAATGTTGTATCTAGGATGTTTAATGCAAGTGACTAGTTCACAAAATGATTCACCATTCTGCAGCTAAATGTGAATACAGATGCTTGTTCAGAAGTTAGAGTATAACTGAATGGTGTGGACGGGTGTTCGGCAAAATAACAGTATCATTCAGTTTATAATCAAAGCAAAAAAAATGTAAAAAGAAAACTTTGGAATGTTTCCATAGATGGGAAGTGCGTTGACTGAAAAGGAAAGAGAAGGAAAATGTTGTGAATGCGGTTGCGCAACTGCAGAGGCACGTTTGTTAACCTGTAACTCAGGTTGTCGTTGTACCTTAAAGCCAAAGGTATTATTATTTTTCTGTCACTTTTAAGTTGTTATGTCAAAATTTAAGTCCAAGAACACATTTAAGCTGATTTATTTGCTGCTGCTGTCGTTTGATTCCCATCTCAGAGGTTTTCATGTCACTCATTAAAAGCCACTCTGGGAATTGAGAGATATCTCCATCTGGAGCAGATGTCAGTAACTCCTCCTAATGAAATGCATAACCACCAGGGGATCTCTGGCTACATGTGCCAACGCTTGTCCATCATTGCGCTTGAAAATCTGTTGAAGAGTCCGTCCTGATATTCCCTGAAAGAAAGCAGATGGTCTCAATTTGACCACGCTGTTGCTTTGTGAGTGATGCAGCTGGTTTGTGTACAGGATGGATTTTGGTGCAATTAATTAGTGAGTCAGATGGACATAAGTGCCAGAGCGCAGGTGTTGAAGGTGTGGTTACTTTAGATGCAATTAGAAAGTAAATATATTCTCTATGATAGAAACTGAGAATTCAGTGTTATCAAAGTAAAAGTTAACAGTCTGAACAAATAGTCGATCATGTAAATGACTGCTAGTTATTGTTAATATTTTTTCTTCTTTTTTTTTCCTTAATAAATTATACATTATTAACCTGCCAGCCATTGTTAAGTTTAGACTTGCGCCAAAAAGACTGAAATTGGTTTAAATGAGTACGTTAAAGCTGGGGTAGTTAATCTTGCACAGACATTGTTTTTTTTTTACTCTGGGTAAAGTGGTTCGTCATCCTGATAGTACTCTTTACATTTTGTAATCATGAACAATATGAAATATAGTAAGACCCCTCAGTTTACTGTAAATCTGTAAAAACTCTGACCAATCCAAACGTTCAGACCAAGGAGCCGAGGCGGGCTGGACGACGGTCAGGCGGAAGCGTACCAGAACCCACTGGCCACGTTTCAAACAGATTTTCCCCGCTCGGCGACACACCCGCTGAGGTAGAAACCCTGATTAGAGGTAGTTCCATAGTCAGAAAAGTGGCACTAGAGACACCGGGGACCATAGTCAAATGCATCCCTGGGGCCAGAGCGGGCGACGTCAAATCGTATTTGAAACTGCTGGCTAAGGCTAAACGTAAATACCGTAAGATTGTAATTCACGTCGGCAGTAACGACACCCGGTTACGCCAATCGGAGGTCACTAAAATTAATGTTACTTCTGTGTGTAACTTTGCCAAGAGCATGTCGGACTCTGTAGTTTTCTCTGGTCCCTTGCCAAATTTAATTAGCGATGACATGTTTAGCCACATGTCATCTTTCAACCGCTGGTTGTCTAGGTGGTGTCTCGATAACAACGTGGGTTTTATAGATAATTGGAGCGCTTTTTGGGGAAAGCCTGGTCTTATTAGGAGAGATGGCATCCATCCCACGTTGGATGGAGCCGCTCTCTTATCTAGCAATATGGACTCTTTTATTAGTCAGCTAAATTGACAACTCAGGGTTGGGACCAGGAGGCAGAATTGTTGTCCTACACACTTTTCTGCATCTTCCCACCTGCCATCGCCCACCCAAAACCCCCTTCCGACCTTACACTCCCCAGCAGTAAGAATTAGACAACACAAAAATACTTTTGGGGTTAATCGTGAAAACCTCATAAAAATAAAAACAATGGATCTAATAAAATCTGAAAACAACACAATAAAGTGTGGCCTACTGAATATCCCTCCCAAATAAGTCTTTATTAGTCAATGACTTGATAGGTGATCACCACATTGATTTATTCTGTCTTAAAGGGAAAACTGGTTACAGCAAGAGGATTATGTTAGTATTAATGAAGCTACGCCAGCTAACTATTTAAACTTTCACATTCCTAGAACTACAGGCAGAGGAGGAGGTGTTGCAGCTATTTTTCAGTCAGAATTATGAATTCGTCCTAAGCTCAAAACTAACTATAAATGTATCTCATCCAAAATGGAATTCAGAAGAACCACTCCTTTTAGCATTATTGTATCGCCCACCTGGACCTTACTCTGAGTTTCTGACCAAATTCTCTGATCTCTTGTCTGAGTTCGTGCTGACTACTGATAAAATCATTGTACTAGGTGATTTTAATATTCATGTTGATGATGAAAATGATAGTTTAAACATTTACTTTAGCTCTATTCTAAACTCAATTGGGTTTTCACAAAATGTTAATGGTGCCACTCACTCTCATGGTCATACTCTTGATCTGGTTCTAACATATGGTATTGAGACTGATAAGCTCAAAGTTTTTCTTAAAAACCCTGTCTTGTCTGATCACTTCTTATTAACCTTTGAATTCACTTTATTTGATTACTCACTGACCAAAAATAAATTTTACTATAGTAGATGTTTATCAGACAATATTATTACAAAATTTAAACAATCAATTGAATCAATTTTTTCACCTCTACCATGTTTTAGCATGACGGAGAGTCCCCTTTTAAGCTTTACTCCTGCTCAGATTGATCAACATGCTGATACTATAATAGCTTCAATGCGTACAACCTTGGATAATGTTGCTTCCCTAAAGAAGAAGAAATTAGGTAAGGAAATTATGAAGGCTCCCTGGTTTAATTCCCAGCTTCGAGCTCTAAAACAGGCGTCAAGGCATTTGGAAAACAGATGGCGCTCATCAGGATTAGAGGAGTCTCGCTTAACTTGGACAGAAAGTTTAATTGTATACAAAAAAGCCTTACGTACGGCAAGAACAGCTTATTATTCATCACTGATAGAGGAAAACAAAAACAACCCTTGGTTTCTTTTCAGCACTGTAGCCAGGCTTACTAGGAGCCGGAGCGCTGTGGAGCCATGTATTCCTTTCTCACTTAGCTGTGATGATTCCATGTATTTTTTCAGGAATAAAATTGATACTATTAGAGATCAAATTCACAATACTCTTCCTTATACCTATAATGTTGAGCCTGTTGTGGTCTCAGAAGCATCCTTAGAACCAGGATCTGACTTGTGTCTAAATAGTTTCTGTCCTGTCCAACCCTCTGAATTAACTAAAATAATAGCTTCATCTAAACCATCCACCTGTATCTTCGACCCTCTCCCAACGAGCCTCTTTAAGGCTCGTTGGGAGCCCTTTAATTTCCCTTTAATTGACACATCACTATTAAATCTTATCAGTATGTCTTTAGTGACAGGATATGTACCACAATCATTTAAAACTGCTGTAATCAAGCTTAAAAAGCAATCTCTGGATCCAGAGGTGATAGCAAATTATAGACCTATATTTAATCTCCCGTTTATGTCCAAAATCCTGGAGAAAATAGTTTCAGCTCAACTACATGCCCACCTAAGCAGAAATAATTTATTCAAAGAGTTTCAGTCAGGATTTAGAGCTCATCATAGCACTGAGACGGCATTGGTGAAAGTTACTAATGACCTTCTTATGGCCTCAGACAAAGGACTTCTGTCCGTACTTATCTTACTTGATCTTAGTGCTGCATTTGATACAGTCAATCATAACATTCTGTTACAAAGATTAGAACAGGTAATTGGAATTACAGGTACAGCGTTAAGCAGTTTATCTGATAGACTTCAGTTTGTTCATGTAAATGACAAGTCCTCCTCACAAACTACAGTAAGTCATGGAGTTCCTCAAGGTTCTGTACTTGGACCAATACTCTTCACGCTATATATGCTCCCTTTAGGCAAAATTATTAGACAACATGAAATAAACTTTCATTGTTATGCAGATGATACTCAAATATACTTATCCTTTAAACCAGATTAAACAAATCAGCCCGATAGGCTACAAAATTGTCTCATAGACATAAAGACTTGGATGTCTAGAAATTTTCTCCTCTTAAACTCAGATAAGACTGAAGTAATTCTCGTTGGATCTGAAAAACTCAGAGCTAAATTTTTCAGTTTTGTAATGAACCTGGATAGCATTACTTTAGCTTCCAGTGCTACAGTGAGAAACCTTGGAGTAATATTTGACTCGGACCTGTCCTTTGGCCCACATATTAAGCAGGTTACTAAAACAGCCTTCCTTCATTTACATAATATAGCCAAAATTAGGGACATTTTGTCTCAGATCGATGCAGAAAAACTGGTTCATGCTTTTGTTACTTCGAGACTAGATTACTGTAACTCTCTATTACTGGGCCGTCCTAAATATGCCCTGAAAAGCTTTCAGCTGATCCAGAATTCTGCAGCCAGAGTCCTGACCAGAACCAGCAGGAGAGATCATATTTCTCCAGTTTTAGCCTCTCTTCATTGGCTACCTCTTGGATCTTGAATAGAATCCAACCCCATAACAGTGTTGCATCATTAACATGTATGTCTCCTGTCTCAGCAGGTCTCCCTGGCCGGGAGTAGCAGTTCCTGTTGTCTGTTGTCTTTCTGTCCTGTCTCTCTGGCTGCCTGTTCTTGAGCCAGGTTCTGCCGGAGGTTTCCTTCCTGTTAAAAGGGAGTTTTTTCCTTCCCACTGTTGCCAGTGTGCTTGCTCAGGATGGGAAATTGAGTTGGACCCAACTCAATCTGTTTGTTTCCTTATATAGGCTATTATGAATTGTCTTTCATTATATTTTCTTCTCTGTCTGTAAAGCGAGATGAGAGATGGCATTGCCGTGATTTGACACTATATAAATAAAGTTGAATTGAATTGAATTGAAAAATACAAAGTAGTGAAGGAGAAATTTGGAAGGCAAACATGGCTGAGAAAATGCAAGAAGGATTTCCCTGACCCGGCTTGGTTTGTTTGCCTCCTCCCGCTGAACAGCCGAGAAAGAGAAAGTAGTTGGTAGAAAAAGCTGCGAACTAGAAAAACACTCGGAGAGAGCAAATCTCCGCCACAGCCTTTATAAAATTCCTGGATCCAAACGGCGAACCAGATCACCACCAAAATTATACCTTGACACATTTCCAACAAATCTTGAGAATTTAATTTAATTCTGTCCATCAAGTTTGCAAAATATTATTATAAAAATGTTAAATACTTTCTGAACAGTTAAAAAAAAAAAAAAAAAATACATAGAAAAATATGGCATTTTCTTGCAGTGATTGCAGCCTTGAATTGTGGGCTTTTAAAAGGTGGCCTTATTCCTTTTTTCTCCCAATGGGGCCTTGTCAGGTAAAAGAACACTTAATGAATTTTTAAACACAAAAAGGGGCCTCACTGCACATGCTGTATTATGGCTTGAATAAGTTTTTTTTTTTAACAAAAAGGACGAATGGATCAGTTAATCTTATCGTTTGATCACTTCCATTGGGGTTCGTTCTTCATCAGTCATCTTTGTTATGGAATATTCCTGGTTTTACTTGACTCCACAGTGTTTCCTTTGTGGGAAAATATAGAAGCAATAATCTGCATCATCATCAGTGAAATGATTCAATTACCAATGTGAGACTGCTACTGGTGCAGCCACTGGAACAGGAACAAGTGCGAGGCTGAAGAAAACTGATCTCATTGCAAAAACACACTTCCTCCCACTTAACAGGAGTGTTTTTAAGTGTGTGAGTTGTTTGTCTCTATGAATAAAGTACTGAGGTTCCAGTGCCTCAGGGGAGACCTGCTTGCTCGATGGTGTTGCCATGGCATCCACACCAGATGTCATTCAGTCATAAAGTTCTGATCTGGCTTGTATGTTTTCTGCATCGCTGGATTACTGTTAGGAAGTCTACTTACTGGTAAATCTGCTGTGAAATACCAGATAGAAGCAAAAGATTGATGTTTTTTAATACATTTTTATGGCCTTATAGGAAGAAATAATTTTCTTTAAGATGGACTGATGTTAGACTTCTATGTAAGAGAAATATCTAATTAATTATGTTTTGTATCATCAGTTTTCAGCAGTTTTTGCATGTAATAAGTGTCTAACATCATAAACTGGCTGATTTAGCCAAAGTTGATTGAAAAAGATTTTTAAAAAGAGGATGAAAGCAGCCTAATTCACACAGAATAAAATCCTCAGAATATCTGAAAATATACAACACTGATAGACAAGTAAATGGCATTTTGACCGTAGCTACTTTTGTCTTATTCTGTTCTCTGTTTCAGTACTTACACACTTTATAGACACTCATTAGGTTTTGAAATTATAGCTTGATAGTAAATTTAGTGCAACAAACAATGAATGTTCTGTGATGGCAGGTTAGCAAAGTGATCCAAATCACTGGATATCATGGGAAATTAGGTTCATTTTAGATCCTCTTGGTGTCTTGGTGCTCAGACTTTCTCCTTGCTACATAACACATGCCGAGATCAGTCTCACATACATTTGTCTCCATATGCTCAGATTTATTTGTAGATAGTCGGTTTATTCTTGAACATATTGGGGAAATTTAGAACATTTAAAAATGGATCTGAATCTGATGTGAGAACAACTGATTTGCATTGTTTATCTTTAGCTTCTTTACTGATATCACTCTTTTTTTTTTTTTTTTAGCACGCATTCCTCTCGCCTTTAACGGTTTCACAGGTTGTCTTTTGGGACATAAAGACATCATTAGTTCCATGGCATGCGAAGTGTTAGTTTCCCTTCCCGTTTATTTCTATTTGATGTCACTTGTGAACAATTGTTTCTGTCAGTGCTCCGTACACATGTGTGTGTGATTGTGTGCGTGTAAAGTACCCTGGTGAGTAAACACGGCACCTGGGAGAGACGCCAACGACAGAAATGTCTCACCCGTCAATCAAGCGCTCCTCGCACTGTCATGCTGAAGAGGAGGAGGGAGAGAAATCTGAGATTCTTCCATCCTCTTAATGAGGAAGGCCTCCGTGTGGGAGTTAAGAGTGCTCAAGGAACGGAACAGTGATTTGAGAAGGGAAACAAAGAAAGAAAAACAGCCCGCATCTCTGTGTTTAAGGTTTCTCAGGCATTGTGTGAAACCTCCCAGCCGAGACTTTATCGTAATTAGCTCTGTCAGATGGCCTGCGCCAGGGGAAGTTATTACCTTAAATAGACTCACCAGTGATACGGATCCTGGTTCCTACAGATGTTTGAATGCCTGTTGAAGTTACAGCTGGCTGGCACCAGTGTGGGTGCTTTTCCAGTTTTGTAAGTCTAATTAATGAAGCGGAATTATAATGAATAAAATGGAAGATCTTTCAAATAAAGTATTGAACACAGGGTTCAGTGCACTACATGCTACGCATCTCTCACTTAGCATTAAAAAGAAAGAGACTGTGTTTGCAATCCAGCAAGGTTAGAATAATGTGATGTGGATCTTCACAAAACACTGTATAACAGGATGAGTTTTGCTGAATACATCCCTGCTAATATTGTGGAAATACTTGACAATAATATAGAAGATGCTAAAGATGAAATGTGCCACAAATTAAGATTTTAGTTTGAGACCAGATGGTCGATGCAGCCTGATCACAATGTGGCAAAACAGGCGAGCTAAACCCCTTTGACTGTGTAAGTAAGTGTCCCTGAGCTAAAACCACAACGCTGCCCCACAATCTGTAGGTCAGAGCATTATTTACCAATCAAGGAGTCTCAGATCTTCCATTGGCCTCTACAAATGGGCAACCTACTGGTCTGTGCTTCAGGAAAGTTCAACTATGAACTTGAATGGAATGAATGGAAGCTCTGAACAAGGCTCATTTCGGATTCTGCCACCCCAACCTCCCTAAATACATATTTCATATTTCCAAGCTACGTTTTGCATCTTTTTCCTGTAAGAGTGACAAAAAAAAAAAAGTGTTGGTATGTTTGTGTGGTATTTGGAATAACAGTAGGCAATACCAGAAATTATCCAGCCAGGTCTGTCAGGCCAACTGTCTCGCAGATTTGAAATGTTTCTTAGGGACACATTCACATCAGCCTTTTTTATTCAACTCCGAACCAGTTTGCTCGGAAAGTCTGCTTAGTTTGGGGAGCTGTGATTTGGACCAAGGAAGCGGACTCGGCCCGCCTACAAACACAGGTCTTGGCGTGTTTTAGGCAGACCAAATACAAGAAGCAGACTACAAAAGAAAAAGTCACTTTCTGCATTTGATGTTGCATTGCATTGTGGGTAAATTGCAGTGTATTTCTGCAGTATACTTATGTAAGACAACATAAAAAAAAAAAAAAACAACAAAAAGCAATAGTTTCATGCTCCTAGTAACTTGCAAGTGATTTTTCTTCTTCATGCAAGTCTTATCCTCTTTTTTTGCTAAATATTAGTGCAGCGCCACCTTTGGTGGGAATGGGGATATACTATTGTAAAGGTTTGGTGCGTTAGTCCAAAGTGCAGCGTAAATGCAATCTCGGTCTGAATTGATACACCCCCTGACAACTGAACAGAGTTCCCAATCGGATCGAGTCTAGCGGACTATCCTGATGTGAACGCACCCTTAATTACATGATATATTGGAGATCAAAGATACATTTATTTTAAATAATGTGAGTTGCAGGCAAGCATCTAAAAGCTTAGGACGGTAAGTTTTGAAAACTACATTTAGTTAACCATTTAAATAAGTGTAAAAGTATCATCTCAATCTGCCCAAGAAGACAAGTTAAAAGGTCAATAAAAACAATAAAAATTACATGAATTTTATAGTAGATTAATTTTTTTTATTTGAAAAAAAAAAAGTTTTTTTTTTAACAAAAAATCTATTTTAAAATTGTGAAGCAAAGATATCCTGATTTCCAATTTTTCAATTCGATTTTCCAACTCCTAATGTCAAGCTATTAAATGTACCCTTCTGAACTAGTTTAGTTATTCTGACCTCATGCATGTTAGCAGCGGTATAGTCAGTTGCATAAAAATTCCCCGTCTCTTAATAATTGTCGTTGGCTGTTATTAGCTTTATTTACAGTGAAAGATTCAGTGGTGCCTACCTGAATCCCACATTCTGCTCCGTCTTGTTTTCTTAATTGTTCTTGGCAGCTCAGCCGCATTGTGATTAACTGCACAGTTGCTACAGCACCTGTCCCGTTCAAATCGACATGCAAGTCCTGCAAGTGACTGAGACATGTTGACTGGGTTATCGCAGCAGATCCATCAAGAAAGGGTTTGTTTCATAGCTTTATTTTCTCTGATAACTTCTTTATTTCCCAAGGGTAAGTGGGTACAAGGGTAAGGCTTTCTGTCATGCTACTAAAAACAGTATTTTGAGACAATTTGGCTCACAGGACTTTCTTTGTTACTCTTTTCAGGACTGGTCATATTTGGGTATTTGATTTGGTTCAATTTTGAAAAACGTAGTGTGAACTTTTTCCTTAATGACCATGTTTTTACTGTTACTTTCAGCATGTGGTTGATTTTCAGTTTGAGTGCAGCAAATTGCCATTATATTCAAAATGCTGCTTTATTTACACTTTACTTCATTACAAATCAGCTACTCTGCTCCCAGCATAATCATAGGCTAGAGCACCTTTTGATCTCCCCTACTGCATACACATGTGGATCAACAAAGATGCTTTTTTTCTTCAGTACAAAGGAAAATCCAGTTCCTTTCTGACTTAAGGTAAGGTATTTATGGGAATATAAAACTCCATGTTTGCATCTGTACCATGTCCACTTCTATCCATCCTGTAATGTGATGCCCTTAAAACCCAGCTGATGACTAATTTGAGTAATAGGAGAGCAGGGCATTTCATTATAAGTCCCTTGTCCTTCTCTTTTGCTATCATAGCAGAACATCTGTCGCTGAGGGCTCAGATTATCTCTGCAACTGTAAGGTCACATGTTGACAAGATTTGGAGATGCGATGGTGACAAGTCCGTGGCTCACACCTATAGAAGCAGCTGCTGAGCTGACTCATGCTGTTAATAGCTCCTGCGCTGCCTGCATAGTGTTAGCATCTGGCATATGTTTCAGCAGAAGATGGCTGCCCTAAATCTTGTGAGAAGCAGAGCAAAGGCATATTTATTTTCAGTGAGAAGAGAGAAAGGAAAAGTGGGAGTGCTTGTGGAGAAAGGGATAACTGGAAAAAGGAAAAAATAGAAAAAGGAAGAATGAAAGATTACACATTGAGTATTTCAGGCTACGAAGATATAAACCAAAACCATACATCTGTGACTTTAGCTTCATTCCTAACAGTCGACATGAGGCTTAATGCTCCCTGAAAGAGGATAAAAATGAGATGTGTGACGGTAGAAGGAGGGGAAAGCGAAAAAGAATCTCTCCTGGTTTTTAGCTTGCTGCATGGCAGTATGCTTAGCCTCTGATTAGAGCTCGCTACATGTGGTTAACATCTGCAGTAGCATGTGGCTGTATAAATATTAGCTGGCAATCTAAGCTGTGCAGAGGAGACTGTGAACGTGGAGCAGGTGTTTTAACAGGCCTGTGCTTTATGAGATATTAACACATGGTTCCGGTTGACACAACTCTTGCAAATTAGTTTTACATCTGTAACACTTAAAGAAAGAAAGCTAAAGCTAAAGCTTTCTGTCAACATTGTTCAACTGAGTTTGTTGGATGTCTTTCTGCTTCACAGATGTTTTCCTTTTGAACCGACCAAACTATTTGTGTAATAACAATGCTAATAGCAGGCATGCGTATGCTACCATTTGGTGTTTGTAAATGAGACTTTGATGACTCATCTCTGCTTGTACATGCTATAAATAGATGCATCTTCCTAACACCTTGGATCTAGTGTTTAAATCCATAAACGCCCTCTTAAATTGACTTTCATTGGGACCCTGATGTGTTGTTTGGGTCAAAATGATAAATCTGATTATTCCTGATAAGATTTAAAATGCAGTTTGCATTTGCAAAAGAATAAAACAGCAGATGACGGCACAAAACGATACTAAGAAACGGTACCTGAAAAGATAAAGAAATGCCTGGAACTTTCTCAAGACATGACAGATTTCTTGTCAAGCATGTCTGCTGATTTTTTGTCTCACTAAGTCAGTCCATACAGAGGAAGGGGGGGGGGGAATAAAACCCCCAATACCATCTGTCTGACAATAGGAATTAATTTCAAATCACGCTTATGTCTCCCCGTTGAATGTAATTGCTTTTTCAGGCTGCACTTTGCTAGTGAGAGGCTTGACGGTGAAAATGAAGCTGACGCACAATCTCGTCCTCTATTGTACGTT
Organism: Telmatherina bonti; assembly: GCF_933228915.1. Classification (NCBI taxonomy): domain Eukaryota; kingdom Metazoa; phylum Chordata; class Actinopteri; order Atheriniformes; family Telmatherinidae; genus Telmatherina; species Telmatherina bonti. The sequence goes on along the minus strand of NC_136632.1, from coordinate 12,189,838 downwards.
GGAGTGCAAGCCGCACATGTTTTGTCAGGGATTTGTCACAGTCCTTTGTCTCGAAGAATGGGTGACTTTGCTGATGTCACTCGTGCTGACCAGATTTTTTTTTTTTCCTCCTTACAGTTTTGAAGAGCTGAACTAAAGAAAGGTGGGAAGAGAGAAGGTGAAAAGTGACGACAGAGAGCAAGTCAGGGGTTTTGTCAAGCAACTCGTCTGACAGAATGAGTAAAATTAGTTTGAAATAGCAGGAATTACATAAAGATTTAGACAATTTGTGATTGCTATCAAACCAGTCATAGTAGTTTGACAGATGAGTGACGTCATCTGCAATATGGTGTGCCCTTCAGGCTATCCTGGTGGTGAATATATCCAAGGGAGGGAAGAGGGGTTGCTACTCATCTTCTCCACTGTGTGCTGCAGGGTCTTTTGGCTGGATGTGGTACCACACAGTTATGCAGCTGATGAGCATGCTCTAAGTAGGGGAGCAGCTGCAGGTGGGCATGTTGACAACCAGGACTCTGACTGTTCTTTCTACTGGACTTTCTTTGCCACCTTATATAGTGTCAGTGCTCCAGGAGACATCGTCTGCCATGTCTCAGCATGAGCAGCACTGAACCTCGGTGCTGCTCACTTTTGTTCCATTGTGAGTGGAGCTTATTGCGAGTCTGCGCTCCCAATAACCTCCAGTCTCCACTGTCTTTTCCCATTGCATCAGATGGCCTGTACACACATGTCATTCCTGCAGTTTGATTTATTATTGCTGTTGATGGGACCAATCACAGTTGTATTATTTGCAAACTACCACCCTAGGTCAGCACTGTATGTTGTGGTGTGTTTGCTGGTTCAATAGAGCAAAGACTAGGGGGGGGGCTAAGCACATATCCTTGAGGGTTCCCCACATTCAGTAGTCAGTAAGCGTGTTTAGCAGCCAGTTTCCATGCACATTTTGGCAAAAACATGTCGATTTGATCAATGAATGAATGTTTTTGACATTATTGTTTTTTTACTGCAACATTGATTGGGAATGCAACCCATGACGAATTACTGTTCTTACATTTATGGATTCACACATCATTTTTTTTTTTCTTCATTCTTTTGCTTTTTGGCTTTTTAGTTGACACCACTATGATGTCAAAAATGGATTGCTGTGTGCAATATTTTATTAACACACTTTTTTTTTATGGGGAATGAGATACACAAGTACATGTGAACAACCAAGTTGTCACTGCATAAGTGGCTTACATTACATATAGTGTAAGCTAAGAAACATTCCTGTTGGTTGGTTGGACTGGTAGCTAAGGCATGTAAGGTCAGGATAAAGCTATTTATTTTGATTTTTAAAATCACTGCATTGGTTTCAGGATTGAATTTAAGGTTCTTATAGTTGTTTACAAATGTCTTTATGGACTTGGGACTTCTTATTTATCAGTGCTTTTTTTAAGCTATGAGCCCTCACGGACCCTGAGGTCTTCTGGTACCAGCCTTTTCAATATACTAAAAGTTAGAACCAAAACATACGGTGAGACCCCATTACAGTTTTATAGTCCTCACCTTTGGAATTGCCTGCCAGAGGACCTGTTTTTGAAAATACTCACTTTTTTTTGTTTAGCTTTTACTTGAATTTTTCTTCTCTTCTTATTTATTTGTCTGTTTATTTATTTTTTTCATATTTATTTTTCATTGATTTTTAATATTTTATATATCATTGTCTTACCTAATTTTAGGACATATTTTATGTACTTTGAATGTATTTACATATTAATTTGGTTAAATCCAAAATTGTTTTAATTATTGTTTTACAGAATTATTGATTTAGTTATTTTATCTTGTGTGTCTTTATTTTATCTTTTTAGCTCCAGTGTTTCTTTTTCCTCATCAGGATCCTCCGTGTTTGTCCACTGCACCTGTTTGACCGACGGGATCATTGTGGCCGGGGTTCTACACTGCATCTGCACTGGATCCCGGCTTACCCCGGCCTGGGTGTTCCCTGCGGCTGTGTGTCTGTGGGTCGTTCCTGGTACGGCTCATGACATGGACGGATTCCCCAGATGTTGTTACCTCACAGCAGTGTCAAGCCAGATGCAGAGATAGAATCCTGAAGTTAGTTTTTATTTTGGCATTAATGGTCAGGGAAATGGTCGGGTTGGGTGTGTGTCTGGGTAACTTGCGTGTATGTTTTTAAGTGTGAAACTGTTTTTATGTCGTGAAGCAGTTTGATATGCTTTTGTATGAAAAGTGCTATCCAAAAAAAGTTTGATTTGATATAATGAATGTCATACTAACTTCAAAGACTCAAAGTTTGATTTCTCATACTTTTGAAAGATGAAAATGTAAAAGAAAGCAGCTTCTGTAGTTTTCTGTTGTTTGCAAGATATAAAGAATTATCTTTAAATTATCTTTCAATTCTGTTTCTCCAAATCTTCTATGTTAGTGAGGCATTACTACCTGGAGAGCTTCTGTCATGGCCTTCGGTTTTGGTTCCAAAGACTTTCTGCCACTTGCCTGACATCATGTCCTTGTGTGTTTTCTCACTCTTGTAAATACTTCACTGTTCAGTTGTGTCTTGGTAGTTTGTGTGTATTTCTATCCTATCTTTTATCTTATCACGTGCCAGTTTGTTAACTTACCTCTCAGGCCTCTATGCCCAACATTTCCTGGTATCTTCATTTTTTTTTTTATTCACTTTGGTGGGATTCTTTTTTTTTTTTTTTTTTTTTTTTTTTTTTTTTTTAATCAGGTGGTAGTCTCTGCTTTGTCTTGAGTTTGCAACCATATTTTCTTGTCTTTTAATCTCAAGTTCTTTTGTTTTTATTTTGTGTGTTCTTTTACGCAGTAATGAAAACTTCAAGGCAGTTTGCCCCAGAGTGACCAGCAAGGCCACTCCAGCTACTTACCTGCATAAATACAGTATGTAGTTATGTCATAATAGACACTTACCAGACCCTCTATCACTTTATCTGTTGCACTGGCATCTGTGTGAGTTGCAGCATCAGTAGTTGAAGAAAAACTAGACACAGGTAGCAGGGCTAAATGAAGACATGGGTTGTCATGTTCCTGTGACAGAATGCTTTTTTTGATTACATCTTAGCAGAAAGACATCTGATGTATCCCGTCTCTGACATTTCTCCCAGTGTTTGTTGCTGGGAGGTGTTTTGGCACCTTGTGAGGCAAAATTGCTGGTTTCAGCCTCTGTTTAAATCTGTTCAGCCCCATTAGCTTTTTTTTCTTGCAGCTGCAGTCAACAAAATGACTCAAAGCTCAAATGCATTGGGGGAGACGTGTCAAATACATAAATGTGAGTTTTGATAAAGTTGTTTCTGTCCTCCAGTTTTTTTTTTTCCCCCATTCAGCTCTTCTCTTCTGATTGCTCAGAAAGTAGTGAAGACACTTTTTCCATGTCTCAATGCCTCCTTTTGACAGGAAACCAAAGTAGCGCAGTGCAGCATGGCTTCTGCATATCAACTGTTCAAAATGTTCAAAAGGAAAAAGTCACATTTTCCTCACTTTGTCTTGAGAACAGCTGGTTTACATCAACATCCGAGAATGTGTTGCACAGGGAAAATATAGCAGCCTTCACTGGTCAGAAAGGTTGCAAAGATAGAACATTTTAAAAATAATTAGGCATTTTGACACGTCACTCATAATTAATTTCAGTAGAAGAGGGCAAAAATAACACCATGGACTCACCTACCCATGAATATCCCTTCCAGAAGGAATAGCCTCCACACCATGGCTTGGCTTTCTTGCCTACTTCTGATGACCTTTATGGGCATCCAGCTGCTTGGCAATCCTTGTCTTCACAAGTAGGGATGCTATTTTTTTTCATCTCCAAGAGTGTCATCAATACATCCAGCTTTCACGCTGGATGGATGCCTCTCCAAAGGGGGTCAACAGCAAGCCCAGCCTTTGACCATGGATTAGCATCACCTCTCATATTGCTGTCAAACAGTTCTGTTTAGCTGTTGAGTCTTTTTAGTCACACACAAAAGAAAGCAATGGAGATCAATGCTGGAGTCATGGGAACATTTCTTGATACCGTCAAAAAATATATATATCTATTACGTGCGGTCATCCTTCCTTAGATGCAGAGCTATTTTCATTTCAAGACTGATATTCAAAAAACACACTAAAGATTATGTTCTGTATCACATCTGGCTCTCCAACATGAAAAACCACTCCTGTATAAATAAAAGAATATCGGAGCACTAAATTACCAGCCGGTCTCACTCTGACAGCATCACACCTTCAGGACCTCTGGATTCATTTATTGCATTTAGGGTCAGGTCAAAATAGCACCAATAAAAAGACAGACAAGCTGAAGGGAACATGGATCACAACAACCAAAACACCTGCAGTACACACAGACAAAAGCAATAACTGTAGCTAACAGAGACTGTATCAGCGAAGATTAGTTGACCAGGTGGGACCTAAGAGCCAGGCAGCTAGCAGCAACCCTAGAGCACAAATCCCAGTCAGCCTCCCAGTTGGACAAGTTAGCATCCACCCAGAAAAAGCCAGATGAGAACACACCAAGAGAAGACCCACCCCCCTTGGCCCCAGCCATGTGCCCCATATTCCACATCCTACTCACCCAATCCCATTTGTGTACACAAACAAATGTATCCAACTGATACTTTCTGAGTACTGGTAAAGTTTTGGAGAAGTTTCTTCAAACTTATGTTTATTGCTTATCATCAATAAATATTTCAACAAGGATTGCAATAAATATGATCAAATCTCCAGATTTCTTAGTCTGCCTTTCAACGGGTCTTTGATCAATAGAAGACACAATTTTACTCATTGTCATGCTCCAAAAGCTGCTTTATCCAGCCAAATGTAAAATTCGCGGGAATATGTAAGTGGATTCTTTTGTGCTTTTGTTATTTATAGAAATGGTTTGAATCAAAGTGAATATTAGCATAAAACATTTACTCTGAAATATCAGTGTAATTACAAGCATGTTCAAAACATTTAAGACTTAATTCTGTACACTAATAAGAAAAGGAACAAATATTTGCAGAGATGAATAGCACTTCTTCCCATCATATCTCACGCAAAATGAACCAGCAAATGAAAAAGATGGGCATTTGGCTGCTGCAACCGAGCTGGAGGAGGAAGTGACTGACTGATGCATTTGGTTTACCCAATGAACATTTCTTGGTGAAATGAAGTCTTCTTTGTATGAGTAGAAATAAAGTTCGAGCAGAAGAAGACAAAACAATAAATTTAGGAAAAAAATCACATGCTATAAAGCGGAATTGTATGAAATGCTTGTCAATAAACTGGTTATGGAGGTTGCTTGAACACTCCTTACTACTTGAAGCTCAGAGATGGGTTTGCAGAGACAGCTTAACAATGTTTAGTCAAGAGGAAGCACTTCATTTTTAGGTTTGGATAACCAGCTTTCTCTCAAATATCTAAGAAAAACAGGTGACAAAAGTAAAAAATTCTTGTCTTCCAAAAGGCGTTCCAGTTGACTTCAGGTTTCCATGTTGGCAGGGATTCACCATTACTCATGAGTGTGCCTTTGCAGGCTGATTCAAAAGAAAAAAACGTTTGTGTGGTGCCAAAGACAGCTAACATGGCCAAGAGTTGTGGAAAAGAATTCAAATGAAATTTCTCATGTAGGTTAAGAGCAGGGTGGAACCCTACTGAGAGCAAAACAGTTGCACTCAGCTTGAGGCTTGGATCTTGGAGGTGGGTTAGAGCATTCTGTACCGTTTGAAGATTATCTACTATTGTGGCTGCCAATTACTCAGACATAAAAGTAAAACAGCATTATTTATAGTATCAAAAAGGGAAATGGACCTTTTCTTCCAAAAAGATCCCACATGAGAAACAGGGGGACATTTTCCATAGACTGATGCATGACTTAATGCAGTTTCACTTTTGTCATTAATATTTTATAGCTTTTTTATATTTTACAAGGGCATTAAGCCAAATTTAGAATACCAGGTCTGTTATGTCTCTAAGATAGAAATCATAACGAGGAATCAAAAGTGACTGAGGTCAAAATAACCATTACAACAGAGGAGCAATGTTTGTAATTTCCTCTTTTTTTACATTACTAAAGTGATGCTACAACAAAGTAAAGGTTAATTTTTGGATTTTTATATGACTCCAAGTATCTGACTTCAATCGCAAACTAGTCACACTAACACTAGTACCTATTAAAACCACAATGAGGCCAATCACTGTTTCTTTATTTGTAATGCTGCTGTGTGTAAAGTTACCATAGAAACATAATGACTTCTCTGTGATTTGCAGAGCTACTGATCTTGAACCTATCACACTACAATGCAGGCATTTAATCTTTTAAAACTCCAAACCAAAGTAAGAAAGGAAAAGTTACTTTTTTTTTTCCTTTTTAAAAAACAGGTTCTTTATATCTCACAGCAGTCAGGTGGACCATGCCATTTCCCCTTCTTGCAAAGCACTGTGATTGCACAAAGTCTAAGTTGAAAAGAAAGCCAGTTGCTTTGCATTGTCAAGTTCCTCTGTTTGTAAAAAAAAATCCCAAACCTTCACAGTGATGCCAGGAAATTGTTTTGCGTTAGTGCTTTGATTATTGAATTCAAAGGATTGTGATGCATTTGGGTTCAACAAAGATAGCTATGGACTGCTGTTTGGACAATTACACCCTTGTGTATCTTTTGGAGGATTGAGAATTTGAGGTATCACATATTCATTTTGAAACACGTGTTGGTACGTGCATTTTCACCTGCAAATTAAACCGCTTTTATCTGACAGCATGCAATCAGAAGGTTAGAGAATGGATTGAACAGAGTAAGGAAAAGCCAAAAGCATTCTAGCCAGCAGATAAGCTGTACCTTTAAAAGCTCAAACCTATCATCGTAATGGTGTTTGATTCTGAAAATGGATGCCCCTGAAGGACTAGCCATTGTAGAGCCACAATTTCATACATATAAGCCCTTTCCTCTGCCCTCAGTACGTCAAGGCATTTCATCTAATGGCTGAAATGGCACTCCTCCACTCTCCTTTTCAGGGAAACCATTCAGAAAATGCCAAAAGGCATCTTACTGCAGTCTTGGTGATTGGTCATGTCATGCCATGCCCGCTGGGTGTGTCATTGAGGTAGCTGTCGAGTGTGTAAGTGTGCACGCAGCAGAACACATAGTTGTTCAGTGCCTGCGAGCTGTTTGCAGAGGAGGAACCTCTCCAGCTTCAGTCATACCACTCTGGCTGAAATGCAGCAAAGCTTCTTTATTTTACTTTTACTTTACTTTACTTTAAATGATTTTTGAAAAATGATCTGATCAGAGACTTAGAAGATAACTTTAGCATGTTGTGAAATACATGAAAGGATTACTAAAGTGATGGACCAGCAGATCAGTTTACATCAGGTCTAAAAAAATAAGGCAGGGAATGATCAAATAAAACTCCACATTTCTTGATGGACTCTAGTTGTCCTGTGACCAACTAGTAATGGCCAAATTATCCACTAATCACACTGTAAAACAAAACTTGCATTGCTTTAACTTTTGATTAAACCTCTATGCTAAGCTAAGCTAGGCTAACCTAAGCTAGGCTAAGATAGCTGAATGCTAGCTTCAGCTTCATATTTAGGCTTGGAAGTAGCGTTGAATCATATTATCATTATTTCAAAGTTAGAGCTTGCCTTTTTTTTCACCCAATTCTTTTGAATATTGAAGTGATGAGTTTCTTTAAAGGCAGAAGAAATGCATTTTAAGAAGCTTAAAAAAACAACATAGAGCTTACTTGACAATTAATAAAATTCTTAGGCAAATTATATGTCTGATGCTATCTATCTAAAAAAATGATAATTTAATTGTTGGTTGAATATATTCCTGTCAGCCAATATAAAATATTATTGAATCTCAAAGATGAATGTTTAAGAGAAGAGTGTGAAATAGATTTGTCCGATGATAATGACAGCTCAATTTAAAATGTTCAATTATATTAAATTTATTTCTTTTAAAAAATATTTTTATGCATGGATATTTACCCCCTGTAGATATCCATCTCCACAGTATGTCATTATTTCAGCGTGTTTGTTTAAGGTATTACACGGACTTTAACTTTTTAGCTGGCTCAATTTACATGGAATACATAAACCAATGATCATGTGCATCTATTCATGTGGTGTTAATGAGTTTAGCCCACATTTTCTCTGATCAGGTTCATGCATGTCACCCCACTGAATTAAGAGAGCATTTATATTTAGATCATTTGGAGGTAGAATATGTGCACTGACATAACACACTCCCTTGCCTGACAAACTGCGTGCATTGCATATGCTCACTACATAAGTGCAATTCTTTCTTTGACTGTGTTGTTAAATTATTTATCTCTTGCTTTATTCTCACCATTAGTCTATACATATATTTCAAACAACAATAAAATCCCTTCAATTTAAATAAAGTATAAGGCTTGAATTAGACAAAGAAAGAAGAGGTACATGTTAAAGTTTTAATGAAGGCAGTGCTCTTTTTTCCAGGAAGGAAATGCTGTGAGAAGTTAGTTGCCCCAAAGGCATGTAGTGTGAATGTTGAGACAGATCGAATCTCATCTAAACTTTGAGAGGACACTCACTGGATGGTTTGCAATGATCTTAATATCAGATATTTAATGCTCAAAGGTTAGCCACTTTTTCATTATATTAACTTCTCTGAATTTGTGCTTTTGGTGAACTCATTTTCTTTTCTTTTTCCCTTTGGAAACAAAAGGAATAGAAAGGATAATAATAAGATAGAAAAGAATATTTGCCATATAAGCATATCAAGTATTTCATAACTAATGTGTACAAAATGTTATAGTTCTAAACACTATATGTTGTTACTTATGGTGTTGTTATCAGTGTAGTATAATTTTCAATAGATATGTCAGAGATGAACTGAAGTCTATTTTTCATTAAAATGCCTTTGTGTGAAAATATATTTAAATTATAATTGCTGATTTTCTATGACACTAAAAATGTGTTTTGTGCAGATCTTCACATGTACATAAAGCACCTCTGGGTATTGCTTGCAAAGCACATTGATATTTTACAGGCGTTTCTGAACTTGAGCATAGCTGAAGGAGGGAAGGATATGTCAGCTTCTATTACTTTGCCAGTATCACAGACTATGAGAGCAGCTCACAGTCAAGAAAGTCTGTCGTATTTGGCTTCTGTGTGTTCACCTTTTTAATATACTGTAAGTGTTAAATTAGTTGTTTTTTTTTTGTTTGTTTCAAACACCTAGGCAGTTCTTTGAAAGTTTCTAAAAGCCTAAAGGTACCAGTAAAAACCAGTCTTGTATACCTGATCACTGAGATGATAATCATAAAAGATATATCATCCCGCTGGTGTTGCTTAGAGTTATGTTTCCTCACACAAAAAAAGTCACTTGGTGAGCGGATGTGTCAGAGTGAAAGGTAACATCAATAAATCATCTCCCAGTTATTTGAAGCTATAAGTCTGATCACCATAAATAAACTACAGGGATGATTAAGTATTTCGGTGCCTCTGCAAGTTTAATAAACATACTTTTTTCTCCTGTGTGTGTAAAGTCTGGCACCATTTCTGTCCTTTGGTAAATTCCTGAATAATTGTTTATTAATCCATTCATGCAGGCGCATCATAGTGCTGACTAGGTTATGGAAAGCCACAGTCAAAGTCTCAAAGGCTGTAAACCGCTATAGTCTTTATTCTCTCATTGGATGGTTTAATTAAGTATTATGAGTAACCCTGCATTACATGGTTTTAATGCACAAAGCAGAGTCTAGAAAACCACAATGCAAAGTGCATTAAAACCTTAAAATGTACATATACGAGGTGTTTAATTCGCTTATACTGTGGTCCACATGGTATAAGCAAATTAAACAACTTGTTAAATATAACAAATGTTTGTTTCTTTTTGACAAAACCTGCTAATATATGCTGAAGTATAGAAACTATTCTATGCTGACCTTGATGTACTTTTTATGCTGAATAACTGTTGTCAAGCTACGGTGAGTTTCTCTCATTCATCAATCAAAGCCAACTGAATCAGTTGATTATTGCGTTGCTATGGTGACTCCCATAACAGAGCGATATGCCAATGAATACACACAAATAATGCACACCAGGTGGCATTAGCACTCTCACTGGCCATGGTATGACCGTTTTAAAAAAATCAAGGAATATTGTAATAAAAGTATGAAATAAATAAAAACATTACATCTTTACTAAGCAAAATTAGTGTTATAGGTACAGTTTTCCACACCCAGGATATAGAGGTTTTTTAATCAATACTCTGAAAAAGTAAGATGACCTCTCACTATTGTAGTTTTCGGTGAAAATGCATATAGCTTAGAATATACTTTTTATTTTATGTTCTTCTACCCCTGTTCAGAGAATAGCTTGTCACATTAGCCTCCATTTCTGCCAAGGGATTCGGGTTCAAACTGGACTGTTTAGTGCAATTTGGTTTGATAAACTGGGATCTTTGTTGCGTTTTCACAGCCAACAGTACCACACTGCCCCTGGTGGTTACTCCGATATTGCAGTTTGCAAATGCATTGTATTGATTTCTGAGGATGTGGGTTTAGAGTGACATGATTGGTGTCTGCTGACCAGAGTTGCGAATAAATGTTGAAATGTGTAAGTTGTTAACATTTTTTATTAGAGAACCCTAATAAACTCAGTATACAGGCTACAATTTCCATAGGCAACTTATCTAATAATAAATTTGCAACTAATTTGTCTTCTCCTTTCTTTCCACAAGGATTTGTGTTTTCCTCTATGTAATGGTGCCACCACTTTAGTGTTGTTGAGTCAGTCAATTAAGCCCTTTATTATTGCTCAAAAAAATCCCTCTAACATCTGTTAACATCTACCTCTTTCATGCAAATATAATGTGTTTAATTGGTATTCAAGCCCTTGTCACTCTACTGTCGATTTTTACCATTCCAGCTTTTGGAACATGAGACTCGGGTGGAATGCAAATTTTCACAGAGGATGCTGTGGTCAATAAAGAAGATACAGCTCGTTTTTTTCTTAAAAGAAACATCTGCTCAGCACAATGTGACATATGAAGGCTGTGAAACTTACTAACTTGTAGACAAAAACAGAACTGACTGTATTTCAGGCTAAGTTACAGTGCATTGTGTGGGCTGCACTGTTGCCATGCTACAAGAAGGTTGCTGGTTCGAGCCTCAGCTGGGGGGAGGTTTAAACAGTGGCTATTCTGTGTGGAGTTCGGATGTTCTCCCTTGGTACTGTGGCTTCCCAGCATCCAAAGACATGCATGTTAGGTTAACTGATTACACTACTGTATATCGGGGATCCTCAATCCTGGTCCTTGTGTCCTGCAGGTTTTCCTGCTGGAACACACCTGACTCAGACTCAGACAAGCTCTACACATGTCTGTTAAATACTCATTGATTTGGATGTCTCTGTGTCCAGGATGTGTACTCTGCTTCTCACTTGATGATTGCTGGGAAAGGCTTCAGCTTCCCTGCAACTGAATTGGACCAAGCGGTATAGAGAATGAAGGACTGCGTTCATTGTGTTGCTACATGGTGGGAAAGGCTTTAACTGAGACATGTGGCCATAATAACTCATCCCCACACAGTTGGAAAGGAAAGATGGAGTGTTGGGCAGTAATTCGGTTTAAATTTTGCAGTTCATGCTATTAGATGTTAGGACATCCTATACACAGGAAGTTAATTAGTCAGCACTGGCCCTTTCATCTCATTCTGTTGCTCCTCTACATCACTTTCATTCCTCTACTCATAAACCTGCTCCATGCCACTCTACGACTATCTTTGCACAACACACAAAGATACACACTCCTCCTACCCTCTCTAATCAATAATGGATAGAGCCACACAGTGATAGAACTCCTCTCCTCCTTTTGACCAACTCAGATGCGGTGTGAGAGGGCAACATCTATCAAGACTGTTACACTGCCAGCCCCTGCTGCTCCTGCAACGTGATTAGGAGGTTTGAGCGTGCGTGTGTGTATGTGTGTGAATTGGCAAAAAGGGCAGAAAGAGCAATTCGATAACACCATGTCAGGCTTGGAGCTTTACATTTCTATTCATAACCCCCCTGAGAGACACTGCTCATGCACAATATGCTGCTACACACCAGTACTGTATTACAAAATCAGAGTAAATGCTAGAGTGATTATGGTGGGACAAATCATTATGCGTACCACACAGCAGGTGGTGAGGCACGACTAAGACCTGAGCTAATCCTCACAGTACAACTTCTACTCAGAGGGAGGAGCAGGATACATTTAGTCTCTCTTGCTTTCATTACAACCCCAATTTCAATGGTGTTGGGAAGTTGTGAAAAACATAAATGAAAACAAATACAATCATTTGCAAATTGTCTTTAACCTACATTCAGTTAGATACACTACAAAGACGAAATAATTATTGTTTAATTGATATACTTGATTGTATTTTTTTGTTCTTCCAAATATTTGCTCACTTTGATGTCTGACAGATTTTCCCAAAACCTGGGATGGGGCCAAAAAACTCCTGTTTGGAAAATGTTCAAACAGGTCAACTGGAACTGAGGTGAGTGCCATAATTGGGTATAAAATTATAAAATGGGGGGTGCTGGGTCAGCTGCATCTGTGGAGTGGTGGGGGGGACGCTGAGAGTGGTGGGCGGTAATTATGGGGCCATCCTGTCCTCTGCCCCCTCTGGGGCATCTCACATGGGACATGATGGAGGGGTGAGGATAGGATGTGTGGGAGTAGGTGTATGGGGTTACAGATGGATGGTGCGGTGGCTGGGGGGGGGGGGGGGGGGGGGGGGGGGGGATTAGGGTTGGGGATATAGGTGGGTAGGGGGGTGAGGGGATAGGGATGTGTGCGGATGAGACATTTTTTGTGTGTGTGGAGGGGTATGTTGGTGGGTGGGTTGTATGTAATGGGGTGTGCCTGTGTTGGAGGAGTGAGGGTGTCTGTGGGGGTCTGTGGGTGGTGGAGGGGTGTTTGGTGGGGCATGTGTGGTTGGGTAGAAGTAGAGGGATGGGGTGGCAGGGTGTGAGCGTGTGTGGGGGCGGGGTCGGTTGGGGTTCGTGTGACTTGGTATGGGTGAGTGAGTAGAGGTGGGGTGGGGTTGTGTATGTGATGGGAGATGTGTGTGGATTGCGGAGGGGTGTGTGGATGGGGGCTGAGAGGGGAGTGCGTGTTGGGGGAGGGAGGGTATGCATGTATATGTGTGTGTGGTTTGGTGGTGGGGGGGTGGTGTCCTGTACCCGGGGAGCGCAACTGGCGCACTAGGGTGCGACCTGGCTGCCGCTAGGTGGCGGTCTGGGGATCCTGGTCCTCCGTCGGTGTGGGCTGTGCCCTCTGCCTGCGGGGGCGGGGGGCTGCTCTCGGGCTCTTGGGGCCCTGGGGCCTGTGCTCTGTCTGCCCTGGGTGGCCGGTGCCCGGCGGGATCGGCCCTTGCCGGCCTGGGCCTGCTGGGGCCTGTTCCCCCTGACTGCGGGGGACTCTGGTTGGGGACCTCCTTCGCCACCTCCTGGGCGGATGCATGGCTGGCTCCGGAGTGGGGTGGTTGGGGTCTGTGCCTGGGGGTGACTGTCGGTTACCCGGGTCTCTGGGTTCTCCTGGCCTGCCTCTAGCCCTAGGCGGGCGGAGTCACATCGGCATGATCACTCTTCTCTAAACACGTTCCACTCTGAATGTTCTGCATGAATGTTCTGCATGTGTCACAGTCACTGAGTCATCCAGCAAGTTTATTCATTAACAGCAGGTACCTCTCTTTCTGTCTTTTTGATTTAACTCGCTAGTTTCTGGTCCTCCTGATTGTCAATGGTTTTGTTCTCCACAGGGACCATGAATCTAGAGTTGGTTTGTGTGGGTGTATATATTTATGTGTGTGAGTGGGTATGTGTGTGTAGATATGTATGTATGTATATGTCTGTATGTATGTGTATGGATATGTATGTGTATATGTATGTATATATATATATATGTATATATGTGTGTATGTATATATGTATATATATATACTGTATGTGCGAGTGTATATACATATATATGTAGGTGGGTATGTATGTGCATATACGTGTATGCATTGATCTCTTTTTGTTTTTTATGTTCTCTTTTCTGTTCTCTTTCTGCCCCTTTCCTGTCCTTTCCGGTCAGGTCCAGCAGCATAAACTCTGTAATACAAACTATTATCCAAAGCAAAAAGAAAAATAAAATAAGAATCAAGAAATACAAGGGGATCATTACATCTATAAAAGTTCCCCTTGGCAAAATAAATTTGCTCAGCAGAACACAGCATCCAGAACATCAGTCTGCTTGCTTAAATAATGGACAAGACAAAAAAAAAAAAAAAAAAAAAAAGAAGCATCCCCGAAATACTCAGTTGTTTGCATGCAAGGATGGGGCGAGGTTCCCCACTTTGTGAAAAACTGCAAGAGCAAATTGTCAATTAGTTTAAGAAAACAAATTTCAATGTACAGTTGCAAGGAATTAAGGAACCCTATCATCTACAGTCTATAATATGATTAAAAGTATTTGAGAATTTGGAGCCATAAAAACAACACCGAAACCCTTCAATCACTCAGGCAGAGCTGCATTACTTGCATGATTCCACATGGGTCAGGAACACCTTCAGATACCCACCGTCAGTTAACACAGTTTGTCGCTAAATTTAATTAAAACTCTACAACATAAAGTGAAAGGCAACAAAACCCAGAAACGCCACCAGCTCTTCTGGACACTGGAAGAGTGTGCTGTGGTCTGACTATTACAAATTTCAAATTGATTTTGGAAATCATAGATGTTGTGTTTTCCAGGCCAAAGTGAAAATAGGCTATCTATATGGTTTGCAGATCAAAGTTTAAAAGTTTGCATCGGTGATGGTACTGGGGTGTGTTAGCGTTCATCGCACTGGTCCTTTGCACACAAATTCTACATTTTCAGGGATGTCTGCTAATACTGAACCACATTCTCCTTGTGTTACAAGCTTCGTAGTAAAAGAGTCCAGGTACTAGACTGGCCTGCATTTGATCCATATCTGTCTCCAACTAAAAATGTGTGGGGCATTGTTAAGTGCAAAATACCACAATGAAGATCCTGGACTTTCTGAGCACCTACAGTTGTAAATCAAGCAAGAACGGGAAAGAATTTCACCTACAAAGCTTCAACAATTAGTGTGTTCAATTTCTAAATGCTCATTGGATGTTGTTGAAAGGAAAGGTGATGTAATGCACTGGTAAACATGTCTTTGTCCCAGCTTTTTTAGAATTTGTTGCAAGCTTCAGACTCAAAATTAGTAAATATTTGGGGAAAAAAAAGTAAAGTATGGTAAAGTGTGGTTCTATGATTTTGTGGACTAACATGCAAACAAGTTGTTTGATGGCAAATGATTTAGTAACTTGTCTGTATAGTGAAACAGAAAACCTAAAACCAGTATATTCCCACCAAATGCCATTTAAAAAGTGACAATGGCACCCTGATGTCCAGAAAAATATTTCGGTCCTTTAGAGCAAAACACTTTTGTTTGTTTCCCATTCAGCAATGACTATTCAAGGTAAGACTGTGGGCATTTTTAAAGTTTTAAAAGGCAAATTTACACACACTTTGGACACACTTTCCTAATAAATCATATGGGAAAGTGTGTCCAAACTTTGAACTGGCAGTGGGTACTTATACAATCGCGTGGGAGATAATTCGTGCTGGGAGTAATAGAAATCACAATGATAAAAGAACAAAGCTAAACCTCTTATTGCTTCTAGTGTGTTAAATGGCATGCAAATGCATCATTATGAAGACTAATGCTTTCTTTCTTTTGGCCCATGGGGTGAGAAAATACATGTTTCTACTTTCAATTTTTGATAAAAAAAAAAAAAAAACCACCCAACACAGACACAATGTCCTTTATAACGTATGAACTGCGACAGTTTAAGTATATTTCCATTATTAAGGGTACAAGAGAAGTACTTTTCAGGGTACCACAGCAGTGAGTCAATTTCTGGGGGTGAGAAATCAGTGCAATGTCTTAATAAGAATAGATAGACAAAAGTGTGTGTTCCAGAACTCCTGAGCTAAAAATAGAAAGTAGAAAAGGGGCTTCCTGTGTTAGTGAATGCTGTTTCTATGCCACAGGGTACACAAGGCCTTGATTAGCGAATACTAAGGAGGCTGACAGTGTGGTTTGGTAGTTGGGAAAGCTAAAATATCAGATGAGAGCAAAGGCTAGGATGAAGTAAGTGAATTTAAAGCCATAAAGATCTGTGGATTTGAGTTCAAACTTTTAAATACAAAAACTGGAAAGTCATAATTTAGACATTATTGTGGGTATCCTGGTGAATGTGATATTTTAGTTCACTGTCACTGCTGTTAGTTTTAAAATCACTGGGGAAAGCATTTCAAAACATGCTTGTTTGGCTTATTTACTGAAACCCACAGATTTAAAAAAAAAGTGCTTTCAGGACCAAAACCAGAGATACAGAATGTAATTGTTTATTAAAGAAGGCGGACATGGATAATAATAAGACTTAGAAAAACAGATTAAAAATAGGGAGCAAAGCACCCATGTTAAAAAAGAAAGAAAAGATGCCATGCAGATATGCGGAAAAATAAGTAAAAGTGAGGAAAAAATATGGGCAATGTATGTGAGAAGAGGGAAGGCAAAAAAACAGGTGAAATTAGTAATAAGTGAGGCTGTAAAGTCAGATATGTGCATAGACAAACGTTTGGGGAAAGTTAAAAAAAAAAAAAAGAGGGATGATGATGAAAAAATATTGATCTTAATGAGTTACAGTTCCTTTCTGTCAACTAAAGTTAAAAAAGAACCTTTCTAGAGTCCTATTTTCTGTGATCCAACTGACTCACTGCCCTGCTCTTGTGTAAAGCAGCCATTGGAAAAAAAAAAAGAGTCAAGCCAGGACCACTTTGAAAGAAGCTCTTTGATGCCACCTTCGTTATTTTTTCATGATTATATCTGCAATCATTCACCATGATCTCTGCTCCAGTTGTCGGACAATTATTCCATTGCTGTTTGTGTGTATATGTGGCAGAGGAGTGTGTGTATCTTTTATTTGAGCACGAGTGCCTATTGCCTTTGTGCGCATTCAAAATGTATGACAGGTTGAATTAATAATTCATGTGAGGCTGGATTGTGTGGGTGTCTGTGTGTTTTCATTTTACATGTATGTAAGAGCAAAGGGAAGGAAAATCCTTTGAGAAGCCCTTATCAACATACACAAGTGTGTTGGTATGCATTCAAATTTAGGAGTTTTACAGAAAAAGGATGTAAAATAAGCAATATCTGTGATTTTTGGCATTGTTCATACAAGGCAAATATTATAAAACAAATCATGTTATATATCTATGGGGGAAAAAGCTGAAGATTGGGACTTTTAAATGGGCTCTATTATACTATTTCTGTTTTTTCTGAGTTATTTTTACAGTGTTATAGTGTTGAATACTCATCAGACATGTAAGCGGCACCATTTCTTATCACTTAAATGCATGTTTGGGTTATACGGCAACTATCTGTTCGGTTTCCGTGGCGATGGACATGATTGGTTTTAGATAGTTTTTTTCTACTTCAGAATTTTATTTACATCCCAGGGTAGGGGCTCAGGGATTGGTCATGTTCTCTAGATTGTGCAAATCCATGAGAAGAAAGCCACGCCCACCTTCACTGCTCAGCATAACTACTCCTTGCAGTTGACCAATCAGACGCAATCCTAAGGCAGGACACAGGGCGGAGCTTTCTCTGTTCACTTGTTTCTGGTGAAGGCTGATCTGAGAGGATCAATGCAAAATTAATGAAGTGGTTTGTGAAAAATGCTTGATTATTTCTTGCTCTTCTGGACTTGCATATTAACATATCTTAGACTGAAATGTGCATAATACAGCCTCTTTAAGTTTAAAAATTTTGTTTTGTTTTCTTTGAAAGAAGTGGCCAGTAAAAGCCATTTGTTCCAACAGCACAGCTAAAACACCATCGGAATTTCAATGAGTTGTTATTGGTTCTGACTTTACCAAATACAAATGACCATTGTCAGCAAATGACAAATAACTGCTGTAATAATGTCTATTTGTTTGTAACTATTTTACATTGCTTTTGATATTATCACATTAACTTGCTCAAAATTAGGGACCTGCAAAGTTCAAGTGTGTTACACCCACAAGAAATGTAGATTTTAATTTTATTGCAAATTTATTTTACAGGGAAAAATGCAGAAAATGTTTCTTCATGAGATCTTACCAAGTAAATGCTAGCCAGCCAGCCAGCCAGCTAGCTAGATAGATAGATAGATAGATAGATAGATACATAGATAGATAGATAGATAGATAGATAGATAGAAAGAACTTAAATAATTTACTTGCTTTTTGTGCAGCCTTTAATACCATAACATTTTACGCAATTGGTTTAAGGCAGCAGTGTCCAAACATTTAGCAAAGATGGCCAGGTGTGAAAATGTGTTGGGGGGCCAACCATTTAGTCATTACTCTAAAATACTCTTACCTAAATATAAAAGAAATCCAGGAAAATGCTAGTAGAAGAGAATGGCCTTTTACTTGCAAGGACGTTCGAAGCTGCAGCACTAAAAACTGACAGTTTTTGTTTTTAAATCCTATAGCCTTACTTTTTGTGTGGAAAGTTCAGTGGGAAAACAAGTTCAATCAAGGCTATTGTCTCTGGTAATGTAGATGTGTTTGAACAAATTTCACTTTTGCCCTGCTGACTAGAGCATGGGGATATTGAGAACAGGTCAGACTGCCCCAAATCATAGTTTGCCTCAGGACATATTTTGTTATAAATATCATTTTTCTGGGTGTGGCATAAAGAAGATCACCAGCTTCAACACCAAAGACTGGCTGCAGCGGGCTAGAAGCCTGGACAAAACCAATTAGCTGAGTGTGTTTTTCAGCAGATTCAGCTCTGGATCCCCTGCTGGGCCCCCCACTCTGCCTTCACATCTTTTCAACCTGCCCATCAAACTCCACTTTACCCACCATCATCCTGACAGCACTACAACCTTTGGTTTTTATCCTCCACCGTTACTCTCCCTATCCACAACCATATAGTTTCCCATCTTCCCATGCAAACTTATGTCCCGTTTCAACAATGCAATTTCCTCGCTGAGGCACTAAAAAATCTTTTCTTATTCTAATTCTTAGTTTTATTCCTGGGTCATCTGAGACCATGACTGGAATCCATGCAAAAGAAGAGGAGAAGGGGGTTACCATGTCCACCGTCTCCTGCATCACAGACAAATGTGACAGAAAGACCTCAGTTTGTTCTGCTGGGAACTTCCTGTCTGATGTGGTGGTTGGTGACACGGGAGGACCTCAGGGTCCTCTTCAACTGCTACAACTCAGATTTTAAATACATCTGAGTTGTGCCACCTGCAGAAATACTCTGGTTCAGGGGTGGTTGATAATATTAGAGGTGTGCAGACAGATGAATACAGAGTTCAGGGGCCTCATTTATAAAACTGTGCATAGCAACAATGACTGCAGGTGGCGTATGTATGGGAAAGAGGAAAAGCAGTGCAAAAGAAAACTTGCTGATTTATAAAGCAGTGTGCACACATGTCCCATGCCTGTTTCGCTTTATAAATCAGGATCACCTCTAAATTTTGTGCATGTGAGGGAGCATCTTGTCACGCCCACATGTTGGCTCTAAAAGGTCAGGTGAACACCCCTGTTAAATATTAATCCATCTCATGTTCATGACGGTTCAGCAGGGAAAAAAAGCAAAGAAGAGGGATTTTCTGAAATATGAAGTAGAAATTCTAATAGATAAGGGTAGTGATTCCGCCTTGTGCCCTAGCTGTGGTGTCCTTCCAGAGGAACCAATAACTGCCATCAAGGAGGAGGTGCAGCAGATGGGAGAAATAAACACCACCCTGACAAATAAGAATTCTCCATCTCTGATGTGTTGCATCACTTCTAGACGCTGCATAAAGCAGCAGTTTGGTTCCAACATGAGGTGGTGGGTTGGACATCAGGTACAACAGCGCTTGTCGTAGCTGAACGTGACACGTTTCCATTTTAGTGCCATGTCATGTAGCACCTCCACCATCTTGCACATCTTTGCAGCTGTACAGCAGGTTTGTTCCTGTGCGTCGAGGCCACTCCATCTGCACTTCTTTAGCTCGATGGGTGCTACATCACGGTGTGTCTGGCTGTGGCGCACATAGTTCTGCTACTCTGCGCTTTGGGTTTGGAAAAGGAGTGATCAGTCACGTCCTGACCTGCCAGTCACTTCTTCGCTTTGAGAGGTGCCGGGCTCGACTTCAGAGTCTACGTGCGTCATGTTCACCAGCAGGGACAGACCTTTACGCATTGGACTGCATTTTATATCCAACCACTTTATGTTCAGTACATCTGCAGGTTGGGAAACACTCTGATCATACCTTAATGTTGGCCGATTTTAGTGGGCGACCACAACATTTTAATTGCAAATATTTCATGGCAGCTTCTGTACAACTTATTATTTTGTGATCTGACTTTCAAAACACATAGAACTGCTTTGTTTCATAAAATATTTCAGTAGTTGAATTTTACGTGGTACACTAACAATATCAAATACGCATTTTCTTGATTCTGTGTGAAAGTTTATATTTGATTTTTGAACAAATGTCTCAAATTTCACACCATTTGTTTGGTTTTATTT
The DNA here is from genome assembly GCF_933228915.1 of Telmatherina bonti. Classification (NCBI taxonomy): domain Eukaryota; kingdom Metazoa; phylum Chordata; class Actinopteri; order Atheriniformes; family Telmatherinidae; genus Telmatherina; species Telmatherina bonti. The sequence goes on along the minus strand of NC_136632.1, from coordinate 12,169,228 downwards.
TCTGCCTTCGGTGTTGCCGTTTCCCGTTTCTCCAGATTTTGTGCGTACGCCAGGGTCAGAGATAGCATGGAGGTAGGGACATTTTACTGCCAAGTCATGTTTTTATAAATCCCAAAAGTTGACTATAATAGGCGTATGTCGGGTTTTGTGCGTGCGATAGCTTCATAAATGAGGCCCCTGGTGAGCAGCTTTGTAGACTGGAACAGCAGGAACAATCTCCTTCTGAATGTGTGGTTATTGACTTCAGGAGGAGGAAACCTGCACACCAGCCCATCGGGATCCTGACTTAAGAGGTTGAGGCTATGAACAGCTACTAATGCTAGATGGTGTGTACAGGAAGTAGACAAGCAGACTACTTCCTGAGAAAGGACATATCTTTTAATGTATGAAGCAAACTGCTGGAGATACTCTTCCAGTCTTTGCTGGCCAGTTCCACCATGCACGCTGTGATCAGCTCTCGGGATGCCAGCATAAACAATGAACTGAAAACTCTGTAGACATAATCTGGAAACACTGGAGACAAACTGGTCTCTATCTTGGACAGTTCATCTGCACCATTAAACAATATACTAGAGTGAGAGTCAAGTACCTTTTTAAACAGACTGCTGCTTCTCCACTATCATAAAGCTATTGTTCTAAACATTCAGATTAAAAATATATCAACAGGACAATAACGCTTATAGTTATCTTATAGGTAAAAGGCATCGAGGGTCACACGTCTCATCATTACATGAAATCAATTCACTAATATTTTAAATTGTATTTATCACAAAGGACGAATAGAAATGACTTGCCTGCTCTAATGTGTGAGTGATACTGAGATCTGAACTGCAGTAAACAAACCAGTTCTGGTTTAAAGGTTTTGATACGCAAGATGTGATGCTGGTGAGAGACACGGTTCTTGTTAATTTCATCACCAAAAATGTCGTCTTGCACAAACACGTTGAGTCTAACAAGCACAGCATTTTCCTAGCAAATCTTCTAATCTCTCGAAATCTGCCTTAATCCAGCTGGTGGCAAAAGTTCACAAGAGAGAGCTGTTGGTGTCGACAGCTCCACTCGATATCACACTGCAGCTTAATGAGCTCCAGCTGCTGTTGGTCCAGGGCTTCATAAAGGTCCATGGACAAAGGTGAGAAAAAAGCATGATCTGCTTTTCAGTAACTGAAAAATTCCCAAAAGTGGTACTGAAACTTCTCAGTTTAAGATTAAATGTCCAATGCACACCTCCTTTTTTAGCCCGCTGATAGTTTTGGGGCAAACTGGTCATGGTTTCCTGCAGAGCTGGGAAATGTATGGTATTGGGTTGTATTTGTGACAGGTGCCTGGAAAAGTTGCAGCCTTGTTCCAGGGGCTTTGATATGTGACTACAGCTGGCCTGCCACGGGATTTTGCCCCTGAAGGCTTGTATTCAGTGCATTCAGGTGCTTTGTTATGACAACTAAAAATCCCACATCAGCCAGCCAAAGAGAATCAGATAGTTCTGGCATAAGAGGTCCCTTTTTTTGCCAAATATTTCCCCCCTAAAATAGTAGAAGTGCAGACCCTCAACTGATCCATCATATGCTGTGGTGATATACATCTCCATGTTCAGTCTGGATGTCAAGTACAAACTGTTGAAAAGAAAAAAGTCATATCTGTGGTGTAAATGTAATTCCCAGAATACTGAATGTTTGTTGTTCTGTTTTATATCATAAAAATCCTACAGCAAAATTAAAACCATGTGAATAGAAAATACATATGCAACGAGTTGGAGTATGAAAATGAAATGAGGTGTCATTTACAAACAGCATCACAAGCATTGAACAGAAAGCAATAATGTTGTAGTGTAAACCCCATGTTTGATGGTTCTTTGACAGTTTTTTCACAGCAGGTTGCAGTTTATTTCAGCAATGAGATGCCTGATGCTCATTCATTTTTGTGGGTTTAATGACCTTTAGGGATAAGGGGGTGACATGCAGCTAAAGGTCAATATTTCTAGCTGGCCAGCTGAGTTAAGAAACAGAAGGCACTTCGATTTATTCTTTACCAGATGAGATAATAATGATCTCATAAACGCTGCTCTTGAATCACATCCAGAAAAACTGATGCATGCAATACAGACCATCTATGTGAATGCTATTTGGCACCAATCTTAGCATGTAGCAACCAAAAACAGGATAAGCAACTCTGCTAAAAGCCTCTGCTGAGCATGGCAGTCTGAACAAAGCCCAACTAAAACCATAAAGTAAAAAAAATCCTTAAGTATGTCTTAGAATGTGAGTTTTGTGGTGAAAATGTATACTCCAAAGTAAAACAACGCTGCCAGAGTCTATCTTTGGGTTGACTTCCTTCTGGGCATCATTAGTGATTTTAAGGGAACTTAATCATTCTTCTGAATGATTGCAGGGGTGTCAAATTCCAATCCTCAAGGCTGGTTTTTGCTGTTTCCCTGCACCAACACATCCGATTCAAATCAAACGGATCCAACAGCTTCTTGTCAACCTTATTTATTCATGTCGATCTGATGTGTTGGAGCTTGGAGACAACAAAAGCCTGCAGGATGCTGGCACTTGAGGACTGGAGTTTGACACCTGTGGATTAGTGGATTTAAGTGTCAATCAAAATTTGCCACTGCTTCCATTGTTTTTACAGATTAGGGTTAATAATGCATTCTGGTCTCCAACCATGGTAGGTGCACCATCTGTATTAATAGTAGTGACTTTATTCAAACACTAGTTTTATGTCATCTGTGGTGGAACAAGGAGAAACAAAAAAATATGTTCCCATTATTTGGTCCTTTCAGCTCTGGAAGTTGCTACCAGTCATCATCATTTATTTATTTTCAAAAATATTAGTAACTTAGCAGTGTCAGATACATAACTCAACTCCCCTGACCCTGAATAGTTTCCTAATATTGGTCTTCAATTCTCTGCACCACAGTGTTATGAGTCAGACAGAAAATAGCAGCAAAAGGTTTCTAGTTTTTGTCGATCAGCGTTGCCACCTTGTAGCTTGCGTTTAACTGCATTTTATTTGACTTATGGGCTTTTTTTGGGCATTTCTGTGATAGTAAGACAGCTTCCAGTTGCTTAATCTTTTCACCGCATTTGTTATCTGTTAGCTTGATGTATAAGTTAGCATATCTCGACTGGTGGTGTCTCTTGGCAATAAATTTCGTGAAAACAGCCAAAGTCTTTAAAAGAAATTAGGCTGACAGTTTTTTTCATATGTCAGCAACAAAAAACACAGCCGTTCCCAGTCAATTTGAATTTTTTCAGTTGCCGTCAAAGTTTTTGATATTTTTGGAAAAGTGTCGCACAAAGGTTACGCAGCCAGATGTTAATACTTCCAAATGCTGCAGCCATCGTCCAATAAAATATAAAATAGTTTTTTTGTTTGCATTTGTATTTTTAAACTCTGGTCAACAAAGCTAGTACGCCACATAACTATAGATTTAAAAACAGAAATTAAATTTGACCACAGGGTGCAATTGGTCCCCAGGCTGGTCTTTAGACATGACTGGCTTAAGGTGTTACCTGGTATATCTAGCTTTGCATTAGACTGGTTTTCTTCTTGTATTTGTGATAGGACTAAAGAAATTTAGCTCCAACCCAGCTTCCCTAACCTGTTTGAGTGAAGAAGACAAGTCCTATATTTGTTTACTTTTACTTACTTTAGCTTACATCACTAATCATTTAGTAACATTTCTAATCGTTTTTATGTGGATGACATTCAACTGTATATGTCTACAAATCTATCAGCTGGACAGGCAAATTCATTGGTTAGTAGTTGACACTCGAGCAATTACCTTATTTTAAGAGCTAATAAGACTGAGACCATGATTAAACCCTTCCAGAACTATATCTTAAAATCACGTTCTTGTATCTATTTAATTTTTACTTTTAAGTCCAACATTCAAATTCTTGATGTAACATCTTAATCTTATCTAGGCTTCAAATGTCATGAAAGATCTGTCAAATTCCATTTTATTTTACTTAAGACACATTTCCCTTTATTAATCCCCAAAGGGGAAATTCCAAAGTATTTTTCATTTCATTTCTAAACTTTAATATACAGTCACTTTCACTGAACTGAAAAAAAGTATTTATGCATTTGCATCATTCTGTTTATATTATAGTGTTAAAATTATTGTAATGCCTGGTTTATTGGCTTGAAAAAAATCATCTCTTTCATGCCTCCAGGCTATGGAAAATGCAGCAGCCAGACTATTGGAATGTTCTAAGAAGCAAACTCTAATCATTATTGTTTCATACTATTGTCTATAGATTTAAGGATTCATTTTAAAATATTAAAATATTTCAAACACATACAGAACACTGAAGGGCAGGATTTCTAATTATATATCATCACTTCTTATAAATAATATAATGAATGTGATAAGGTATGGGTTTTCTCAGAAAAGGAAAAATACAGGAAGTAAATTCAAATGTAACAATCAAAGGAGCAAGCGTAATATACTGAATAAAAACTAAATGACAGAGAAATATAACAAGGTTTTGAATAAATAAAATTTGGCCACAGGCAATCCCAGTTTTAAGTATTACAGCTGTCTAACAAATTTGCATTAATTACCAAGTAATGTGAGAAAAAAAACTTGAGTTGCAGTTTATTTTGGAGTTCTATTTTGATGGTGGCTGATGGATTCACACAAGTATTTGGGCAGAAAAGGCAGAAAAGTCTTCACTTTATTCTAGCACATGGTAAAAAAAAAAAAAAAAAAAAAAAAAAAAAAAAAAAATATATATATATATATATATATATATATATATATATATATATATATATATATCTTTTAGCTTTGTGCTCATTCTCACAAGATAAAGGATTTTTCTAAATTAAAACACTCCTCCACACTGACTGGGAATGCAGATGATGTACAGACAAGGGGTGCCTTCCTCCTTGAGTGCATGTACAGTATGCAGGAAACACAATGAAAATGCTAGTGGTGCCTTAAAGGTTTGGAAAAAAAAATCTAAAGAGTCATCTAAGTTCTCATCTATATTTTTGCTGATAATGTGGTTAATAGCTTAATTGAGGCTGAAATTATTGCGTTATTAGTTAGTTATTGAGTTATTACATACTTATTTGTTATACAGTAAAACATGACTAAAAAAAAATCATATCTTCATATTTCACTATGTATACTGCACGGTAAGTAGTTTAAGCTTTTGTGATGCTTAAAAACTGTCTTCTTGTGAAACTGGAAAGCCCCATTGGTTTTCACACTTTCACAGAACGTCTAACTCGGTTATCTGAACAACTGTTTCCTGCCGTGTTTTTTTTGGTTACCAGCAATAAAGATGGGAGTAAATTCCCCCTGAAAGTCATTTTCATGGATCCATCACATGCAGTAAAATTACGCCTTTTTTTTTTTTTTTTATCTGCAGACTCATGAACTTGAACTTGAAAGGCATGCCGTAAGTCTCTCAAACAACTGCCTTTATGATCCTCAAATTGCATGATCCTCAGCAAGTTTATCTATTCTCTCCTGTTGTGTTAACAGACAGGAAAACATGCTTTGGCCTCATAGTTACAGCATTGCCAAAAAAAAAGTTCAAGTATCCATGTTTCGCTGGTGGTGAAATGAGCTTCTCCTAGTTACTTTATAAATCAACTGGCCTATAAATATAAGTGATAGCCTGATATGATTTACTTTTATCTACTGCTTTGCATGTCACTTTTCTTTTTCACTCAAAGCATCTGGCTCTCTTTGTTCACTTGGATGGCACTGCAGTCATGGCGAGATTTTGTACATATAAATAAGTTGTAGAGAGAAATTAAGACTACTTCAAGGGATTAGGATAATAAAGAGCTGTAAAATGCATTAAATTTAGGTTAAAAACAAGGAGAAAGCAAAATAATTGAAGATATTGTCTTTGAAGTCACTAGCACAGACAAAACACAGATATATACTGTGCTGGCAGTATATATATATCTTTTAGCTTTGTGCTCATTCTCACAAGTTAAAGGATTTTTCTAAATTAAAACACTCCTCCACACTGACTGGGAATGCAGATGATGTACTGCCCTTGTGTGTAGGCAGTCCAATGCAGAGTCACACATGCATGTCTTACCTAAAGAAGTTTCCAGTAAGCAGCCCTTCATGAAGAACCGATCCAAACTGGTACCAGGGAAACTACAGAACTGACTCTAAAGTATCGAGTTTTGCTTTTTTTCTTTTGTTTTTCCCAGTTCTGCTTTTTTTTTTTTTTTCCAGGGATTAGTTGGTAGTTAATCAAATTGATTGGGAGCCCTTGGCCAGTTCTCCTGTTAGTCCATAAAAAACCAGCTGATGGAGTCTGTTTGGCTCCTTTTCCTCCCTTCGCTGCTGGCACCATGTTTTGTTTGGTTGCCCTTGTGTGGTAAAAGTTTCATATTTAAACTTTCATCACTAAATGACAGTATGGGATCATTCACCTACTTGCTGATTCTAATACTACAGACTTTCACATCGCATACCTTTATATTCATTTGCCATTTCTCTTGAGTTGTCGATAAATTTGTTTGTAAAATTTGGTTAAAACCTGCCTCAGTTCTGGTATCATCATGGCGTTTGTGCTGGGTCACGACAGCCCCAATAAATAACATTTTCCAATTTAGGGTTTTTACAATGTTCTATCAAAGCCATTCAGCTTCTGCTGAAAGACAGCAGAGCACCCAGCTCTGGCCAAGTCCTCCTCTAAGAGCAGAACATTACTTTAATGAAGGAGAAACAGGCGGTCCTCGGTTTACGAACGAGTTCTGTTTCCGCTGCGATGTAACCCAAAATTCCGTGCAAGTTGGATTTTTATCTTTAAATACCCCATATTGCCCCCTTGATCACTAAATCGCTATCTCAATATGCATATTATACATATTAATAGACAAACAAGACGGGCAATTAAAATATGCACTGAGGCGTCGTTTCAGCCTCCGTTTTACGCATCGTAAGAGCTTATGTGAACACTAATAAATTCGAAACTTACTCTATTTTTTTTATTTACATTTATTTAATGAGAGTCATGAAGTCGAAGCAACATAAGTCAAGAACCGCATAACCCGAGGACGACCTGTATATTATAACCACTAAACTACTAAAGCTGAAAGGAACTGAGAAAACTGGAAATGCCCATGATAATGCCAATGATACTCTGTCCCTGGCCTCTGGACTCCCCATGCACACTATGATTACAATAAACTGCTCTTGCGAAGAAGAGAGAACAAGGTGACAACAAATTGGGGGATAACTTTTACTGATGTACAGTGAGTTCCATCAGATACTGCCTTTGCACTTGTTTTCGAAAGCTTTTAACCGTTCATATAGTTTAGACGAGTTCTTTCTTCAGAATCGAATATGTAGAACTGAAGAAGCTTTTCAGATTTCAAGAGAAGCATTCTTAAGAACCAATGAAGTACTAAGTACTATACTACAGTTACTGTTAAACTGATTATCATGACTGGATGACTGTCATGACAAGTAAAGTACTGATTCAAAATACAAAAATGAGTAAGGAAAGCAAGTCTGCAACTAATAAAATTGTTTTCTTTAGATTACTTACCTTTCACATTTTAATATGTAATCATTCAACCTAAATTCCGTTACTTTTTTTTTTTTTTAAACATTTTGGAAATACGTATTGCTTAAGAAACCCAAAAGTATAACCAATTCATGTTCTGTTATTTTGTAAACAAAAGGTGTAGCCTATAATTCCTCACTGAGAACAGAGGTAAGCCACAGGTTTCTAATGGAAAGTATTACAGACTTTCATTATTTTTATCATTATAAACTGTTATCATGCAGCCTGGTTAAGCACACTTCTCCTGCAGTTCAGGTGTATATATGTATGTATGTATTTATTGCTTTTACAAGTGTGCATCTGTATGACTTCCTTGATGAAAAATTAATCTGTTACATCAAAAGCTACTATTGCTGTCTGATATATCACAAACTGCCAATAACATAATGTCAATGCAGCTGAGGAGGAATGACATTAGAAACTCAAATTCTACACTGAAGGCTATGATGTATAATATTGTAGAGAGGGGATAGGAAGTGGCCTCGGCAAGGTCTGGCAACAAACACACTGAGAAGACTCAGGCAAACAAAGTGAGTGTATAGAAGCCATAATAGACAACAGAATATGTGTTGGCAAGACTTGCTGTAAGCAACTCTAAGAGAATATCTGCAGAAACTTGTGATAGACCCACTCTAAGTCAACAAAACACATGCAGACTAGATTAGTTTTTTTTTTTATATACAGTGTGTGAGAAAACGCAAATGGTCCAATGTTGAACCTGATCCAGCTTCTACAAAGAGCTTTACAGAGTCTCATGTTAGTGTTCCACAAGGTGGCCACCACTATCCTGAGACAGGATTCCTGGAGTCCACAAGGTTTGGGGTGAGCATGTTCTTTGAGACAGAACCCCAACATAGAGAGCCTTCAACTACTCAAATTCTGTGTAACCCAGAGCTTTGTCGGCTATACTGCTCCCTGAGATGGGCTCAGATCCCCTTGAGTGAAAAAGTATCATTTGGTTCTAGACATCATAAATGAAGGATCCCCTGAGCAAATCCAAGAAAGAAAATGTTTAACCTGAAAAATTTTTATGCATTTCTGCATTGAACACCTTTCAGCAGCCTTAACAGATCTGTTTTCATTCAGCAGCATAAGCACAGTGGTTCTACTAAAAGCCCTTATAAAACTAGGTCACTGTATCCATCCAGTAAAATGTGGCTTCCAGTGTCTTAAGCCATTAAAGGCGTGATGTCTTTCAGTATATTAAAATAAGCAGTGTGCAACTTGATAAGATTCTGAAACACTTCTGTTGTAGTAGCTAATGGTCTACAATGTGAAGGTTTAAGGGATCAGTGTGGATGTTAATGGCAAACACTTGTCAAAACAGAGGCACAGAGCACTTTAGAGACAATGTGATTGTAAAAGCAGAAATAACATTTTATTGCCAGTCATTTTGAATTTCAGTGTATTGGGTTTTCACAGATGTGACAAGGGGATCTGATGAGAGGACATAGGTTGGGTTTTTACATAGTTAGGGACACAAAGGCAGCTCCAAAGAGGCCCCTGCAATATGAACATCTTTTTTATTTTCTGTTATACTTATGACAGATTTTTATTTGCACTGTCACGTAATTAAGAAGAGCTAAACACATTTTAAAAAAGTCAAATAGTCTAAAACATTGTAGTCAGGGACTTGCATCAAGGTTTTTTCCAAAATAAATAGAGACTTACCTTAATAATTGATGACTTTTGTAATGTTGTGATCTGAAGACATGTGCTTCAGCACATAATCTTTAATTTGTAATTGTTTTGAAAACAAATAAATTGGTCATTTTGACTAATTGCAGTTACAGAGAATATGCAAAATTATTATCACTATTATTATTTTTTTTTATGAAAAAACACAAGATGTGTTATGGTTCAATTTTTTAAGAGCTCTTCAAACGTAAATTTATTTCTAAGTGTGTACATTAGGTCCGTGTACTTTTGCGTTCATTGCATTTTGCATTTAAAAGGTGAAATGCAAAATGAAAAATTGCCATTTTACCATATTCTGTACTTGTTGCAATATAGAAAATATGACCTATTTTTAAGGCTTGCATTTAAAAATCAACACATAAGCAATAAAAATACAATAATATACGTTTTGTGGCTTCCAGTGTCTTAAGCCATTAAAGGCGTGATGTCTTTAATGGCTTAAGACACTGGAAGAAGGCAAAGAAGGCAAAGTTACATTTACAATACTGTGTATTAAAACATGTCTTTATAATGATTAAAAACTCTTAAAGCAAGCAGTCATAATAATAAGCCATTAAAGGCGTGATGTCTTTAATGGCTTAAGACACTGGAAGAAGGCAAAGAAGGCAAAGTTACATTTACAATACTGTGTATTAAAACATGTCTTTATAATGATTAAAAACTCTTAAAGCAAGCAGTCAAAAACATCTGCTCCTTATATCCCCTAAAATGTGACCACACTCAGTCACATCATGTCCTTTAACTAGAAGCAAAAATCCTTAAATCTCACACTGTTCAAAGCTAGACTTGACACATCCCAGATTTAGAAACCAATCATTAAAGCTAACTGGCGCCTGCTTACTTATTCAGCTGAATCACAAGCTTCCCCCAAACTGAATTTGTGCTTGCTGCTTCTGAATGATGCAGTGTATTCCAACATTTTGCATCAGACTGCTACATTTCATCTTCCCTCTACATGTTGCTCACGCCTCCTTGAGCATGTTGCAATTCAAGCCTCCTTGAAGGACACGAGAGTTGGGACTGGTCACAAGTCTTAGTCCGTTATTTTGGTCTCCGCCGACCTAAAACTCTGCTAAAACTCCTAAAACAAATGCACTTGGCAGCAGGTCAGAATGATCCTCCATTGCTTGTGATTTACACGGTTTCATGAGAAGCTTAGATCCGTTTCAGTGAGCAATGGTTGTGCACGTGGGCACGTGCATTTCATAATGGTCAGAGGAGTGTGTGGGCCGACGAGTCGAGACACTCTATCCCCTTGAGTGAGAAATAATGAAGAGATCTGCAAATGCACACAGATTTACAGACTTAAAAGGATGTGATGAAAGGATGTGTGTGTATGTGTGTGTGTGTGTGTGTGTGATGGATTGAGCTTTCATTTAAAATGTGTACATATTGTGAATATCATTGGAAAATATCCAAACTTCTCTTTTCCTCTTCAGATGACTGAAATTATAGCTTACGTGTCTCTCTTCAGAGTTGTTTTCTTCCTCTTCTGTGATCTTCTTCTTCATACATTCCTTCCTCACTTTAAAAAAGTACTTTTTTTTTATTTTTGGAAAATATACCATTTAATACTGTATGATATGTTAAACTTTTTATAGTGTAAACTTCTACTTTCAGTTGTCCGTTAAGGGCCAGATGACAATAATCATGTTATGTTCCACTAGATTTTGAGCAAAAGGTTTAACCGTAAAGTGATGCCAAATGTCTTAAACTGTATATATCATATATGTGATGCTAGGTTCTTATAGGTTATTTAAAACAAGAGCTTTGATATGCTCAATTTGGAGGAAACAAGTCAGTTTTTTTTTCTTTTTATTTAATAATAGAATGCATGGAAAGCATTTACAACAGCTGAAGTCAACATCTTCAAAGTCTTTTACATGGTACAAATACATCCAGAAAGACCAAACGTTGTTGACCAATTACCTGTTGTAGAAAAATGATCAAGAGTCTAAATGATATTAGACAAACGTTTTTTTTTTTTTTTGTTTTTTTTTTTTGTGTTTTTTTTTATCAGGAATTAAGAAAAGCAGGTACACACAGAGAATCACAGTGTTGGACAGATGAAAGATTGTTTTCTATTTCAAGTCATCTCCTGACCAACTCTGCCATGTTCTGAACATGTTCTTTACTGCAAACATCTGCCTTATTTCAGATGTCCTGCCCTCATCAACACACACCGACCCTGTCCAGGACCATGTCAGTATATAATCACCAATATCATCAGCGTTTGCACATCGTTAGTTTAATATGAGAAAAGAAAAAAAGATAATGAAAGTGTGATTTATTTAATAAGAATTAACTAATGCTATTTTAAAATGTGATGACTGAATGGATATATAAGGAAATGAGAGTATGAATTAGGAATATGAATAACAAGGATTAGGGCAGAGATTTCTTTCACACCATCAGTTTTAAAATAAAAAAAAAAAAGCAAATGTATTTCTTCAGTTACTTTTGAGATATTAAAAGATTGAATTATGCAAACTTTATTTTCTTTCAATTGGAAGTAAATAAACCTACACAGTAAAACAACTCATAACAAGAAACTTAATTATATGGAACACAGTCAGATATAAAAGTAATTTTACCCATTAAACGTGCTATTCTATTGTATTCTATTCTACAGATATTTAGCAGATGCTTTTATCCAAAGCGACTCACATATGATTGAGAACAACACAAGCATGAAATCAAACAGTAGAGGACATCATAGTAAGATGCTAGTGGACTGTCCAGTTGGACACAGATCCTTACATGAAGTGCAACAGGCTTTTTATTGTTTTGTTTTGTTTTGTTTTTTGCTGTACTCCCTTCCCACCCCACAATATTATCCATGTTAAAATACAAAGGATAATAAATATCATATTTGTCGCAAAGAACTGGGCTAAGTTCTCCAACTCCTCTGACAAATACATCTAAACTAAGTGTTGAAGTACTCCTTGAAGAGCTGAGTCTTCAGCTTGTTCTTAAAAGTAGACAAAGACTCTGCAGAGCGGACAGAGTTTGGGAGGTCATTCCATCATTGTGACACAGCAGAGGAAAAGAGTCTGGCTAGTGAGTTGGTCCCACGTAGTGGCGGTAACAAGAGGCTTCTTTCACTGGTGGAACGTAGCTGTTGAGAGGGAGTGTAGGTCTGCATTAGGGAGTGAAGGTAGACAGCTTTGAATTTGCGACTGGAAGCCCGATGTCCAGTCTAGACATCAGAAAATCTGAAGGGTGGAGTCAAGTAATCTTCAGTGTTGCAGCAAAGACATAGATATACGTATGGCACAGAGTTACAGGGTTATAATAAAAGCTATTAAAACATTTTCATTGACTAAATACAAATTAAAACGATTAAAGAATCGGAGTAAGAAAGGATTAAAGGTTGTTCAAAGATTAAACTCAAACTGGTTCAGCATTTTCTTCTTTTTTAGCAACTGTAAGAGTGATTTATTCATTCATGAATAAAATATTCTCCTCACAAATAAAAGGCAGCTCATCTGAACAGCTTTCATTAGTCCATACGAAGTTCTTATTGATGACCCCGCACTGAAAAGGTTTGTCAGAGTCTGGCTGTTTTTCATCCTTCCAGTTAGTCAAACCAACTATCCTGTCACTCCAAATCCGAAGACAGCAGTCTGTCTCATATCGATCCAGAGTGGACCAGGGTTTTCCTGTCTGGAAAAATAAGTGTAATTTAACCAATGTTCCACAGCTTTTTCATCGTCCTCATCTTCAGTCCACAGCAGGTGGGAATATTGCACGGCTCCTTCCCAACTGACTTAGGCTCTCTGATGACTTTGATTCTCACACTGCCTGGAGACCAAAGCAAAGTCAAGGCTGAGATTCACAAGAAAAACAGAAGATAGATCACATCAATATCAATAATTTATTTCATGTGTAACATGTTGATCTCTGCTGCTGTCTTACTGCGTTTCCAGGGAGGATTCTGTGTTTTCTGTCCTTTCACAAGTACAACATGGAAACAGGGATGCTGAATGATTTCCTGCCTCCATAAGAATAAGTGTTATCATAATCAATAGTTTGTCTTACTGTCATGATTGACCATGATTGATTTTAAAGCTTTTCGTTGATCTTTATTTTCTGTCTAGGTAGGGATTTGTATTTTATGAGGTTCCTTCTTCACCCAATTGGCCCTTCATCTCTGCACTCGGCTCTTTTCTGTTGGGCAGTGTAATGTTTGGGTTCACACCTGAGTTCTGTAATATCAGAAAGGGATTTTCAGACTTTTTAGATTGTAAAAAGAAAAAAAAATCATGTCAGCAAAGATACAGCCTCTTACTAAATTTCAAATTTTGTTTCCCAGTGGAAAAAAAAAGTTATTTGTTTCTGCTTATGTCTTTCAGATTAAAGGATGCACATAAATATGGCATGCATTTTTACAAAGTGATGATTAATCTTAGCAAGTGCTATCTGTTGCAAACTCTGCTGTTTGTGTAGGTGAAATGATTTCTTACCTTTGGAGCATAGACCAATTGCATGAAATTCACAGTCAAACACTTGCATGGTTTTGCTGTATAGACAGGAGTTCACTGAACAGTTTCCCTTTCTTTCTTTCTATATGTGGAACAGCTTTTGTCCACCCATTCCCACTGATCACACAGGAGCCCGATCCAAAAGCACCAACCCTGACTTTTACTTTTTACAGCTTCAGCTTCTTGGTCATCATTAATGATCACAAAATCAGTAAAAGATTCTCCTGCAGTACTGCAGTGCCTGGCACCAGTCCTTTTCTTCCTCAATCAGAGTGAAATATTTCCCTGGAAATGAAAAAGAATCTTTTAGAAAGGTAATAATTACATTTCATTCAGTCTACTTATGATTAGCATACTACTGGTTGATGTACAGTGAAACAATTATTCTGAAAAGAATATGTTTGATTACCATGTTGTGCTTATATTTCCAGCTCAGCAGGTTCAGAAAAGATTTATTCAGCGAGCAAAAGATGCTGAGAATGATTCTAACCACTATTCACTAAATACACTGCAGTATAGATGATTAAAAATTTATATTAACACATTTCTGTTATGAAAAGGTAGCCGTGGCAGCTGAGCAGGTCGCAGTATGCCTGCTATGTTTTCCTTTTTCCCACTCAGGAAGGTCAACGATGTGCAAGTCACACGTGTGTGTATCTGTAACACACACTTGCTTTCTGAACCTAGCTTGTTGGCACATGAAATGCTTTTTCTCTGTACACGTGTAAGTCTGCCATGCCCTGTCTTTAGCTGCTCCACCAATCACTCTCCATGTAAAACTTCTGGGGGTGTTGTGATGTTAGTGATTGTTGGCACTTTGCCGTTGGACCAGGTGGTGACATTGATTCGATCCTTGTGCAAGCCAAGCCAGACATTTGGATTGTCTAGACCATGTTTATCCGTGTTGTATTTAACCACAAAATCAGCATCTTCTTCATCGTATAAAGTGATCAATAATACTTTCATTTTAATGCATTCTTGCAGGGAATCGTTCCATGAAAGCCTTGCAGTGTGTCTGAAGGATCATGGACGATTTGCTGTTTAAAAGAGAGAGAGGGAGTGAGAGAGCGAGATCACACATAATCCTTAATGTAATGTAGTCACAGAAGATGAATACACTAATGTGTATGTTGTGTTACACTTGTCATAAAACTACAATTAACTTGTCAAAAACAACCCAGAAGTTTTATATATATATATATATATATATATATATATATATATATATATATATATATATATATATATATATATATATATATATATATATATATATATATATATAAGGTAACTGGGGCAGATCTTGCTGTCCATATATATATATATATATATATATACCCTATTCACAAAAAGTTAGGGATATTCAGCTTTTGGGTGAACTTTCACAACAAGCCTAAAATGCATTCAAACCTGTTCAGGTGAACTTAATGTGATCTTCTCTAAGCTTTTAAATGCACATGTCCAACTGTTAAATGTTTCAATATATTTTGCACAAGTTGCTGTTCTCTAACAAGGAGCTTAACGGCAAAAATCACGACAGGTGTGTGATCCTTGAATTGACCAATAAATGTCCTGGTTCAATTAGAGCTGGTGTTTAAACAGTTGTCCTCATCATGCTGTTCACATTTTGACATCATGAGACCAAGACGACACCTAACAATGGAACAACAGTCCCTTGCCATTGCGATGCTTCAAACAGGACGTTCTCAGACAGAAGTGGCCACTGAGCTTGGAGTGTCACAGAGTGTCATCAGCAGGTTGCAACAGAGATATGGAGAGACTGGAAGAGTCACAGAAAGGCCTAGAAGTGGACGTCCTTTGGCCACATCCCGTGCTGATGACCGCTACATTGTGAACACTGCCCTGAGAAACCGGATGATGAATGCCACTCAACTCCAGGCACGTTTAAGAGAGGTGAGAGGCACCCAAGTGTCACGTCAGACCATTCGAAACCGTTTCCATCAGTGTGGTCTGCGTGCTAGACGACCTGCACGGGTACCTGACCACACCACCAGGCACAGGCATCATCGTCTTGCATGGGCCAGGGAGCATTTACGCTGGACGAGGAACCAGTGGGCCTCAGTGCTGTTCTCTGATGAAAGTCGATTCACACTGAGCAGAAATGATGGCCGGCAACGATGTTGGAGACGTCAGGGAGAGCGCTATGCATCAGCCACTGTTGTCACCAGGCGAGCTTTTGGTGGTGGCGGTGTTACAGTGTGGGCAGGGGTGTCCACTTGGTACAGAACTGCCCTACACTTTGTGAATGGTACAGTGACAAGCCCATACTACCTGAATAACATCATTAATCCGGTGATTGTGCCCCTACATGAAAAGCACAGGCCTAATTTCATCTTCATGGACGACAATGCTCCTGCTCATCGAGGCCGCATCATCAGGGAACGGCTGTTGGAGACTGGTGTACCTCAAATGGAATGGCCTGCACTCTCTCCAGACCTGAATCCCATTGAAAACCTGTGGGATCAGCTGAGCCGTTGTGTAGAGGCTCGAAACCCTGCACCCCAGAACCTCAATGACCTGAGGGCTGCCCTTCAAGAAGAGTGGGATGCCATGCCTCAGAAGGCAATAAGTTGCCTTGTGAACAGCATGAGACGTCGTTGTCAAGCTGTAATTGATGCTCAAGGGCACATGATGAGATATTGAGACGTTCAAATTTTTTGTTCTGGTGTAACTACCATTGTTGTTACCTTTTGTGTTGAATGAATTTTTTGAGATGAGGAAATCAGTAGTGCATCCTTCTACTTAAATGTCTTGCTTTTATGATATTATATCACTGTAGCATGAACATATTGCATTTTCCATAAATTTCACCTGAAAGCCAAATATCCCTAACTTTTTGTGAGTAGTGTGTATATATATATATATATATATATATATATATATATATATATATATATATATATATATATATATATATATATATATATATATATATGTATACCTTCCCAACCCAGAATTTTAACATAATGAAAAATAACTCCCACATATTGCAGGATAGAAGTATATCATTATTTGCCATGTGCTGTGGGGCAAGTCAACGGACAGCAACATGGGCTATGCGTCAGGTAGAGGTGCAAAGCAAAACTTGTGTTCATGTAGATTTAATGTGGTATAAATACTTTTTTCTACCTTCCCAACCCATATTTACCCTACTAGTGTTTACTTGTCCATGCTGGATGTTGCAGAACATTTTCTGCTGACAGTGGAAAAGTAGTTTGGCGAGGATTTGGTTTGTTTTTAGTATATTTTACAAATTTTATATTATGATAACATAATAAACATTTACCTCATTAAAGTAAATGATAACTTAGGTGTGTTACATAGTCAATGTATTACCAATTACGAGTATACTGTTGTAATTACACCTGCATTTTTTTACTATTTAATGACTGCATCTGGACTGTACCCACCTGGCAGGTGCTTGAGCCATAAAAACTGCAAATGAACTTTAAATGTATTTTTGCAGAATATTTTACTTTTGACATTGTAGACAGGATTAATATAAAGTAACAGTATTTTTGCTCATACCTAAGTTAGCCATTATCATTTCTAGACACCTTTTCATGCCTTCCTTTACGAAAAAATTGGCAAATTTCCTCTATTTACTATGGACTTACATCCTTACTTGTATTGAGGCAATCCTGAAACGGCTCTCTGTGCGATATGCTTGTTAATCAGGCATATTGTACAGAGAGCAGTGCATGTGTGCATCATATGCAAGCCAACTGTAGATTATAGAAAATTTTATTCAAACACAACATTCTTGTAGTGTGCCAGCAAGAAGAAGCTGGGGATACTATCACACTCTTGCACATTTAAATAACATGCACATCCAACAGATTTCTTCTATTATCTGATCAAGGAAAACATGCACAGTTTGTACTGTTCAAAGCCCAACCTTGATGGAATCTGTCTTAAATGTCATTCATATCTGCTTTGTTTACTTTACAACATGTTATTAAATACATGAAGCCCCTAGATTTACTTCCACATCACGCTGTTGCTGCAGCACCACAAGCGGCTGACACAGCACCAAGTGTCATGATGGAAAGGGCACGGGTTACCTCACATCACTGCAATTTCAGCTGGGTAATATACAGTAAATCTACTTCACTGGACAGTTCTCCTCAATGATTCAAGCCCTGTTCATTCAGTGAAGTATTTTTTAACATGCGCGGCCTGACATAGTGATATGAAAACACAGTCGGGTTCAGCTTTAATATAGAGCAGCGTTTCCTTAAACACGGGGATTTGATGGCAATAAAATTGCAATTGAAGATAAACCTCAGGCTGCTGCCAGGGAAGGAGGGGGCCAGACGGGGGGATACCATGCTATTCTGTTTCATTTGTAACACTGATTATTTAAAGGCAGAACTTAAAAACCCAACTACACCGACATTATACTATACATGCAAAAAAGATTTATTGTTTGCAGTGATATGAGAATCTCTTGGTGATAAGTTGACTCCTATTATAAAGACAGAGCAGTCGTTTTTACATCATAAATTATATAAATTCACTTTAAATCTTCTTCCCAGACACAGATAAGTGCTATGTTCTGATCCTTTGGATTCTGTTTGAAAGCTGTCATTTACCATAACGAGGAGACTGAATAAATGAATTAATTTAAAAAGTTAAAATTATAATAATAGATAAAGGTAACTTTAATAATTAATGACAGTGAGATTAACATCCTATTTGTCTCTTTTTAGTAATAAAAATTCAAAAACAACAACAAAAAAAAACAGCTATGCCATCAGGTTACCAAGAAAAAGTTGGTCAAATCAACAGTTTTCAAACATATTTAGCTAAATTTAGGGTTTAGAAATGATTACTACAAATGTTATAAAGTTATCATTTGGCACAGGTATGTATGTCATGTAAAGTTTCTGATCAGCTTGACATATTTCAAAACCAACTTCTACTGAGAAAATTCTTCAAAAACGTGGTCGTTGACAAATATGACTCATTGGGATTTCAACTTTCAGAAATGCCATATTACAGCCACAAAACTGTCATTAGGATCGCAGACGGAGGGAGATTGTTTTCTTATTTGCAACATAAAAGTTTAACACGCCAGCCCGAAGTACAAATCCGTACTTAGCTCTGATAATAAAAAACAAAGTAATGCATGCAATGGACACTGTGACATTTTTGCAATGCATATGCAGTTCACCTTTCATCAAAGTTACACCTTCAAATGTATTTATAGGTTATTTTGGCCTGATGAAGAAATACTCCATGAAATAAAATGTCGGACAGTTGTCTCCTAAACAAAAATCCCACTTATCTTGTTTAACATTTTACACCATTAAGGAATTGTAGAGATACAAATCTTTATGTACTAGACGAACACAGTCCAGCACAGCGTAGACAAGGTGCATTACATTCGGAGATGATACCATATCAGCAGAGCAACAACATGATGGCTGTTTAAGTTCTGAATCTGCCTTTTGAGCGGTATTGACATAGATGGGTCCACAGACTGTGTGTGGTAGAAACGAAGTAAAACACACTATCTGATGATTCATGCTGTCAGGTGTGGAGTGTGTAAGTAAATCCAGATTCTCACAATGCGATCCATTTGGGGACCTCACATGTAGATGCGAGGCCATGGTGACCCAGTGTACTGCCTGAATAGTTGGGGGAAGCAGTTAAATAAAGGGAGATGTCGACTTGACTCAACAGCAGGTAACATCATTTTACCCACATACACGCTGTGAGACCTTTAACCAGCTCTGTGGCTTGTTGTTGAGGTGTGTGTGTGTGGCTGAAAGTCCTTGGTTACAAGTCAGTCTCTTCTGGCACTAGAACAGAACACAATTGAAGCATGTGCTGAGCTTGGTGATTAAAATTACTTTTGAGACTTTCTGATTTAGTTTGTTGTTTAAAAAAATAAAAACGTAGTTAAATAGCAGTGGAGCACATAATGTACGAGGTATGAAGGTGAATTGGCGTTATGTAAATAGTATATCGAGAAAGATGAACAATGCAAGCAGCCCAACAAAGAAGTGTTGATGCACACTTGCTTCCTTGCAAAGTCTTTGAAGAAATCACTTTCTGCAACGACAACTACAGGTGGCGAAGGCTGCTTACGGAAAAAAGGAAATGCGGCACAAAAAAACTTCCCAATTTATAAAGCAGTGTGCACACATGTCCCACGCCTGTTTCGCTTTATAAATCCAGATCAACACTAAATTTTCTGCATGTGAGGGAGCATCATGTTACATCCACATGTTGGCTAGAAAATGTCAGGTGAACACACCTGATAAATATTAATCAGTCTCATTTCCATGATGGTTAAACAGGGGAAAAAGCAAAGAAGAGGAATTTCCTGGAATATGATGGAGAAATTCTAGTAGATAAGGTTGTAAATTGTAAAATATATTTCATTTGGTGAAAGTGGGATGGACATCACCACCGCCAGAAAGGCAGAAGAGCGTCAGCAGGCGACAGATGCTGTCAACGTCTCATCAGACGACCGCACTTATCCAGAAAGTAGAAATAAAGTTGTCAGACAATAAAATGTAGGGAGAAAGCACATCGCCGTCCACAGGAGGAGTATGTTCACCGTGGAAGAAGGGGGAGTTGCTGCTCGCTCACTAGCACAGATAAGAGGCTAGCGGGGAAAATATGAGTCCACAGATACGCTGGAACCAAATGCACCAGAGGCTGTAGATGATGCCGCAGGTGGTTTATTGCTGTGTTTCAAATTATAAATGAACATATATAAATAGGACGACTAACTCCAGTTTATTTATTGTGAAAATATTGGTGTTCCTGTGTGTCCCTGCTGGGTTTGCAGCAGTGATTCCACCTTGTGCCCTAGCTGCGGTGTCCACCCAGAGGAACCAATAACTGCCATCAAGGAGGAGGTGCAGCAGATGGGAGAAATAAACACCACCCTGACAAATAAGAATTCTCCATCTCTGATGTGTTGCATCACTTCTGGACGCTGCATAAAGCAGCAGTTTGGTTCCAACATGAGGTGGTGGGTTGGACATCAGGTACAACAGCGCTTGTCGTAGCTGAACGTGACACGTTTCCATTTTAGTGCCATGTCATGTAGCACCTCCACTATCTTGCACACATTTGCAGCCGTACAGCAGGTTTCCTCATGTGCATCGAGGCACCTCCGCCTGCACTTCATTTCAATTCAATTCAACTTTATTTGTACAGCGCCACTTCACAACAATGTTGTCACAGGGCACTTTACAGACACGAATCAACATACAAATCATTTCAAGCTAATTCATACATATCCTCCATCAGCCCGATGGGCGCTACATCACAGTGTGTCTGGCTAAGGTGCACATGGTTCTGTTACTCTGCGCTCTGGGTTGGGAAAAGGAGTGATCAGTACCGTCCCGATCTGTCAGTCACTTCTTCCCTTTGGAAGGTGCCGGGCTCGACTCCAGAGTCTACACGTCATGTTCACCAGCAGGGACAGAGAAGCCACTGTGTGCCTTTACGCATTGGGAAGCATTTTATATCCAATCATTTCAGGTTGCGTACATCTGCAGGTTGGGAAACACTCTGATCATAGCTTAATAATGGGCAATTTTGGTGGGCGACCACAACATTTTAATTGCAATTATTCATTTAAAACTTTATTAGTATGGCAGCTTCTGTACGACTTATTAATTGCATGATCTGACTTTTAAAACACGTAGAACTGCTTCGTTTTACAACTCATTTTAGTGGTTGAGTCTGACGTGGTGGAGTAACAATATCAAAAATGCATGTTCTCAACTTTTGCAAACGCTGTTAATGTACAACATTCTGAGTGAAAGTTTATATTTTATTTTGAACAAATATCTCAAAATTCACACCATTTGTTTGTTTTGTTTTGGTTTTTTTTGCCTTTGGTGTCGCCATTTCCCGTTTCTCCAGATTTTGTGCGTACGCCAGGGTCAGAGTTGGTGTGGAGGTAGGGACATTTTACCACCAAGTCGGGTTTTCATAAATCCCAAAAGCTGACTATAATTGGCGTACAATGGGTTTTGTGTGTGCGATGGCTTTATAAATGAGGCCTTAGTGAGAAAAAAAATATAGAAATAAAGTCTGAAACTAAGCATCAGCGCTGTTCAGCATTTTTAAAAATCTTAATTTTATCATATAGTTTTTGACAATTTGCTTTTGTCCACTGTCATCATAGTTGCTTTATACTTTTTCAAATCAATATTTGGAGCATTTTTTTCCAGTTTACCACTTTCCAGCAAGTGGGAAGCAGGAATAGACTACAATACTGGTTAAGAACTTTAAAAATGTAAAAATAAACTAACTATGCCTAGCAATTGCATTCCTTTTGAAGTAGATGTATAAAGATCGCAGAAGAAAAGGTTAAAAGAAAACAGAAAATTGCCGGCATGGTGGGGGCTTTGAGTAAGTCTGTTTCGGTTGGGTCAATGGCCGCCAAAGGGAATGAGAAATGAGGGAAAGAATACTCAAATCTAAACCAGCAACCACAACTTCTCAGAACAATTCACATATCTAAGCAAGAAAACTTAAAGGGGTGCTATTATGGTATTTGGAGTTTCTGAGCTTTCTACAGTGTTACAGTGTTGAATCCCCATCAGACATGTGAACGACACTGTTTTTTATCACCTAAACGCATGTTGGAGTTTGAGTTCCAGCACGCTCTCCGTTCGGTTTCCATGGCGACGAAAAACGCGTCGTTTTAGAGAGTTTTTCTACTTGGAAATCCTTGTGACGTCCTGGGGGATAAGGTTCGGTGATTGGTTACCTTCTACTGGTTAACAAGGGCATGTACAAATACATCAGGCCGGTGGAAAACCTTGGATAAAGTTATTTCCAACGATGGCTGGTGAGTTTACCAAAGAGAGACATCCTGCTGCATTCGTTGCTGTGGGTTGCTGTTTTCCACTTCATTTTCAGGGTCTGATTCAGGTTCCAACATGTAGGGCTGTATGCTATATGTTGACATTGTATTTTATTTTTTTATTGAGTTCATATTAGCCTAATCCTTCTGTTTATGAGATGTTACAATGACGGCGAAAGCAGGTGCGGTGCGCGCTCCCGATGTAGTGCAGTGGCGGGAGGCGGGGCTTAATGTGGAAGAGTCTCAATCCACTCATTTTGCCCGCAGGCTGATCTGACAGCCTACGGAGAGGGTCGGTCTGAAGTAAATAAAGCGATTTGGGGCAATAACTCGATCAATCCCAGCCTTTCTGGGCTCAGAAATAAAAATAAATTAGCCTGAAATGCACATAATAGTTCCACTTTAAATACAGAGAAACAAGACCAGGCAGCCTGGCTTATAGTTGTTGCCTTAGCGATGATGATGGCCACAAACCTACCGAGTTGCGCTGTTCAATGGAGTGGCTCCTGACACGGCTACAAAACCAGTACATCCAGCCTGGCAGCTCATTGGTTGGTACAGGGTTGTTACAGCAATGTGTTATACTCATTTGTGCATTATACTCCCTTCCCAGGTGTTCCTTATTATGCTGATGTGTGGCAGCCTCCTCCAGCCAATCAGGTCTGGGAGTGGCTTTTAAAAGACCTCAGGATCTGCACGTCTGGGCCTTTTGGCCACTTGCCATTCACACCATGTTGGTATTGTCCATTAGCTTATTGACATTGTGGGTTATATGTTGGTTATTGTGTTTTTGTTTAATATAACCTTGAGCATTCTTCCAGATAGGCCTTGTAGGGGAGAGCTGCCATTTTGTTTTTATCACATGGGGTTCTTATCTCTTCTTTATGTTACTATAGAGTAGGTTAGATGTAAGTTTGTACTTTGTTTTGTTTGGTGGGTAGGTAAGTTGTCCTTTTGTTTTGTAGGCAGGGGTGTTTTGTTTGTTATGTTGGCCTTGGCTCTCCCTGACGCAAATGGCTGTCTGGCTTTTGAATCTGTGACTGTGAAGGTCTCTGAGCAGTGAATAAATGTGCCCAACTCTGACCTTTTTTTCTGTGTGTTCATTTGAGGTTGTAACCTTGCTTCCTTAGGTGTTGCTCCTTCTTAGGGACGTAACAAGGGTCAACTGATGTTTGCATCTGTGTGCTCAACCTAGCTAGCTCTAAATTTTGATGACAGCTGTATGCTTTGTTAAGCAGTACATCCTCCAAAGACAAATTAGAGGATGTACAGCTAAAGACAAATTTATGGGTGGAGGGAAATTTGATGTATTTAAAGTATATTCTTTGAAGTAATAAAATGATTTTAGACGTTTACCCAATTATGAAACAAATATAGCCTGTATTTATTAAACAAATCTCCTAAAGGCTGTCAAAATGAACATAGAAATGTAAAAACCAATGGGGGGGGGGTCATGGCTCAAAAGGTTTGGGAACCACTGCTCTGGAGGGTAGTATGGGGTTTAGATTTCACTGACGACTTCTGATGTCAGTTTCAGACAAACATGGTGACATTGGAGGAGATCATAAAGCATATTCTCAGAACAAGACCTGAAAAGAGGCAATGTCAAGGACAGCAATGGTCTGCGTGACCATCAAATACAACACAGCTTCTTATTCTTCTCTGCTGTAGTTTCCAGTGGCACCGCTCAGTCTACTATGTCTTGGTACAACTGTAAGCTTTCTGAAAATGGACTTAAATGCTACAAAAACAACGTAGAAGATTAACAGAAGACTCTGTCCATAAACATGTATTTAACAGAGCATAAAAGATCCAATTGCAAATCCATTGAAATGGCAAAAATCAAGCTGACATGTAGGGTAAATGATTTGTTCTGGGATTGCTCCCAGTTAATAAGATAAACATGGCATTGTGAAGCAGGCAACAACATCAACATGTTTACCACATACACTTGATTTGTCAAAGTTAGCACACATATTTCATGTCTACATAAATAAAGGATTACTTGCTTGAAAATCAGCAGAGAAACGACAGTATATTGGTGAGCCGAATGATTAGAACTGACTAGCTGCTCATAATTACCAACTTTATGCGGAATTACATCAACTTTCCTTTTTATTTTTTTAATCCTCAAAAATAAAGACTTGTAGGAACCAGTCTACCAGAATGGGACACCACTTTTTTTTTTTTTTTTTTTCTTTTTTTTTACAGTCATAATGTGACAAGAAATATTTCCCAATTTTATGTACACACACAAATATGCATAGTCAGCACTTCTTAGTCTATGCAGTGTGACAGGCGATGTAGTAATTTATGTTTTACTTACTCATCCTAAAACTAATACTAAAACTAAGAAGCATTTGGCTTGGTTGAGTAAGACTAAAACTAAAATAGCTGCCAAACACTGCCAACACTAAGTCACACACCAGTAAGAGTTACAATTTTATTCAGTTTATTGTCTAAAGTTAAACATGAGAACTGGAGAAAAAAGGGATCAAACCATCGGCCATTTGATGGGAAGGTGATAAGCTGCTCATCATTACATGATAATAGAAACTATTAATTTATAAAGATTTCTTTGATTTATCTTATTTCTAATCATCATCTACGTTTTGTTTGTATCATTTCCAACATTATTTTTAAGATTGAATAGAATCAGGTTAATCATCATTATACACATACAAGCACACATACGTGTACGGTGACTTTTCTGAAAGCCAACAAATAACAAACAAGAAAGTATATGTTGCAATAAATACAAAAAACTATAAGCGTCATATCATCTACTGTAAGAAGTAGATTTTTCATCAGTCACAAACTGAATGGTTAAAATCTGTCCAATTATTTGAACATCACATTATATCTTTATTTTCAAATGGAAAGATGAAGAACTGGTCTTACGTTTGTAGTTTGCATGTTTTACAAACTATAACCTGAAACAGACAAAGGAAATAGTAGATATCATTTTGCAATGCGTAACTTTAGTTACCAGTGCTGGCTTTCCATAGCAGACCGCAGGCTCTGCCCCTTTTTTCAGCACTGATTAGCTCTGTCCATGTGTTATATGATCTCTAAAGATTCATCCCTGGTACACACTTCACTTGTAATGTTTTCTCTTTTTAATTCTGTGCCAGGAGATCAAGTCTGAAAATAATTTAATGCCTGCAGCATATTGAGGCATCCCCGCTATGCATCATGCATCCCTCCACTCTCATGTAGGAGGCAAAAACAAGACTAAAGTTGCCTTAAGTACTGGAATCAATATATTGATACATTGCACAATGGAGTATCCAGTGCAGCCTTAATTAAACTGCAACTGGAAAATGTGCAATGTGTTTTCAGTCTGGTTTATCCATGCATTCTGCAATATTCTCATAATTACACCATAACAGCTATATGTTGTTGTTTTTTCAACTATCATTTAGGGAAAAAGACAGAAGGTGGTGTAAGAAGTAGCATGGAGAGTAAGACTTTCAGAGAAGGAAGTCAGGTGGCACATATAAGGAGAAATGTTAGTAAGACTTTAAAGAGACACAAATAGAACATTTACAAAAGGTACAACTGAAAACAAGGAGAAGGAAGTGGTTGCTATGAGAAAGAACTGAATGAAATCAAAGAAATTTTAAAAGAAAAACTGGACGCACTCATTTGGATGTGCTGTGACCAAGCGGCAACCTCTGGTGGTTAAAAGTGAAACCTCTGCGGAAGTGCATAAAACTGCAGTTCCCCCTTCATCCACTAGGGGCTCCAAAACAGAGTGAATCCCCATAGACTCCCATGTAAAAAAAAAAAAAGACCAACTTCACGGCAGAAATAAACATGTTTACAGCCTGGTTCAAAAATCTATTTTAGGTTTAATAGGTCAGGTCTACCTTCATGACAACTTTGGGGGGAGTGAATTCTTTCTAACTCGCCCGTTTAAAAGTAATTTAATCTCGAAACTTGGCATATTTAGGGGTCGGGTCCTTTTGATTGACAGGTACCAATCTCCGGCTTCAAGTAAGAAGACTGTAGAACAACTGTGGTTTTTAGCCGGTTAACAACGTGACTTAGCTTTAGCCCGCTTACCTCCGTTAGCTGGTTAGCTCCCGTTATCTCTGGGTTAGCTTTTAGCTACAGAAAGCTCCAAGTTCGATCAATGTCAATCATCCACCATGACGCTCACGGCTCCCCTCTCAGCTCCACCTCTTTGCCCATATATGTATTTTCCGGGCGAGACGACGCGCATGACGCTGCCAAGATGGCGATGGTAGGAACCGCTCACCCATCTTCAATTCAGCTCTTTAGAAACCTACGGGTGACGTCACAGAGGCTCCATCCAACTCTTTATATACTGTCTATGGCTGTGACAGGAGAGGAATGTGCGTTGCTCTCATATCTAAAGAAGTTTGGACGATGGCAATTAACAACACTGTTATAAGGAACTTTCATCACCCATTGAGGGGCCACTCTGCATTGTTTATGAACATTATCACTGTCTCCTTTTCTCCCTGCAAATAAACATATTTATTTCCAGACTTTATGATGATGTTTTGCAATATATCAAACAGGAGGATTGTCAAGTCAGTGGTAGCATCGCCTTCCCAATAATACAAACACAGACCCATATACTACAATAAAGTTATGTTTTTTTTGTTAAAATAGTATTTACTTTAGTTATATTTATGTTAAGTTTCCATTGCTTAAGCAGCAGCAGCTTTAACTTGTCATAAATCCTCTTCTCTCCCATTCCCTTCAATGCCAGTGACGACATGCACTGTAAAGTCCTGCACATGTATACATCTCACCAGTTTTTGAAACTATGCCACATCTATGCCTTTAAAAGCTCCACTGATTCCAAAAACCAGCTGCAAAAGGAATGAACTGGAGGAAAACGATATTGATTTTACAATTTATTTGAAACATTAGAACCATTAAACCGTATGCAAAGTCTGCATTTCCCTCCTGATAGGTTAATTCAAGTCAAAACTCTCTTTCAATATAACTATAAATGCCAAATACTGCATTTATTTTTCAACCATAACATATATGTGTGACTAATAATATTGTAAGTAATCTTCCAATAAATGAAGATCTATGGTTTTGTTATAAAAAAAAAGATGTGTGAATTTGTTAGTCCCTCCACTGACTTTAGAAAAAAAGGAAAAATTGCCAGCTTTCATCTTCTCTTTGTCTCTTTATCACTTGTCTAATTTTTATTTTCTGTCAGCAACCTCATTTGCCCGCTTTCCTCCCCCGATAGCTTTGTTGATTTCTGCTTCCCTGTTTTCCAAACCTTTAACTTTCCCTGACATAAAGTCCTGCAGAGGGGGCCAGTCTGGTGATATGAAATGAGATTTGATTTTTAACTTTAATTGATTCAGCTCAGCGGCGACGGTCACGGTGAATGCTTGTGCTAAATAACGTGCGTATCGAACAGAAATTCTCTCTGGCTGTGCAATCAATGGCTTGTTCCAGTAAGTGTCTGCATTAAATTGCTGATTTTTGTCCCTTTTTTTTCCCTCCATGTTATTTGGTCACACTTCTTTTCCTATATATATATATATATATATATATATATATATATATATATATATATATATGTATATATATATATATATATATATATATATATATATATATATATATATATATATATATATATATATGTATATATATATATATATATATATATATATATATATATATATATATATATATATATTTATTTTATTTATTTTTTTAATAGCAACCCGTGTTACCTTCTACCTGCCTTCCTAGTTCAGTTCACCTTTCTCTCCTTTATGTCTTTTGTCATCAGATTCATATCCTCCTTTTTCTAAAGCAAGGTCAGAAAAAACCAGCACCCCTCCTTTTGCTGCTACTGTGTGTGTTTAAGGGCTGGATTATCCCTCGACGGTGGAAGCAATACTCTCACCTGCATAGCTCCAGGGTCTGAAATCCCCACCAAATGCTTTGCATAATCCTCTCTCAGAATGAAACCCTTGCTCTCTATCTTTGTCATCGTCACTCTAGACAAATGCAACAGAGACTATATCATCCTTTTTTTTTCTTATCTCCAGCTTTCATCTATTCTAATCTCATTCACCTGTCTCACACCCTGTGCAGCTTCAGGTTCCACTTCCACGCGTTGCCATTTAAAAAGTGCCAGTGATCCAGGAAAAGTGGTGCATAGAAATGTGTTTCTGTGGATGCTGAACCACAGCGCTGTACCCGTTCTGCCAGTCTGGGATGTGTTTTCTTCCACACAACTAGACCAGAACTAAACGGAATCATGTTCATTTTACTGAAGGTGAATCTAAAAGTCATTGCTGAAACTTTTTCTATTTTCAACTTGTTCTGTAAGAGATACTGAGTATCTTCCTTTACAGAATCCCCAAAACTTAAAAAAAAAAAAAAAAAAAAAAGATTAGACAGTTATCACCAGTGGGTACACAATTGGAGATTACGCTCAAATTAGATGTTGTTACATTCAGCTGGTTTTGCTTTTCTACTACACTACAACAAACTGAACTTATAGAACAGGGGTGTCCAGTTCTGGTCCTCGAGGGCAACATTCCTGGAAGTTTTTGAAGTATCCCTGCTCAGACACACCCCTCAGGACTTGTACTCATCCTATGGTGCACTTTACACTCAGCCATTCATAGACACACGCACACCCCAACAGGCACATCAAGGGGCCAATGCAGGGTTCAGTGTCCTCCAGGTGAAGCCTGGAATCAATCCTCCAACTTTCTGGTTGAAAGACAACAGCTCTTCCTCCAATTAATATGAGTCAGGTGTGTTGAAGCAGGAATATGTCAAAAACCTCCAGAACAGCAGCCCTCAAGGACGGACTTTGGACGCCCCAGTTATAGAATAATGTACTAACATACTAGGGGTTGATTGATTAGATTAGATTAATTAGAGCTGGTATAAATGCACTAGACACCAACTCAAATAGTTCTGTGCACTAATCCATTTATTGCTATTACTCTTACTATTGAAAGTAACATGCAGGTGAAAAAAAAAAAAAAAATCCAGAGAAAACAGCATTGGTCCTTGAATGTGAAACTCTTCCCATGGAGAAGAAGATAATACCTTCAGTCATCCAAGAGAAGAACAGTCTCCTCAAGGTGTGATTGGCCAGAATGAGACGACATGAGGGGAACTTAAAGAGGATTTACCACGTGTTACAGGTAATACATAAATGCCAAATTATAGTTGGTTACAACCATCTTGACAAAGCACAGCCACAGACATTCCTGCCCTCCCGTCTCCCTGTCCTTTAATAACAAAAATGATGCATGCACTTTTGATTCATTTATCACAAAGCATGTACTAAACTAATTAATTTTTAAATTGCTCAAACAGCCTGATCCTATGATAACTTACCTAAAAATGGAAGAAGTTGGTGAAACTCTTGGCATATAATGGTTTTCTATTTTATGTGATGGCCAGAAACATAGAAGGTATTTGTATTTGTAACTTTGCAACTTTACATGAACATGTTCACCATGTCAGCAAGAATGTGAGACAGAGCTAAAACAAGGTTTTAAGCTATAAAGATAAAAGCTCAGATGCATCCAACAGTAAAAAAGAAAAAAAAAAAAAAGATTCAGCAGTAATGAACATTTGCGCGCAAGTCAGTAGGGAAAATTGATTTCCCCAGTGAACATTGATCATGCTCCCCATTTGCTTAACTTGTTAATATTTCATGCAATGTGGGTGTTTATCTGGCAACCAGATATTATAAGTTTAAGAAAATTAATTTGCCTGCCAAATGTGTTCCTTGGAAAAATTAGATGAGTTCAAAGGAAAGCAGATAGTGGGGGAATATTTAGTTTGGTATTACCTGATACCATGTTCTGATCTTTATATTTGTGATGAGATTTTCAGTGGTTTTTATTACAGTTAATCACAGTCATTTATTTTATCCAGCAATCGGTCTTTGATCATACTTCATGGCCTCTTTCGTTTCCCATCTTGCCGTTTCCCAACAAAATAAGGAAGCTGTCTCAAAAGTTGGTCTGATTTTATAACAAAACCATAGATCTTATTCATAATTAGGAAGATCTTTTTATAGTATTATTCTGCAATAACAATGATAAAAATAATCATTTTTATTTATAAAACACACTTTACATTTAAAGTCAAATCTCATCGTGCTACAATTAGCAGAATAAAACCTGCAAAAAATAACAAAATAGCGACAAAAACGGCAACAATAAAAACAGCAGCAGCAGACACCAACAAAGGGAAGAAATTAGCAATTAAAACTTTAAATTAAGTTTTTTTTTTATTTACTGACTTGTGGTAACTGACTTGTTACCACCACTACTCATGGGAGCAGACTTTGCTGCTGGTTTGACTGGGTCTGAGTTGAGGTGTTGGGTCTCTGCAGTTCAGTGAGTTTAGTGGGGGCTGAACCATGCAGACAGTGATGGGTGTGCAGGAGGACTTAGTACTCTATAAGTGAACGGGGAGCCAGTGGCGGATGGGTGTGATGTCCTCATATTTGCTTTGTCAAAACCACTTCCATCATTCTCTCCCTCTGAATCTGTAAATGGTCGCAATAGAATGATGGAGACAAAAGTCCCGTGTTTCTCTCACTCATATTGATTAAAATTGGGGAAAATGTAAATGTTGGCTGAAGGGTGCTCCCTGGATTATAGATAAATCCATTTTTTGGGGGTCTCCCATGATGGCCTTCGTCCTGCTGAGTCATGTTCCGTTGTTCCACCGTCGATGCAGCTTAGAAAAGCACTGACAATAAATAGCGCAGCAGAATTGCTTGCTGGGGACCACGGGAACCAGCCGATTTTCATTTTCTTTGAAAGATTAAAAACCGAAATCTAATCTCGTCCCATGCCATCAAATTAGCAATTAAAATTGCAAACAATAATGCGGCTGGTTTCACTGTTCTCCATGCCTCCCCAGGGCAGAATGGCCGAGCTTTTCCAAAGATTTTTAAATGTCACAGTCAAAGAAGTTGAAAAAGACCATTACCAGTGACATTTTATTGTGCATGTGTGTGGTTTTGGAGCATACAAAACAGCATATATTAAGGATAAATAGAACTTTCCCCAATGCAAATAACTGGGCCTCAGGTTGTTTTGAGATTACTGCTTGTTCATCACTTGTTTTGTAAACCACTTTGTTAAGTGCAGCGTTTCATTTTGACCCCAGTTTCACCCACAGTGGGTGACATTTTAATATACAAACAGTAAAAATGCTTTTCAGTGTGATTCTTACTTAAAAACCAATGTAAAATCAAAACTACTGTATCTTTTACTTTTGTGCAGAATATTTTTACTTTTTTCCCCTACAGATTTATCCCACATTCATCCCGTTTAATGTTGCATTCAGGCACAATTTGAGGGAGAAATTTCCTTGAAAATGCTCCTGATTGGGTTGGCCAGTGATGGTCCTAAACACATCTCCCACTCATGGAGCTGAAGTTTGATTTGAGGAAGTGAGATTATCCCAAAGGCACCGGTGGGAATTAAAAGGGTCTTTTACAAGTTGTGACCATGAGCACATGAAAAGAAATTTCATCAGCCTTAAGTTTTATGGTTCCTCCCTTCCTCTGGAACTCAGAGCAGTCTGGCTTGTTACCACCACTACCCATTCCTTTTCTCCATGTGTTGCTTTTAACCAGCTGAAGCCAACCATCTTGCATATTGCACAGTCTGTCAGTGAGAACTGTATCAAAAATAGTTGCTCAGAAATACATCTGGACTTAGAAAAACAAAAAACAAAATCTGATAAAAAGGACAATCTGAAAGCTTTATCCAAATAATTCTGTATCCCACATCTATGACAGTGCGTTGTGATTGTATTGCCAGTCCTGTAGTGATTCTGACTCTTTCAGATTCGAAATGTAATCCTTTAAACATGTGTTAGTTCTGCCTCAAGATCTCTAATGGGAATACCTCCAGACGTTGATGTCTGGAAGCTCTCCTTATCGGATGCTGAACCGTCTCATTTGGCCTCTTAATACGGTGACACATCAATTTCACTTTTGAGCTCCATCTGGATATCTGAGCTGCACAGACTGTCCCTGCGGTTGAGACAAGACCCCCTGAGAAGCACTCTCAAATATCAAACATCCCATTGTTTTAGCCACGATGAAATACTCCTCTCTGATGATGAGGGACAAAACATTAACAGCTGATAATCTGGGAGCTTCATCCTCTGGATTATTGTTCCCTTCTTCGCAACAGTAACAACTAAAAGGAACTGATTTATCTCACTTCGACCCACTTTTAAGACCCTAAACATTTGTCAGCATATGGCAGGCAACCCAAACAGCTCTGAAAATCAACATTTGCTGAAGCTGTCTTTTTTTTTCCTCTCAATGTATAAATCTATTACAGTGCCTGTTCGTGTAAGCAGGTATTACATTTACATTTAAAATATATGAGCTCTGTTTCCTATGTGAATAAGTCAATATGAAATCTATAAGGCAGCTTCTACATGAATGTTTTCATCCAGATGCCTTTTACAGTAAATAGTCATTTATTTGTTGCCCCTATGTGAAGATATATTGAGAGTTTCATGCATCTCCCGTCTTAAAGCAGACACATATCATGCAGACAGAATGCTATCATCCACAGGAGGAAGGCTTGCCGGCTTACACTTCTCAATATTTAGACTTTTTATTCAAACCCTGGACTAAAAGGGACTTGCTTTTGAAGGTTGCTATTTCAATAACTGCATTGGAAGAGGTATTTTATATTTCTCTATCTATCTCTAGTTATAAATTAGATTTTTGATTTCCAAAAAATAATATCTTTGTTTTACTTGTTTACTTGTTTTACATAATTTATGTCTGTCCAGCCTTGTTTTCAATTTTTTTAAATTCAGCAAATAATCACTTGTGTTACAATATGTATGTCACTGCCGCAAGAAAAAGTGTTTGGGTCATCAGCAAATAAAACCATCTTCAAAACTTTTGAAACTTTGAAATATCATTGATATAAAGTATTGCATGTTTAGGGCCCAGCATTGATCCCTGAGGGACGCACGCCACAGGTAACATCTGACATGTCAAACAAACACTTTATAATTTCACAAACTATTTCCTGTTTAATAGTACGACGGAGTATTAGGGCCACAATGAGAAAAAAAATAGTGTCGGATTATTGTTTTTTCCTCTGCTTCATGAGAGGATAAAGTCAAAATGACGAGAATAAAGTCAAAATGACCAGAATAAAGGTGAAAAATAGTTTCAAGAATTAAGTCGAAATTATGAGAATGAAGTCGAAATGACGAGAACAAAGCAGAAATACTAATATTAAAGTTGAGTTTTCAATATAAATTTGAACAGCTTTAAAACACAATGTCTTGTGTGTAACCTACTCACTTTTACATCAAGAAGTTGCATGCACACACGCTGTAGCCTACATGGCATGCGGTCACTCTTTTTTTTATTTTATTTTATTTTATTTTTTTACTTTATTCTCATTTCGACTTTATTCTCGACATTTTGACTTAAATCTTGAAACTGTATTTCTACTTTATTCTTGTCATTTTGACTTTGTTCTTGTCATTTCGACTTTATTCTTGTTATTTCGACTTTATTCTCTAGTAAAGCAGAGGAAAATATAATAATCCAACACTATTTTTTTTTTTTTTTTCTCATTGTGGCCCTAATACTCCGTCGTATAATAGATAACATTTCATCCAATGTAATTATTTTCCCCTGACACCGTACCGGTCTAGTTTCTTACATCATAATTTATTGTGTCACAGCTTTTTGTTTAGATCTATCTCTGTTGTATCCTGTTTTTGGTCTACTGAATTTATGATTTCCTCAACGTAGTCAATTAGTTCAATTGATCTTCTAGTTCTAGTTGAATTGTTCTTCTAGATCTAAATCCATTCTAACTTTCTGTGAGAAATTTATATTTTTCTATAAGAACAGAAAATTTTTATAGAAAAAAAGAAATGTATTTTTCCTTTTGCATACATTTCTTTTGCTTCCTCAGATAACAACTTGTTTGACAATATCTGTGTTGTACGTGGTTAATGATAATAATAACATTGCATTTTATTTAAAAGTCACTCAAGGACACTGTACAATAAATATTGTTGGTTAGGTTCTTATTGATAAATATGTTTGTAACGTTCAGTTTCCTCCCTTGTTTCAACAGTGCAATCTTCTGTTTTTGTCTTAACACACCTCATGATGACAGCTGGTTTGTCTCTGGCGTTTCTTCTGGGCAGCAGGTGACAAGCCTCCAGCTTTATGTCCCTGGTCTTCTAAAAAGCAGCCACTTGCTGTTCCGTGGAGCTGTCTTCCAGTTCCCTGGATCCCTCCCCGTTGTTGGAAGTCACTGGCCAAGTGTATGACCGGGATTTCACATCCAGCCCAGTGACGATGATGTCGTTCATCCTGGTGTACTTCTCCAAGTCTGAAATTCTGCTCTCCAGGAAGGCGATCCTCTTGTCCTTCTCCTCATTCTGGCTGCGGAGAACTTTCCCCTCCTCCACCAGTCTCAAAATTCCCTTCTGCTGCAGCCTGACAGCAGAAACTTCTTAAGAAAGGCAGTCAAAAAAAATTTTAATTTCATCAAACTTCTCAATTACGTTTGTGCGATGACTCCTTCAACACAAAAGTTAATGCAACTGGAAGCTTTCCTTCACTAGTCAACTGTGTTCATAAATCTACCGTATTTGAACACAACTATTTTGGATGTGGTTGATATAATCTGCTTCGTTTAATTTAATTATAAACGGATTACAATTAACATAACATATTTAAGCTAGATCATAGTTTGACTCAACTGTGATATAATTTTGTGGCAAAGAGAATAGAGCTGAATTTTACAGAATTGACTTAACATGACAATTTGGTCAAAGTTGCAATCATTTTGAAGCTGCAGTTTATTTCAAACTCATCAACATTAAGGATAGCCTTTTTGTTTATTTCCCAATATAGCCTGCCTCCTTACAAGGGGTGTAAAAATTGAATTGAAAAATTGAACGTCTGAATTTTTTGTAAAAAAATAAAAATAAAAATAAAAAAAATAAAATTTTTCTTTCGAATATATAAAAATAATCCATTATAATTTTTTTTTCATTTCTATCATTTTTATTGATCATTTCATTTGTCTTATTTTTAGTTGTCTTCTTGGGTATCATAGCAGCAGAGTGATAGTTTTGACTTCTGGGTTTTTTCCTAAATGAAATTCAGAAAAATGACGAGCAGAAAAAAGTTTTGTCCATTTTTTTTTTGTTTGTTTTTAATCTACAAAAATCAGCAATATGGAAGAATTGTGAGAATCGCAATTTAATCAAAATCGGCACCCAAAAAATTGGAATTGAATCCAAACAAAAGCACATTGTCACATTCCTACTCCTGTAGGGTTCTATTAAAGGAGATAATCAGTGTTGTTCACATCACTGTGCTGCATTTTTATTGTGAATATCAGTGGATATTTTATATTTCTGTCCTTTAACCGTTACTGATGCAGACTACTGTTTTCATTTCAGAAATCATTTTTCTAAAATTTCTAAAATTTTCTAAAAAAGTTCCAAGATTCCCAAATTAAAGTGTATAATAAGGCCTCACAAAAACATACTGATAGATTTTACCGAGACTGAATTAATCTCCCTCTCTGTCTCTCTCTCTCTACAAGATGTTTTCTCTGTATCCTCCTCCATCTACTACTGTTCTCTTTTTTTATTTTCCTCCGGTCAAGTCCAGCAGTACTATGCAAATTGTAATGCAGACAATTATTCAAAATAAATAGAAAAATAAAATAGGATTCAGAATGTCAAGGGGATCATTAAAGCATAAAGCTCCCTTTTGCAAAGTGAATTTGTTCAGCAGAACACAACACCCAGTCCACCATTCCGCTGGCTTCAGTGCTGGACAAGAAAAAAAGGTTAATTTTATGGTAATTTATGATATTTTATCAAAATTTATATCAGTGTTAATACTTTTGCACGTCAAAAAAAAATAAAAATAGAATAAAATAAAAAAAAAAAAAACACAATTGCACCATGTGTTTTAATATATTTTGGCAAGAAAAGGTTATATATCACTAAAAGTAAAAAACAAAAATACTATGAAGAAATTCATTAAAAGTTATAATAATAATATATTAAATACATTTAATTAAAAAAAATATCTTAAAATGAAATATTTTTAAATTCTAGTTAAAATGGATAGAGTTGATTAAATGTCTTATATCAAATACAATAAAGTAGGTTGTGTTATATAGTTCATATAAATAATAAACAATATAATACATATTAAATATTGCTCTAAAACCTTCAATAAAGCAGTAAAATATTAGAACATCATCATAGCAGCAGCATCATGACATCCAACAAGCTTCCATAATAACATGACATTGAGGAGACAACAGGAAACACTGGGTGGGTTTTGCAGACTTTTACAGACTTTAGAAGTGAAAACAAATTGTATTTTGTGCATTAACACTGTGGTATTTAGATATTTTAAAAAATATTGAATCTGATATTTCCACTAGTAGATATCAAAGTATCAACTCCAGAGTATTGATACACCTATCATTACCAAAATGAGCACGCCAAAGAAAAAGAAAAAAATGGCTGCAGGTGTGTGCTTATGCCCATTCTCATTGGAATATGAAAATAGATTTTATGGAAGTATCTTGACATATTTTCACATTTCTTATAATGTGAATTTATAACCACCAGTATAGAATAGAATAGAATAGAATAGTATACCTTGCAGAAATCATTAATAATACAGAACTGTTTATGTTACTTTATAGGTTTACAGGTTGCCAGGTAACCAGTGCTATTTCTTTGAAGCGAATGGACTTCGCCACCGTTTGGTGTGATGTTCTTGGTATGTATTTGAACCGATCATAAAACCAAGACATAGTGTGTCAGTAAGTGAGCTTTGGGATGCATTTCTATGCCAGATTATACATCTCCTGGCTCTATCTGTACGATGTCAGTACACAGATTTGAGCTACACATCACCGTTTTATGTACCTGTTGGCAGGAAAACAATGTTTTAGGGAATATGTCTTTCTATACAATATAAAATAAATTTGTATAAATCCATTACTGCTTTCACAGTGCAAAGTATCTACAATACAGTGTCCAGTGGTGCGGCCATATTTCTATGGCTATATATAGCACAGTCATGATTCTCTGCCAGTCATTGTGAGGATTTACAGTATATCCAGTAATAAGTCCTCTGACCCACAGAAAGAAATGTCAAACCCTGGTTATAAAAGTGTAAACCACCAATCATCGGGAGGAGAAAAAAAAACAGCAATAGAGTTTTATATCTGCTGTGAATCAGCTTATGGATTTAAAGAAGGAGACCAAGATCTACAGAGTCGGGTGTAAATTCAACAGATGAAAATAGATGGCATGGTGGATATGAATGGCTTGGGTGGGTCTGTCTCTGTGTGTGTGTGTGTGTGTGTGTGTGTGTGTGTGTGTGTGTGCGCACAGAGGTACTTATAGTTAAAGCTGTGAATAAAGAAAAGGAAGATCTCTGAATGGCATCAAGGCTGCTACGACTCATCACTTCCCAATGCTGCTCTTCATCAATCATTTTTTACAAATGGCAGCGAGCATGTGTGCACCACTGTGTGTGTATATGAATGTGTGCTAGCTCGTGGAATATATACCTTTAAAAAAATAAAACATTAAACTAGCTAGACTACAATGAACTTTTATGTGAAAAGTTAAATTGCAATTGAAAATTCTCTCTGCAATATGGAAGTTTACTACAAATGTAGATCATCAGGAATAACTTGATTGAAAATGGTTCCACAAAAAGGGAAATCTTGGATTAGTAGGAGTGACATAAAAGAGGAGTTTTCTGCCTTTGTGGGAGATCCCCAATTAAAACATAATTTGTACTGAGTTTGCAATCAATGTTATCTTGTTCTTTTGTTGAAATAATTAGTAGGTTTGCAAGTTTGACCTACAAGCATGTTTGAAATTTTCTAAAAGTCACATCCAAAGTCTTTTCTTTTAAAAGAATTATTCTTTTCATTATACTATGTCCCATTTCATGATTTATTTGGACGGGAAAAAAGATGACTACTGGAGCTGGCATCATGGCAAATGTCTATAGTTTGCTGCTCATCTCGCACAGTCATGGAGGTACTTTTTATTAATGGCCTTTTATGGACGGAGGGAAAGTAAATTAACTGGCATCGGCAGATGGGTAAAGAGATTAGATGTTGTGTGCATCGCAAAAACTTTTAATGCGATTTTTATCTTAAAATAAACATCACAGGGATCATTTCCTTTCACTGTTCATAGAACACTTGACATCACAGCAAATTATGGTATTAAAGACAGAAAAAAATAAATAAGAGACTAGAGTTACTTACTTTTTGATATATTTCAGGGGTATCAAACTTAAATATACATTGGGCCAAAATTTAAACTTGGACAAACTTGCAGGCCAACATTGATTTTTTAATTTTTTTTAAATTTTCAAGATATGGTATTGTTTGTTTTTGTTTTTTTTTCATCTGGGCACACAAGTGCACCCATTTCCATCATGCACTTTTTCCACAAACACTCCCTCACTGAAGAGGACTGTGATGCACCAAACCACCACCGGAGCATCGGTCAGTTGTTTGGATTATTGGTAGTTTAAGTACTATATAACACCGATGGGCTAGCTCTAGTAGCTATTTGGTCTTGCCTCGCAGGCCAAAGATAATTACACTCACACAGGCCAGAGTTTGACACCTATGCCCTGCCTTTCGCCCGAAGACTGCTGGAATAGGGTCCATCTTCCCAGCAACCCTTCATTGGATTAAGCGGTTAGGATAATGAATGAATGAGGATGATCAGCCGCCTCCCATCACTGACTGCTCACCACATCTACTGCTTTGGATGGATCTTCTCAATGTCCGTCTACAATGATCCGCCTTCTTGCAGATGTTTGAGATGTAATAATGTTAATGTGCCAAAAACAAAGATGGGGTTTTATTCATCTGTATCGTTGCATATTCTATGCAGAGTAATCTGAGTCAGTTTTGTTGATGAGGTAAAACACATGAAAATTAAAGTCAAAATTTTCATAATAACTCAATTTAAACAAGTTACATTTTCACTTTTAATAACAAGATCTTGTATAGCAGAACAAATTCAAGTCTTAAGCATCCTTGGTGGTATGGAGAGGTTGGCAGCGGGCCTTAACTTTAACTTGGTTTACTTCCTGCTACTACTGCTGGTTCAGTTCCATGTTAGGAAAGTTTTAGCTTGCAGCTCCAATAAGACAAACACAAGAATAAACGTTTATCGTAAAAGTTTCTTGTTCAGTCAAATTAAAAATAGTGTGAAATTCTTCATAGAAGATGCATCACAAACCATCAAAATCACAAATTTTCATTTATTCATTTTCTTATCTGTTCAGTCCAAATAGGAAGGAGCTCAGTGACTGTCAAACAGGAGATCAGCTGTGGGTGGCAAACCAACTTTGCTTTGTCAAAAAAAAAAAAAAAACAACAACTTTTTTGCTGCTTTACTGAGGTCAGTGTCCTGAAACAGCCTGTGGATCAGCCAGCAAATGTTTGCACGCTGAGGAGAGGAGCTCTCCATGGTAAAAAAAAAATCCCTCAACACTTTACAGTCAGCTGAGAGTTGCTGCTACACCGCCCTCTTCCAGTTTGGACTGAAAGTATTCCCTGGTGTTGGCAACCTTGGTGCTTTTCACCAAGACTCACATGCTGATGTGCCATATTGTAGATATTATCTTATCATTATATATATATATATATATATATATATATATATATATATATATATATATATATATATATATATATATATATATATATATATATATATATATATATATATATGTGCCATATTGTAGATATTATCTTATCATTATATATATATATATATATATATATATATATATATATATATATATATATATATATATATATATATATATATATATATGTATATATATACATACATGTATATATACATACATATGTACATGATTGTGTGGGGGGTTGGGGTTGTGGATGAGGGAGTGGGTGGTGTGTGTGTGGGAAGGGGTAATATATATATATTATATATATATATATATATATATATATATATATATATATATATATATATATATATATATATATATATATATATACATACATACATATATACATACATACATATATATATATATATATATATATATATATATATATATATATATATATATATATATATATATATATATATATATATATATATATATATATATATATATATATATATATATATTATATATGTATGTATGTATGCAAGGCCAACAAAATATTCTAAATTAAGAATCCAACCAAATTAAACAACAATAAACCCCCAAAGCTGCTCTGCACTTAATAATCGCAACAACAAGCTGCATTGATGATCGCATGTA
Source organism: Telmatherina bonti (assembly GCF_933228915.1). Lineage (NCBI taxonomy): Eukaryota > Metazoa > Chordata > Actinopteri > Atheriniformes > Telmatherinidae > Telmatherina > Telmatherina bonti. The sequence goes on along the minus strand of NC_136632.1, from coordinate 12,128,230 downwards.
GGCACCATGAATTTGGTCATCTCTCATTTTACCTTAGTTAGATAAAGCAAGGGATTGAGAGGAAAAATTCAGTCTGGATTTCTAACTAACTCAACCATGACTAAATAAAATTCATTTCCTCCTTTCTTCTCGTGCAACAGAGAAAGATGAACAGTGTTTCATACATAAAGAAATGGTTGACAAATGACTGGAATTTCCCACTGAGCTCTGTCATCTCTTTCATCCATCCATCCTGTTAAGCCGCTTCTCTTTAATAGGTTTCTCACTTTCTTCTAAACTGTTAGCACAAGTATTTAGATTTCTCTTTGACACACTCTCTCTCTTGTGTGTGTCAATATACATATATATATATACATATATATATATATATATATATATATATATATATATATATATATATATATATCCATACATACATAAAAAGTGGGCATTTTTTGCAGAACTTACACAGATCTTGTGTCAAAAACAAAACTGTCAGCATCTCCAACTTAATACTTATAGAAGCTGTTTACAGGCTATTTGTAGAGAAGCTATAGCTTTTCCTTTTTTTTTCTCATTTCAGTGAATCCTGTGAAAATACAACCTGGGCGAACATTTTGAAATTCCGTATAGAGCTGTGATTGCGTATCAATAAACACTCAAATGAAGACAAAATAAAAGGATCAATGAGTTGTTTTTTTTTTCTTTTCTTTTTTTTTTTATCAAATAGCATTTCCCAAATATTTTACTGGCTTCAACAAAGTTTTCCTTACAGCAATAAACAACTACATTTTTATAAAAAATTAAGATTTGCATTGTCGACTGATTTTACTCAAATAATATAGAGTAAAATACAGTATAGTACAGTACAGTATAATATAGTATAGTATATATATGTTTGTAGCAAGGGACATAAAGACATAAAACAGACCCCTGTGGGGCACCCCCACTTATTCATTGCCAAAATGTCTGACAAGCAACCATCGACTGAGACACATTTAGTTCTGGCTGAAAGGCAGTTTGTGAACCAGGCTACAGAAGAATCTGAAAGCCCGATACTGACCTCATCACCCCATGTTCTACTGCTTCAAAAGTTTCAGAGAAATTGAATGAAAGTGAGGAACAGTGCTGTTTATTATGTGTATATCATTCATAACTCCAACAGAATCAATCCCAGGACTTTGATAAGAGGATAAAATAGTGGTGTGATCTAAGAAGACCTGAAAGATCTGGTCCTGTTTTCATCAAGCATCTTAGAGTGACGTTTTACTCCTAAATGCTGAGAATTTGTGGAATTTAGTCCTATTCTCAAACTTAATCATAAAAGATATTTGTTAACTTTCTCATTATTCCTGCTCCTCCAGATGTTTCAGAGAGGTCCAGAGGTGTACTAGTTGGTCAGGAGCTGTCTGGAGAAGACTGCACTGAGGTGAGAGACATGCATGGACTGGGACCAGAATGATGTTTGGGTTTGGTTTAACAAAGAAAAAAAAAAAACTGATCAAATGGTATATGGAAATCAGGTAAAATATTTGCAACAGATTTAAATAGCAACATCTCACCAGTGTGGAAGTGGGGCATTATTACCTTTATTAAAAAATTAAAAAAACTGGGACCTCATCATGTTATACAATGATAGTTTATAAGAGGAAAGATATGAGCTCAATGGACTTGTGTTGCCATATTAAATTCTGTTTTCACCATTAGCATAACCCCGCTTTGAAACTCGTCTATAAGATTCAGCTCAACACTTCACAAAAGTTTGAGTGAGATAAGTTTTAAGTGCAGCTTTCAGCAAAGAAATGTTTCACAATCTGCTCTTAGCAGTGTTATTAGGAGTAATTCTAAAGAGTTTGATGTTTTCCAGGCCTAAAAATGAGCCTGCATGCTTAGAGAAAGCCAACAATTTTAAGCATTTGTTACTCAAATTAAGAAAAAGACAAAAAAAAAAAAAAAAAGAGTCAATCAAAAACTATATGGCATTGCTGTGAACAATATCAGTTTGACTAGATGTGACCACTTTAGGATTATTTTTGGAACAAAAGGCTGCAGAGTTGCAGGTATATTTTGTTTTTCTGTTCCTCTTTATTAAATCTTCCATGCATTTAATGAACATTACTTTCATCGGACTGATAACCAAACTGCTTAACATTAGGTTTTCTTACCTCTGCCAAGGAGGTTATGTTTTTACTGGCTTTGTCTGTGTTCAAGATAACTGTAAAAGTTATGGACTATTTTAATTAGATTTTCAGGAGTTGTTGGAAATGTTATTTAATTTTGGTGGTAATCCAGATCACCGTTTGTATCCAGGAACTTTTTAAATGCCTTGGCAGAGGTTTGTGCTTTCTGAGTGCTTTTCTAGTCTGTTTATTTATTTGTCTGTTTATTTGTGTTCAATACAACTCACAAAGTTATGGATGGATTTTTCATGAAATCTTCAGCAGTTGTTGGAAATGTGAACAGGAAGAAGTGAGTCAATTTTGTTAGTGATCTGGATCACTGTTTGGATCTAGGAAATTTTAAAAGGATTCTATAACATTGTGAGATAGGGCAATTTTCAACACTTGTGCATATAACTTCAACAAAAATAATTATAGCACGACTGATCCAGGTAAAGGAATCATTCCTGATATGATCCAGAATATGACAAAAATAGGCGGCCTCTGGAACTTTTATCAAGAGAACAAATGAAGCTATAATCACTCAACACCATTATACAGCCAAAACACTGTGGAATCTGTAGTGTGTCAACAGATTTGTTGCATCTTTAAAAGCTACAAAGCTGGATCTAGAAGAAAACCACTATTATGGCAAATTCATATTTTGTGAATAACGACAGAACTATTTATCCTATGAATATGAATCCAGTTACGAGTCATATTTTCATGGTGGAGGGATCAGAAAATCTTGATAAAATAAATGTAAGGATAATATTACGCTGTGAATCACTTCCTGATACAACGAGTAGTGTAGTTGAAAGAGATGGACCGGCTTCGACAGAAAGCAGCAACTGTATCAAATGGTCTGACGCCTGCTCATGGAATGCCGAATATTAGATTGCTGAACATTCAGTCACACATGGAACATGAAGAGGACTTTAAAACAGATAATACTTTGCACGGGTCGATGTCTTCTGCTTTTTTTAAACCTCCCTAAAACAGCAGCAACAGGTGGTCCCAATCCTTCCAGCTGCACTTGGACGTGGAGGTGGTGTCATGACCATAGCCAAGAAAGATGTGTTGCCCCAGAATCTGACACTAGACATTTCTGGCCAAGAGTATGTCACAGTTAATGTGAACACACTGTTAACCAACACCAACATAATCACGATCTACTGACCTCCAACCATGACAATGACCGCCTTCATCAACAAGCTAGAAATGCTTTCGAACCAGGTAGTATACCTTCTGTTGTCTTGGGAGATTTCCACTTTGACCTCATAGAATATCCAGATCACCAAATCGTGGGAATCATGCAATATGGCTTCTACCAGTAAGTGACAGGACCCACAACTATGGGACATTGTTGGACTATCCTTATGTCAACAGCTAACCGGATCTCTTGATTTCTGATCATCACACAGTCTGTATCACTTTGTAAAATGTTTTTAATATACATATTTTGGTGTTGTAAAACAATATATTATCCCTTATATGTGTGGTAAACAACTTATTGAACAAATTGTATTGGTGGACTAATTTTATATGCACCAAAAGAAACCCATTCATGTATGGAAAACCACTGTTCTGTTTCTTTTCTAAGCTGCTTAATTTTATAGTCAATATAGATATCTTTTGTGAGAGATCTATACATTGCATAGCAAAGCAATATTACATTCAGTAGAAAGTATAATATTATATATATATATATATATATATATATATATATATATATATATATATATATATATATGAAGTGTATATATATATGTATATATATATATATATATATATATATATATATATATATATATATATATATATATATGAAGTGTATATATATATATATATATATATATATATATATATATATATATATATATATATATATATATATATATATATATATATATATATACTTCATACCTTGTCTGTCTAGTTTTGACTTTAAATTTTACTGTTCTGAGATATTTTTGACTTTAGAAAATATTCATGATGGGAGCAAAGTAGAAAAGTAACTAATTGGGAAAAAAAAAAAAAAAAAAAAAAGAAAAGCTATCAGTTGTGTTGGACAAAAGCTGAACCAACAATCTACTGCATGAAGGAAAGTGTCTGATGCCACCTATCAACAACCCGTTCATTCCTGCTTGCCAGGTATTTTTATTTCGGTCAAGACTGGCAAACATCAGAAGCATTAGAGACATAATCGGCTGCATGACTGCAGCTGTATCATGATAAATAAATGAGGATATCTGTTGCCCAGTTTTGGGGGGAAAATTTGGAAATTTGCATTCTACTCAAACCTGGAAAATATGAAATCCAGGTGGCGATTTCCTCTCATGCTAATCTAGCGCGGTTAGTTTTGTTGCATAGATAAGTCCATAGATTAAACAAGCCTTCAAGTATACAACCTACACACTTGCACAATCCTACACTCCATCATACTTAAACCACAACAGCTAAAGCTGTGTTGTCTTCTAACACACCAGGAAATGTTTTTCTTCTCTGAGGCGGCCTAAGTGGTGGGGTCCACTGAAGCCAACCCTCAGTAATTAACTGTCACAACGCCTCAAAACTAGCAAATGGACTATATGTCAAGGAAGGCCCATTAATTTACTGGCCTCCATTCGTCAATCCAGAGCCTATTATCTCCATTACTGCAAGCTTTCATGTCTGGGCATCCTCCTCTGCTAACCCACAATTTCTCTGTCTTATTTTGCAGAGATTCCTGGGAATTTGGAGAAAGGCCTTGGAAACAACATGGCTTTTGCACATCTTTTAAAGTGTGCAAGCAGACACACACCAAAGCTCACACACATAAAAGGTACAGACTTAATATACGCAATGGCAAATATAGCAACGCGCTTCTGGACACAAAGACACACTTGCTCCATTGCTCATGATTGCATATATTAAGCACATGGCCATGACTCATATTAATGTAATAAGCAGTGATGCTTGCGACACAAAAAAGCGCAAACCAATTCACTCAAGCACTCAGAAATCATTAAATTTTTGCACATAAATTCCTTTACACACTCTGCAGTTTCCCTTCCAGTCAAACATATTTAAAAACTCATACTCCACTTCCACGCTAAAATGACAACCTGAGGGGGAAAATCTTCCATATGTGACACTAATAAGTGCTGCTCTAAAGGAATGGAAAGCCGTTTCACCATGAGGCATAAATAACCAAATAACATGCAGACTGTGAGATCTGTGTGATTTGTGACACGACTCGCATTTATTGCTACTCCAACTTGAGGTTTTAGCATTATTCTGCAGAGAGAGTTAGACACTGTGAGACTGTACTTTAGTGGCAGTGAGATCTGGTTGGTCTTTCCTATGAGACCGATGCATTTTTTATGCTTGAATTGCTCTCAGCGTCTGGAGCCGTTTCCAGTTAATTTGAAGTAATTTAAGTTTTTAAAAAGGCTACAGTGCATCCAGAATCCATTCTTTAAGGGTTGACTCACCCATATTGAGCAAAATACTTTCTCAATACTTTTTCCCTTTTTGCCCAAGGGTGGCAATTAGCCAACTTTTTCCCTAACATGAGGTGTTACAGGTTGAAAATGAAAAACTTTACAAGCAAAAAGTTTGATGCCATGACACTACATTATCATCTGAAAGCTGTTTTTTTTTTTTTTTTACCAAAATGCATATCAGAATTAGTTGTCTTTGTTCTTTCTCTTTAAATGCATATGCAGGAACATTTCGTTTTAAACATTGTAGCTTCAGGGAGAGCAGCAATGCTAGTGGAGAAATAAAGCACTCTGGTGCTGGAATAAAACACTGAATGTGATCATTTGACTTATGATAGTTTCATAATTACAAGCCTTAAAGCCTTAAAAGCATTAGTAGAAAAACAGGAAGGGACAATTTTGTTTGTTTATATATAAATAATTTCTTTCAGATTTTTTTATTCCTCTTTGTTTCAGTGATCAAGGACATCTACCATGATGACTAGGTATCTACATTACTAAAGGCAGCTGCTTCATATGAAATGTGAAGAGTGAAAGAGTTCACTCAATATACTGTGGGTGAATGACCACTCCACTTTGTACTTTTACACTAACCCTAACCATTTCGGTATGTTAACAACACAAAATGACTTACTAACATTTCTGAATATGACAAGGGTTAGTATCAGTTGATGTTAAAAAATCAGGATCCTAAGAATACAGCCACTGTCTGTGAACTACAACTTATACTAACAGAAACTTTAATATATATATATATATATATATATATATATATATATATATATATATATATATATATATATATATATATATATATATATATATATATATATATATATATATATACTTTGTTCTTTAGAGTTTGCATTTAACTCTTATTTAGACTTCTGATAACCTTATCTGAAAATAAACTGCAAATTTACATTAAAGAAGAGAAAAACACATGTTTAAAATTGAATGATTGGTTTATTATTCAAATATGGTTTAGTCAAGCCCACCCTTTAAAAGGGATTATTATGACCATCTGCAGCTATGCTATAATATTCCGTTCTATTGAAACCAATGGTATTATCCTGCCTTTCTGCCAACAACAAAAACACCCAGTACAAAAGTACTTTTTTTCACACATGTTGGAGATTTGGGCGATTGACCATTCAGAAACAAGCTGTTAATGACAGAAAAGCATTATGATCCGAGGCTGACGCTGCTGGCACTGTGGCTCAACAACTCTGAATCACCGATGAAAACATGCTAGTTTGCTCTTCAGACCAATTCTTCCTAAGAGGGAAGTTTGCAAGGATAAATCAAACAAGCTGCTCCTGTTACTGAAAAACAAATATATGTGACTAAACAAGCAGGAATCAATGTAATATGTTGCTGTCTTCAGCTAGGCTACTTATTTTTTATGAACTGTCTGAGATTACTTTATTGAGAACTGGCACTTCACAAATAAAGTTAAACTGAACTGAAATAAGCTGACCTCCATTTCAATTCGTAGTTCTTACTGTACTAAAAGTTGGGGATTGTTGAGCAAGAAATCACATCTTGTTGACTCCCCACCATCCATCAAAGCAAATAAAATAGAAATATAATTCTAAATGTGTGAATAATAATTTCATATAGGCACAGAAAATGGAGACACTCTATATTGTTCTTGCATCTTTTAACTAGATTTTAGCTTTATTTCATAAAATCTTTAGAGTGGGGATACTCTTTAACAGGAAGTACCTTGAGGCTTAGATGAGAGATGTGTATGTGTGTGTGTGTGTAAATATGTTAATGCTGTTCCTTCGAGTAATAATAGCAGTTACACAAGTGGTTGTGGGTGGCTAGATAAGGACATTTCAAGCATTACACTGACTAGGCATAAGCATTGTTGCTCAATGCTGTGCATGTTCTAATATTTATTACGCATCTGAGTGGCTGAGTGTGTCTCTCATCGTTAAAGTGTGTGTGGATCTGAACAGTGATGCAAATAACTTTTAGAACACTGCCTCATAGGCTACAGAGCTGCAATGAAATATATTCACAGGGACTGAATTCATTTTAGCTGAATGGAAACAGAGACATGACAACACACATTCACATGATTTATGTTGTAGAGGAAACATCTTCATACAATAAAGAGGTGTGTGAAAGTTTGTAATCCCTTAATCATATTATTCATTTTCTAAAGAATGAATTAAAAAAGTATTCTCTTCTGAATTTATACATTTTATTGTAATGGTTCTGTTTTAGGTTATATCAGTACTTATGTCAGTGAATGGAGGAAGAAGTAGTTCATTTAGGAGACATCCATTAGATTCCCACAGTTAAAGATGTTTGGAATTAAGAAATGGGTCAAATTTCTTAAGATAATTTGCAGGACACATCAACACAACTGATATGCTAGCTCTATAGTTTTCATATTCGTATGCCACGTTTAGTTTTAAATGATTTCATATAAGATAGAGTATTGTGTAAGTACATTTTTTTATCTAATTTCCATAGTATTTCATAGTATTTTTCATAATTGTTCATTTGTAATAAGCTAAATTGAAATACTAAAAGCAAGCTAACAAAAGGAAATGGCGGCATAAAAGAATACTGAACGCCAGATTTTCTGAACGTCCAAGATGTTTTTGTTTTTACCCACCAGTTTTCATTGGATGGGCTCTCCGGTTAGCTTCACCCTATTTTATAACAACTCTCATTGCTGTCTGCACCTGGTTTTTCTGTGCTTCTTTCTGTCTGCCAGTGCAGGAAGTTCAGACAGTGTTAAGGAAGATTAAAATCCTGAATGAACAGTCTCCTCCTGTAAGGAGGAGGAGGTGATCAGTCACTGTAAAGATCGCATTTCCTACTTCATTGCTGTCAAGTTTGCATTTTTTGGATTATTTGGGTTTGCGGACAGAACAAAGATATCAGGTAATCCTCCCTGAATATAAAGGCTTCAAGCCATTGTATCATCTATGTTTCTTCTTTTCTTTTCTGCACTTTTGACTGGGACAAAGAGGAACGTTAGCCACTTGGAGGCCCCGAGTGGCTCCAACTCCAACAAATGGTATTTAAAATCAATTAACTGAGCATATGATGATAAAATAAGCTCAAATGACCAGCTGTGACTAGAGTTATGCAGGCTTTATTAAGTTAAAATCATTATGCTCTCATATCATGCAGTGAGTGACGTTCACTGACACAGGGATGACTGGGTACCCATCATTCCCACCGGTAAAGATATAGATGATGTACATCATGATGGAATAAACATAAAATTGTCTTAGTGGGGTAGATAAACATAAGTACATTTAAGTGGTAAGCTAAGGTATTTGCTCACTATGAGGGGAAGGAGAAGGTTTATTGCCAATTCTTTAGCAAATTTGTTTGTAATTCAATCTGCTAGCTAGCTCACATAGCATCAAAGACATCTTAGTTAGATAACTAGGATTAACATTTGCATAAACTAGCCTTAAATTTTTTATTTTATTAAAGTTAGTTTGCTATTCTGCAATGGGACAGACTGAAGTGATAATGCCTCAAGGCATCGGACACATTTTTTATTTAAATATTAGGGTTGTTAGAGTATTGTCTCTTTGATTTCTGCCTTTCGATCTTTTCCTTTGTGTTTTGCTTTACCTCTCAGTGCATACCATCTTATTGGCACTCCACTCTGCTCGTTGGTTTTTCTCCTCTCTCTAGTTACACAATCAGACTCCCCCTGTCTGCTATTCAGAAAGCCAGAACACCAACAGACCATAGCGCTGCATCTCCTTATTATCCAAATCCATTCAGTACAAGACACATTCTGCATGTATGCTCACAGTGTCAATCTTAAACCATCAAAAATTCATGTGAGAAGACAGAAACATACACACACATTTAGTGGGTTCCACAAGAATGCAAAAAACTATGGCATGCATACACCCATTTCCATTGTATTCACACAGTGTTGCAGAAACACTTAGATTCAGAATTATATTATGTATTGAACATACTTTAGGTCATAAAATGTGTGGCTACTGCCCAAGCACACATACAGACCTTTTATGCAGTGGCACAGATAACAGCTATAGCTTCTGGTCGCTCAACATTCTGCACTTAAGGAAATGTGCACTTTTCTTATTACCCTACACATACAGTACAGTCATTTTTCTCTCTGGGTAAGAGCATCCTCCATGTCCTGCTTCGACTATCCCACCTTTGCTTTTTATGTTACATTACTACTTCAATCAAGCAGCGGTGTCTTAAATGTATCTGGTCCAGAATAATGTATCTGCACATGAGTCCACCAAAGTTGTGAATCAGTGTGATGAAGGGTGTTCACTTTTTCTTATTATTTCTACCGTTTTCAACTAACTGCCCATTTACATGACTTCTTTTGTTAAAGCTTTCTTTTCTTTACAAATATGACAGAATTGAAATAAAAGACTAGGTTTGGTGGAGGGAAAATGGTGATAAGCACAATATAGCAAGAAGTTCAAACTATTTTCCCATAAACCTTTCAGATATTATCAATATGCATGCACCTCTGTGTGCACAGAAAGATAAAAGCATGACAAAAACCACCAAGAGCGCTTCACTTTATAAAGTATTTTACCAGCACAATCTTTGGAGCTTTATCATCAAAACACTCTCCTCTGGCAGCATGTGGGCTAACATCTTCTACTTATTGTGAAAAAGTGATGTATTATGTATGGTATATATTATGTTTATTTTCATTGTTACATGTGGGAGGTAAAGGCTACCTGTATCATTGTTTATCATGCATTACATTCAGGTACATATCCTAATGGCTGATAAGCAATTCAGTAGCTTGTGAGCGTAGTGTTGTGTTTTGATGGTTGGTTTGTATAAGTGACTTGAATGCAGCAATAGACCACTCAGCATATTCTGAAACGTCAAAGTGGATTTAATCTGTTTTCACCATGCTGAATCAGTCTAGCTTTTGCTATGTAATTTGGTTTTAAAACGTTGCCCCTGAAACTGACTTCCTATTTCTAACAGTATCAGAATATGCCCTGACATTAATCATTCTATGGAGTAAATAGAATATTTTATATAAATAGACTAAATTATTAGATTAGCTTGAAATCTTGAGCCATGATGTGTTTTGAGTTTTATCTGAATCTCTGCTTAAGCCATGTAAGCTAGCTCTACCGCAGGGGTCCACATGAGCTACCATCTGCAAGTTTTAGTGTTTCCCTGGTACAACACACTTGATTGAAATGAAAATGTTCTCCATCAATTTGTTGTCCTCTTCTGTACCTGCTTGTTAATAAGTCATTGATTTTGGCCAGGTGTGTCACAGTGGGGAAACACTAAAACCTGCGGGGTGGTTTCTCTCACGAGAACCAAAGTTGGAGACTCCTGCTCTACTGTTAAACTGAAAGGTTCTGCTTGACAGCCAGTTTAACACGTTAACATATTGACTGAAATTCATTTTAATATAAAAATGTCACAATTTGGAAAGCTAATGTTATATTTATGCTAGCTAGTTTACCAGGTTTAACAACCACCTGAGCTTACTAGCAAACTAGCTAGCTAGCTAGCTTGACAAGATACCATTTTGAAGTGTGAATTTTTACTGCTACAGTGTGAAAACTGACACATTGTTTAAGCAGAGTATTAAATTAATTGATTGATAAAACAAAAACTTGATTTCTGTGTTAGTTTCTAAAACACATTCCTCTGCTAGTCTTACTGTCCAGTTATCCTCAAAAAAGTAAGTCAAGCGTTTGTTCTGCAAAGTGACTTTGGGGGGAGATCGTACTGATATGAAATGAAATCCTATAAAATGTTTGATATTTTAAGGCTGCTGTACATAATATTCTGTAGCAGCCGATGAAGTGCAGACAAATGCTTTCTAATGTTGTTTTGTTAATTCAGTATTTTCAGAAAATATGTGCTATGCAGCATAAATTTGCCTTAGACCTTTCAACATAAAACATCTGCTTTGGAGGACAATGGCCCCCAGTGCAGCGTTCAAGAAATAGCTACCAAAGAACAATATCAGCATATGATGAAATAGCCTTTTAACCTCATGGAGCAAGAGATCATCAGAGAGGAATGATTTAAATCCCAGTGGAGACATGCAGAAAGCTTAATGGCAATTAGTAGTATTGGTTGATTGCTGCGATGGCAAATTAAGGCTTTTCCAATAATTACAGAGAAAAAGCTTATGAATAATTCTCGTCAGTTCTGTTATTCATAGCTGAAGTGGCCTTGAGTAGATGTCACAGGGCGAAAGTTTGACTGCACTTTTAACTGTTTCCCAATTCATCCTGCGTTTTTCTGTTGATTCATGTTTTTAATTTTCTAATGATATAATTGCATAGAAAATTATAAGTTTTCCTTCCTACTCCAGGAGTGTTAAGTAAAGAGTCTGCAGCTCTGCCCTCTCAAGGACTGCCGAGTAGTGGGGATTGGTCTTGTATGGTGTTCTTTCTAAGAAGAGTTTAGTTTGGAGCTGTGAGCACTTCTCCTGCAACTTTTTTAATTTCTTTTGCAAGACTACTTTGGAGCATCTTTTTTTTTTTGTATTACTGTTTGGACATCAGACTAGAAATCTTTCTGAGCTTTTGAACACAATGCTGTTCTTTGCTGATTTTGAAAGAAAGCCCTATGCTCAGACCAACTAGCTAGAATTGTCTGCACAAACACCTTAAGTCACACACACACACACACACACACACACACACACAACAACACCCTGAAAACACTCAGTCCTTGAGTTGATCCCCAAGTGTCACAACTGCACATTGCTTTGACCCCCATCAGTAATCACTCCAACATTTATTGGTTTTTACACTTTGAACACTGCAAGGTACAAAGTATAAAAAAACAGACAATACTATACACATATATATATATATATATATATATATATATATATATATATATATATATATATATATATATATATATATATATATATATATATATATATATATATATATATATATATATAGTATTATATATATAGAAATATAGTATTATATTTATATATATATATATATATATATATATATATATATATATATATATATATATATATATATATATATATATATATATGTGTATATATATATATATATATATATACATATATATATATATATATATATATATACATTATATATATATTTAACACTCAAAGGTTAAGCTTACTGGTTTCTTAGTGGCTCTGGATCTTTTCGTGCTCTGTTTAAAACTTCATAATAAAGGAAACCAAATTCCCCTCTCTGCTGTCCTTTTCCCTCTATTCCTGCCACTGGCAGCTGGACGTTGTTAGCATTCTGTTGGGTGCATCCGTTAAATGTCACCTACCTGGAGACTGGGAGAAAGGGGAGAATTAATGTGACTACATGACTGAGAATATCTACAGATTCTATAGTCGTTCTTGATTCATGACAGTATAGTTCACTTGACATATGTTCACATGTACTGTATAATCAGAGTCATCACCTTACTAGTATTAATACAAATGTTGATGTTGTTTAGAAGTGATTTTCTTCCCAAATTCCATTCTTGACCAGTGCCTTTGCAATCCTTCGTATTATAATGGATATGTTTTTAAAATTAAGTTAATATTGAAGTTTTCGTCCACATAGATGGAGTGGAGCTAATAGAGAGAAACTGACCTTTCATCTAATGGAATTACAAACTGCTATCTGATGCACCTCTTAAACTGCATGTCAGACAGAAACAGAGTGTGTGCTTTATTTCTCTCATGTTCCGGTGACTCTATTTTTGTGTGAACATGGATGTCAAAGAGCTGCTTTGTTTGGCCATGGTTGGCAAAATGCCGTCTGCACTGGAGAGTGGCTGCTGACACCGTGTAAACGTAAAATTGTGTGTTTGTGTAAGGGGGGATTGTGTGTGAAAGCACTGGATAAGTGAGATAAGTACATTTTAGCAGCAACCACAACAGCAGCAGCAGCAAGAGACTGGTTAAGAAATGGTATTTCCAGTGTGTTTGTGGATTGATGTGAATGAGTCATACTGTGTATGATGGGTGAAAGAAAAATGCAGAGGCACGAATGTACATCTGTCTCCAGGAAACAGTTCTTTCAAAAATCAATCAACACAAACTTCTGCTATCTCAAATTGAAATGGGAATGCATATAAGCAGTGATAACTATTTGATTTGCTAGGTGGAGTTTGGACCCTACACTGCCAAACTAATGCACGATAACAGCTTTAAGGCATCTCTGGGTGGCACACTGCAGGATCACAGCCATAGCCATTATAAAAATCCCATTCCAGATTTGCTTTGCTAAAGAATTTTTGTGTTTTATTACGGTCATTTCCTCCCACCATGCCATTGTCTGCATTACAGCAACCGCGAGTGACAGTTAGGTGTTTATTGTACCAGTACAACCCTAAAGACCAGTGACGGCTTAAAACAGCTCACAGAATCATGGTGGATATGGAGCCATGTACAAAACAGGATGTGGATTTTATATAAACTATTGGTATGATCTAACATCCTAGCTGTGTTGTTTGTTTCATGTTCTAAAGGCATAAGTAACTGCATTTACTCTATTTTGGTTAATTATGATCAAGAAACCTGCTTCTTATAAGATGCAACTTTATATGTTCACCGTTGCCTTCAGGTTGTTTTGCTAAATTGTTGGTAAATGATATACTTGCTGGCTTAAGAATGGATCATTAGAAGAAAAGGAACTGAAAGACTTGACAGCTTTGCAGCGATCTCTACTGCTCCATAGTCCAAAGAATGAAATGTGGTGCCTTAATATAAGTTAATTTTGTGGTGTCAAAGCCTCAAGGAAAGCCAGAACTCATGTACCCAAGGAAGAATGACCAGACATACAAGCAGCAGATTTTTGTTTTTTTTTTTTCCCTTTGGTGTGTGTCACAAAGGCAACAACAAATCCCTTCAGCTGGTATGAGAATATTATTTAACAAATCTCTCACTGATGAAGTCTTGAACTGGTGCTCACAGAGTCAATTCATCACATTAATTATTTCTCCTCCAAATTACAAACAAGTTCATCAGTTCACCGTGGCTGCCATCCGTGGCGCCAACAACAAGATCATTTGCATGAAAAATGTTCCCACATCAGAATTTCCACAGCTACAAGCTTGAGTCATTTTGTGGGGCACCATCCAATGTTGCATCCAGCATGGCATGTTGATGTAATCATCCATGACTGGCATCTCGTTACCATGGAAACTGCTTTACCTTACAGTCAGCTGATGACTTGACGGTTGAAAATAAATTAAACTGGATTTCCCTAACCACCTTTGTGCAATCATGAACTTGAAAAAGCAGACAAACGGAAAAGTTTATGAGTAATAATTCACTGTATAAATGTAATCAAAAGAAAGAATATAGGAAGTCTTGACAAGCAGAAAGAGAGGAAACACAAGTCATATCCCCAGAGGAACATGAAATCAGCATATTAAAAAGCTGAAAAGGAAGTATTGATTTATGGACAATTACCCAGCATGAGTGCTAGTACTTCTACTGTCAAGAATTTCTTCCAAACAGTAGTCAGAAACTGTGGGTTAAATTGTGATTGATAGATTACCTGTGAGGTGATCTAAATTTTTCTGAGCTTCTATGTGGAGGTTTACAATTCAGCTGGAAAATGTCGTGTTTATTTAGAGATTCTATGTTAAATCTACAATCCACAAAAAGATAAACATGTTTTCATAATAATAATTACTGTAAAAAGCGATACCACTACCATGCTGCTTATTTTGACTTGTGAATTATTACAAACTCCTTGTTTTTATCCATTGATAGCTTAAAATGACAGTAATATTCAATCGGGAGCAGCCAAAGATCAACAAGAGAAAAAGTTATATGTCTGTATCAAAGGAACAAAAATTAATGGTCTTCAATGGATGGAATAAAGAGGTGGATTTTTTTTTTTTTTTTTTTTTCATTTTTACAAACCGTGGTGCCAAACATAAGCCGAGTTAGAGTTTGTTTAGTGAGGATAATAAGTAAATAGCTGCATTACTATATTAACAAAAAAAAGAAAAGAAAAAGACAAAATGCTCGTAGTTTCTCTAGTGTTTCTGCATATTTTCAGTACTTTATTTTACGTTACTCCTTTTTTCATTCATTCACTCATTCATTTTCTAAACCGCTTAATCCAATTCAGGGTCGCGGGGAAGCTGGAGCCTATCCCAGCTGGCTTTGGGCGACAGGCAGGGTACACCCTGGACAGCTCGCCAGTCCATTGCAGGGCCTCCTTTTTTCAATCATTCATATTTAGTTTGTTAAGAAAGCTGGTTTCTTTCTGCTCCATTCAGATTCACAGTAAGTGGACAAAAAAATATTACTTTCATCACTGTGAAATAAAAAGTATGTAGCAACCACCAACATGCTGCCTTCATCTTCCTGCAAACCCAATCAGTGATCAGACATCTGATTCAGGTCACGAAGAGCCTAAAGATCGCTCTGAAAAAGATGCAAAGTTCCATTGTAGACAAGCAAGAACCAACCATTAAGGCAATACTCAAAGATTAATGGTATGGGAGCGTTGTCAGACAGAAGCCATTTTTCATGTGAAACGTACTGGGAATTTGACAAAAAGACATCTAAATGACTCAAAGAATGAGAAGAAAAAGGAAACCAGGCACTAAGGATCAGCTCCTTAATTCCATCCCTACAGTCTAACATGGTGAAAGCAGCATTATTAACTGGGCTGGTTATTTTTTTTCCTCTGACACCTGAACAGGTCGATGTGTAGTCAGTCTGCTTTTTGGGAAAGAGTTATTGTAAGGGTCTGAATACTCACTACGTTGGCAACAATTTCCACAACAATATCAGCGGGTTTGCTGCAGGTAATTGCACAGACATGCTTTCAGAAGTGGCAGAAGCGTGTATCCTTTAATAACAATCCTTACTTGTACATATCACTGTTTTTGTGACTAATTCAAAATTCAATATATTGCACAGACGTCATCAGTTGGTTCGTTTTCTTCATGGAGTTCAGGCTTTCATCGGATAAAATGCCCCGAAGGCCTTTCTGGAAACGGGACAAGACAGCGACATTTCTCAGAGTGTCTCACACTCTAATTAAGAGGACAGAATTAACTCCAACAGCTGGCTGATAAACACCAACCAAATCTGTCGTCACCACCCACAGCTGCAAAATCAGAGCCGTTCATTCAGTTGGAAATTAGATTAAAACTCACAACACATCTTTTAATACTTAATTGAAATGTAGAAGTAGATACAGTGATGGATTGAGAAATGGATTGAAAGGGATTATAGTCTGGACAAGGCAAACAGAGCCTTTAAAGAAACTTTATATCTTTATAAATCTTTGAATTCTGATTGGTGAAAATCGGTGACAGAAAAGCAACTTCTGATCTGCCATCAGCTCTGCAAAAAAGACATGTAATAATGATAAAACTCCTCCATGACATCAGTATATCTCCAAATGTAAATTTTATGTGCATATGTATGAATTTGTGGCTCCCACTTCACTCACACCATCATTAATTATTTATCTGGGGTTCAAACACTGTTAGGTGTATGCACAGCGTGTTGTTTCACTGCCTGGTTTTCACATTATGTTCTAGATTTTGTACCAATTTCTATCAACCGTTTGTGTAAAAACAAGCCAGAGGATAATGTGCAAATGAGAAACGGGACTTTACAAGCTTTCTTCTTTCCCTTACAGGAATGTAAGCTTGCTCACCCTGTGTTACCATAGCAACAGAACCCCATTAAATGGCAAGAGAATGAACGAATGAATGGGCAGGCGCACAGACAGACAAGGAAGAGGTAGAGGAGAGCAGGTTGAGATGGAGAGATGAAGATGAGAAACAGAAGTAGAAAAAAAAAAAGGGTTGAGGTTGTGTTACAGGGGTAACAAACACAAAACAAGGGAACACGGCAAAGATGGAGATGTGACGAAAAGAAGAAAGCAAAGGTGGTTAATGAGAAGTAAATTGAGGATAAGAGGTGATGAGAGGAGGAAAAAACATATGAAAAGATGTGGATGACAAACTGTTAGATATACTTGAGAACAGAGAGGAGAGAGCTTGCAGTGGCAAGCTGTGAAAGGAGGATGCTCACCATGATGTAAATAGAAAAGATTAGAAATGCTGTCGACTTGCCTAAAACAAACACTCAGAAAGATTGTGAAGCTTCAAATTCACCAACATATAATATGTGACCAATAAAGTGAAGCTGAAAAACAATTAGAAAGGTCAATAAAGACACTGCAGATGGCCAAAAATGGCCTTTTTGGCACAATTTGTGCCATCTGTTCTCCATGTTAGAGGACTTCAGGTTTAAAAGTTAAAAACAGTTTTGCCTTAATCGGACTAAGCAGTTAGGATAATGAATGAATACATGAATGAACAGTTTTTGCAGATGCAACTGATTAACCTGAAAAGAACCAAATGTTTTTCTTTCCTTTTGGACTTTCTGCCTCTTCAGTAGAGTGATAAATTGGAGGCCAGTGTCTATGGCTGACTGAAATAACTATTGTTGAATATTGCTCCTTGAAACATCCACCTGATTAACCATTTTAATGCTCTTTTTTGCTATTTTCAAATCTCATTTAAATTGGGATTCAAGTGTTCCAAATGTCTAAAAACAACGTAAAACATCTTGTTTTATGTCTACAATTCACATTCTGAACAAACTGGCCTGTGTTTAATTTGTAGTTCTACAAAATAAATAAACACAGTTTTTTAATCTATTTTTTGGTACTTTTACAACAAAAAAGCAGTTCATTTTATTTTTTAAAGTGCATTTTAACTTTCAATTCATACATATTGTTTTTTATCATCTTTACCCTCACTTATTTTCTCACTTTCTCTTCATGTACACAAATTGCAATGTTTTATTAGTGCACAATGCCTAGAAGGCACTTCAATGATCTGAAGGTTGGCACAAGGGGGGGGGGGGCAAGAAAGGAGGCAGAGGAGGCTGAAAGGATAAGTAACAAGCCAAATGGAGGCTAGAAAGTGAGTAGGTGAGAAAGTAGAGATAAAGGTGCCAAAGGGTGGATGTGTATACAGGAGATAAGTAGAGAAAAAGGGAGAGTGACAAGAGGTAGAATAAGAGGAGAAAGTGGAGATAATTGAAGTGAGGAGAAGACAGGATTAGAAAGGCTGATGGAAAACAAACAGTGAAAGCTGAGGAGTGCAGTGGAACAGAGTTCATATGACACCAGAGTCACTCGTGACGGCTGTAGAGCAGAAATGAGCATTCAGATTGCTCTGCTGCACTCCACAGCATTTTACATGCATCCATGTCACATAAAGGCTGCACAGAGGAGATTTATTTCCCTCCTAAAAAGAAGAAGGAAAGAAATATGGATGGTGTTGTGTAAGGAATGGAAAGGGTTTTAAAACTGCCTACACTTTGCTTCCCACAAAATAAAGTATAAGACCCATGTTCTTTTAAATGTTCTTTTTACTGCTTTAGGGTCAATCCATCGTAAGATTTGTGGTTTTGAAAGGTTTTGTTAACAAAAGATTGGACACTGGACTCATACCTGATCATTTAAATTCAAAACTGCATGTTGTGTATTTTGTCAAGGGTAAACAACAAATAAAATTGAGTCAGTTCCTCACTTTGACCTCCAAGTCAATCAGTTCCAAAAAATCACAAATTCAACATGAAGAAATTCTCCCAAACTGAACATATCTGACTAAAACCAAAATATATGTTTAGTGTTGATGACTGAGTATGATATTACTAAGCAGCAACCTCCAATGGTAAAAAGTGAAGCCAATGCTGAAGTGCCAAAAACTGAAGTTCACACCTCATCCACTAGGGGGCTCCAAAACAGAGCAAATTTCCATAGAGTACCATGTTAAAAAGACCAACTTCACAGCAGAAATAAACATGTTTACTGTCTAAAATATATGGAGCTATGTTCATGATTTTTTTTCTAACTCATTTTAGAAGTAATTTCATCTCAAAATTCAACATCATTAGGGGCACGTCCTTTTGATTGACAGGTACGCAATATCCAGCTCCAGAAAGGAGGAATGTAGAACAACTGCGGTTTTTAGCCGATAAACAGTGTGACTTAGCTTTAGCCCGCTTGCATCTGTTAGCTGGCTAGTTCCTGTTGGTTGCGGGTTAGCTCAGATAGCTCTTAGCTACAGGCAGACTGGAACTCGCAAGATGTCCACCCCCACACTCGCAGCCCCCCCCTTGCTCCACCTCTTTATCCCATTTTTGTATTTTCAAGGAGAGATGATACGCATGATACTACCAAGATGTCGATTGTAGGAACCATCCAATGAGTTTCAGTTCAGCTCTTCAGAAACAGACAGGTGACGTCACGGAGGCTCCGTCCATCTGTTTTATATGTTTATGGGTATGAAATAGTTGATATGTGAACCCCAGATAAAAGTCTTTTGCCTCCCAGTTTAAGAAAAACCAGGGTGACAATCCAATCTTGAGGTTCTCTCCAGAGACATGGCAACCTCCAACCAATCATCCCAAGTCAGGGATCGTCTTCTGTTCAAAATATAGTCATTACAAATTAGATGCTACAGAGTCAAAAGCAGCTATCTTTTTTTTTTCAGGGTCTTTTCTTGTGTAATTGTCAACATCTGTGCATTACAATATGATTTTACTCTTTGCCTTGAAGTGGGGCGTGTGGCAGAGAAATGATGGTATGGATTTGATAATTAGATGAAGCGCTCTCTATTCTTACTATCAGTTAGCTTTGCATTTACTCCCTTTCACCACCTCAATCTCATAACATGACTATCTTTGTATGATTGCTGTCTGTGTCTCCTCTGCCGTTACCCTCTGGCTCACTCACATTTTGACAAACTAGGGCATGAAAAATAAGCCTCCGCAGTGCCAGGAGAATGCTAAATACAGGGCTTCCTTTGTTTGGCTGTGACTCTTTAATCAACTTCTTCTTATCTCAGCCTTGCATCCCTTGTTTCTCTTTTCAGAATGTAATAGAGAAGAAATCTGCACACCGCCAACATCCTTTCTGCCTCACTCCCCTCCCCCGCCATCCTTGTTCACTTGTTCATTTGTGTTCTTTTGCGTTTTTTCCATCTAGTAATGTTTAAAATCAATTGGGCTATGTTGCTAATTCTCCATCAAGCTGTATCACATTTTGTTTTATTTCCTTTTTCTTGTCTTTCTTTGTCTTTTTCTCCTCCGACTAGCTCCCCAGTTCTGCTATTCTTTTTTAGTGAGTGTTTTTTTTTTTTTTACTTTCTTTTCTTTTCCCTTTTGACATATAGTCTTCGATGTGTCTCTTCTCTTTACCTCTCACCTTCATTAAAAGGTTCATGTTGCATAAACATGAAAGGGTTTAACCGTAACAGCCATTTACATGGTGCCGCAGAGGTGGAATGTTAAGTCTATGTTAACCTCTATCACCCTGTAGTAGTAAAGATAAAAAGAATAGCTCCACGCTCCTCCATGCAAGCAAGCTCGAGGGTTCTTTGCAGTATCTTAGGTGTGCCTTCGGATGTGTTCTCTTCTGTGCAGAGATCTCCGTTGTTGTTCTTGGGACCTGTTGAAGGTTTTCTCACTTTCCATACCTGTTCAATTTCCTCTTTCAGTCTATTTTATGGATTTCTACATTTATCACTGGTGCTCTCTTTGGTATTTCTTTACCCCATCAAGCAGGAAGCCAGACCTGGGAGTCTTAGTTTAGCAGGTTCAGTTCCTCAGGTATGGAGAACTTTGTATTTCAAGGGGATGCCTTTTTTATTTAACTTTTTTTTTCTAATCTGGTACGTGGACATGGACTCAACTTGCTATAATGGACACTCCTTCTAAATAATTTTTTTTGTGTCATTTATCTTGTAAAGTAGCGTCTCTGTGAGTATTACCACTTTGGTGTGCAACAACTTTTGGCCTTTGTGATCGTCCCAGAATCTACAGTATTTAGTGTCGTTTTTACATAATCTAACTGACTTAAAAGAGAAAGAAACACCATCTGAGATGTGGTAAAGTTAAGCAAACTTATACGGTGTAAAATTCAAAGTATTTTCAGGAACTGCCATTGATTCAAATTAGTATCAGTAAATATAAGTTTGTCCTAAAAGGTAATCTTTGAATGCCATTTTTGCCAATTTAGCCATATAACATTTCACAGATGTTAGCATGCATTGGGTCTAGAATGTGCCCTGCTGAGTCACAAAAACAGCATCTAATTCTCCAAGACTTTATCTTAACAGCCTGAAGCACCATACAGTTGATAGTTGATTTTTTTTTTTCAATCAATCTGGTTAATGATGTCTGAGGTTTTCCCAGTGAACAGATAAACAAACTGAAGAACACCTCAGTTGAAGATTCCCTCCTGCTGTTCTGCTGCTGTCTTTCTTAAGTTTTACAGTCTTCTCCACTCAGACTGCACTGTTGGATTACCAACACATCAGTCAAGACCACTTCCATCACAAAGATCGTTGTAGAGCTGAGCAATTAAGATATCTTCAATGTGTGCTACTAAGCAGCATTCCCCTTTTTCTGTTTTTTTAAAAATATAATTTAACCTTGATTCTCATCTCTTTTTCCCCTCACTCAATCCTTAGCCTCCCCATTTCTCTCCTCTTCAATCACTAATGTTGACTTCACTCTCCCATCTGCTCCCTGCTGTTCCAGTCGACCTTTGTACTTTTGTAATAAGGACACAAAGCATTTTGTGTTGGGAACTGAAAACAGACTTTTATCAAGGTGAAACACTATTAAAAGTGGCTTGTACAAAAGTTGAAGCAGAATTTATTTAAAATTTACATTTCTAACTTTGTAACTCATATGTATCACGAGTAATTTGAAATTGGGATGTTATATAGTAATGAATGGGGACACAGCAACTATTAGCAACTCAAACTCAAAGAAACAAATTTTCTTGAAAAGTTAGTCAAACTTTAGCACTAAGAAAAAAAAATTCTGTCTTATCCTGTGAGTGCATCATTTTAAATATGAGGTCACATTAAAGGCTCAACTATTTAAAAAACTTCAAACAATCAGTTCTTGTGAGTTCTTTGTTGCCAGTGGAGAAGATAATTAATGCTTTCATCTACAGTGAGGTGCTGGAAGACTCGCTGTCGCTCAGAGAAAATGCCGTATGATTTCATTGTAGTGTGTGAGGAATGTCAGACCGCAAACTGAATAGTGACAGTACGTGTCACTCTGCCAACTCTGTTTATTTTTGTCATATGAAAAATGGACAAAGCCACCATGACATAACCTGCTGATGTGTTGACTACTGCTAAAATGCTGCTTGTGTGCTGTCATCTTTGGCTCTGACCAAAACTCTCACCCAAGAGTACAACCAGCCTTGTCTTCATCCCATATTGTATAATTAAGCTTTAAAGAATCAGCACCATGGGACAGTTGAGTAAAAAAAAAAAAAAAAAAAAACACCAAAATAAATTAATTTTTCCATCAGGGTTACTTTAAAGGTGGAGTATGTAAGATTTTCAATATTTTCAAAATAAATTAACTGATAAAATAACTACAATCATAATTAGTTTTTTTTTAAACATGTAGTTTCCAGTCTGTTCATATTTGATGCGTTATTAAATTACAAGTTTAATTAATGACAAATGACAAAAAGCACTTTTGTTTTTACTGGTAGGCAAACATTTAAGAAGGGTCTTTGTCAAGGGTCTACTGTCAAACATACTTAATCGGGGAAAAAGCTGTTTGCTTTTTCACATAAATATATACATGATGAATACGGCAAAATGTAAATTCAAAATATTAAAAAAACCATTAAAACCATAGTTTCATTCAAACATCTCCTTAAATATGAAGATGCCCCTCTATCATCATGGACAGTACCTGCTCATACAATAAAACGAAACAAATTGTGATTTAAGAAAAATATCAAAGCATAAAAAAAAAAAAACAGTTTCACATTTAAACACACACACACACACACACACACACAAGTTACCCACACATACACACAACCAAACCCTTCCCCTGACCATTAATGCCAAAATAAAAACTAATAACTTTAGGATTCTGTCATTGATTTAACTATTCAGTTAAAAAAAAGAAAAAGGTGATATCTTAAAAAAAAAAAAAACAAAGAAAAAAAAAACTGTTTGTACTCCATGATCTGGCTAGTTGCACCATATACTTCCATAAAAAGGCTGTTTCCAGTCACTCCTTGAACAGGTTCAGACTCTGGTCATCCCTCTCCAACTGTAACCTTCCACTCCTGTCTTTATTTCTTCCATTTTACTCCACCATTTCACCAAGACATTCACCACAGCAAGTTGCATGTCAGGTTAAGCCCTCTACCTTTCATATTTCACCTTTCCAACTATTTTAGTCTCTGTAATCCCTGATAACATGCAGGAATTGAACCTGATAATGTAGTAAGATGAATTACCTTGTGGATGAGTACAAGATGTCACAGTGGAGCTCAAATGTGTCCTGATACATATGAATGTTCTAAAAGGGTAAAGGAGCTCGAAAAATCCACCAGCGTCTTTCCAGTTTAAGAACACTGACAAGCCCAAAGGGCAGGAGACTTTTAAAGCTGACAATTTTATTTTGTAGCAGAAGCAGTAAAGCAGGCTGAAAGATTTGGGCACACTGGGTGACAAAGGTCGATAGTCAAATCAAGAGAAAAGGAACCTAAAGTACGAGGAACGGATTGATGGGGCAACTCAACTGGTTTTCAATAAACCTGGCATCTTTGGAAAATCCTTTCTATGTCCAGAGGTAATCAAGATGGATTACATTTACTCCTGGGATTTAGAGATGTTTTACTGGCTGACACGATTTTAGATTAACAGAACATGTGTGATCTCTTTCTCCACGCAAAACTTTCACTTGCAAGTCAATCCAAAGGACAAGCGGGTAAAGATTGCACTGGTTAGTCATAAAAGCTTAAAAAATTATGTTTGCTGATGTCGCCACAGAGTAGAAGCTTGAGCTTTTCAGACATAAATACAGCACTCTGCAGAAGCCACAGAAACAAATAATCCCAGTTTTTCTTTTGTTGCCATTTGGTGTTTATCAAAATTGTTCAAGCAGCGTGCATCTTATCAAAGAGCAAAACAGCACATCTTTGGGAGGTTGGTGGATGTGTCAGTCATCCTGTTGACTCAAGTTTGACTCAATAACGTTTGTCTCTTTTAAGCTCTCAGCATGTATTTTATCACACGTATGCAAGAAAACAGTTTGGAAATGTTGAAGAAAATCCAGCCTATCAAAATGTTGCATGTTCACAAATCATCACGACAAAATGAGAGAGATTTCTGGTTGTTTTATGTGAATGTATGATTGAAATGTCAATTTTTCCTCGGAAATCTAAACACGCACATAGCTTGAGGACTGCAACATGTAGCATCCTGATCACCCATTGTCCAGACAAAGCTTTTTTGTTATCAGGTGCAAAGTCAGTTCAAATTTGAGTCGATATAATGAAAAGAAAGGCGATGCTGACAAAAACTAACAGGCTTAATTTCCCTCAGTGCAAAGTAAGAATTATCTATTTTCAATAAAATGGTAAAAGAAGGTCATCTTTTCTCTTTTAACTCATGTCAGCTAATAATTATAGAGGAAACAAAAGACCAGCAGACAAAGAAACTACCCCAGTGGAGCTGGGAAACTATAATACGAATGGTACTCCATAACTCCCATCACGGAACAGTTGGTTTTGTATTGTGTGGGATTAATTAGGAATTATATCAGAACATGACTTGAGAGAGATGACCTGTACCTCAGGTACTGAAACCTCAGTGCTTAGAAATTAAACAATAAGATTGTACAAATTTTATCTAATAGCTCACTTAACATGTAAATGGTGAAATGGTGAATGGAAAAAAAGAAGCTTTTTGACTTCCATAGTTTATGAAGTTCCCATGATCTTCTGCTTTTCAGTTAATGCCTTTATGCATAGACTAAGCCAAATGGCTAATACCAGCCGTCATGCTTGTCTCAAAACACAGACAAAGGAATCAATGCCATGATTTTATGAAATATAGAGTAAATACACTTCAGTCTATTTTAAATATGGAAATAACAACAAACAATTTTATTTCATTTTTCAGTGTCTCAACTTCTACAAATGTAAATGTCATAAATCTTTAGATATAAACAACAAACATTTATTTAAAAAAATGGAGATTGTGGGGTAAAATGTAGCAGTTTGGTTGAATTGCCTAGCTATATCTTGCTCGCTACAGCTAGCAAGCTCTCTCTCTCCTCTTCCTCTCTCTCCCTCTCTCTCTCCTCTCTCTCTTTCTCCCACGCTATATATATATATATATATATATATATATATATATATATATATATATATATATATATATATATATATACATATATATGTATATGTATATATATATATATATATATATAATTATGATTTATATTTATATGTGATTTATATATATATATATATATATATATATATATATATATATATATATATATATATATATATATTCACCAA
Source organism: Telmatherina bonti (assembly GCF_933228915.1). Lineage (NCBI taxonomy): Eukaryota > Metazoa > Chordata > Actinopteri > Atheriniformes > Telmatherinidae > Telmatherina > Telmatherina bonti. The sequence continues at coordinate 12,102,220 of NC_136632.1, read as the reverse complement.
TATGATCTCTGTTAAATTCTGGATATCAGGATATCGGGTACCTCTGTTATCCTGTCAAATTCACTAGATTAAATTAAATATTTAGATTGATCTTAATGACCTTTTAAAACCCTGATGCATAACCTGGAAGGTACTTTTCTAAATGTTTCCTTTTCTGCCAAACATGCCAATCAGCTTTATATACATGACCAAAACTTTTTTAGACCGATGAGGATTATTGACACAAAGAAGGCTAAAAAAAAATCATTGAAAGATATGAGTGTTGAATTTCGTTAGTTTTTAGACTGTAAAGGTACACTGATGTTCTATTAAACCCCCTTAGTACCATTTTACATCAGACCACACTGTTTTTTTTTTCCTATTTTAACAGGAACACATTTCTTTAACTTGACTTTCAAATGTGGCATTACATTTTAGTTTTAGTTTTTAGTTTTAGTTCGAGGGTGGTAAGAATGAGTCGTGAGATTCTATGTTAATATTTATTTTACTTTCAGCAAATGTATAATATACCTAGCTGAACTGATGATTGTATTTATGATTGTTCTGAAAGCTTTTATTTCAACCCTAAGTGGTGTTTGGTGGATTTTTTTCTCCCACTTCCTTTGGCAGTTGGCTCAATATAGCATAAACATTTCACCATGCGACACTCTTATGTTCATATGGAAATTATTATGACTCACTACAATATTTCACCCGTTGCTATAATGCTAAAACATGGTCATTCCAAGACACAACAGCTGTATAGGCTGTAAAAGTTGCTTCTTTCACAAGCTGAGCAAATGGTGGGAACACTTCATATGGTTGTAATATTCAAACTCCTTCTAATAGATTAGCTAAGATTTTAAGAATTATGTTTGTCATAAATAAGGTATTGAGAATAAATTGATGAAGAAACATTTTATTTTCACCTTAACATAAGAATCAACATGGAAAACTGAAGGGGTCTGAATTCGTTCAGAATCCAATGTTAATATTCAGTTTGCACAGTAAATAGAGGCTCAATATCATTCAGAAACCGTCCGTTATGCCCTATCTAGGGTTGGGTAAAGCAACATGAAAATAACTCATCTTCCTCAGGTCTCAAGTAGCCACAGACACATTATTCAGGTGAAAGAAAGGGGTTTTGTTTGCAATGAGAAATGGGATGGCAGAAGTTTTTTGGAGTTAAAAGGTACTTCAAGGTGGCCGAGGGCCAGAATAACAAGCAAAACAAAAGAGTTTGAATAAACGAAGACCAAAATAACAAAAGAAGAAATACAAGTCACCTCCCTAATCTTAAAAGAAAAAAAAAAAAAGGAATTGAAAATAAAATGGCTGCACATTTGTACAAACTCCAGGAAGTGCTGATGTGTAGGCAGTGTGCGGGTGGTTGGAAGGAGAGGGGGATTAGTGCTCTTCTGATCTCCATTCAGGTCCTTCTAAGGAACCTTCCTCCATCAGCCAATCCTTGATAACCTGGAAGACGCATTTCTCACAGTCCTGCATCTTCACACTACAATTTGCATAATTAAAACAACGGCATTCATCACTACGCATATTTCTAAATTCAATGGGAAACCTTTTCAAAACAACAGGCGTAGAAGTGGGCGCGGACGGCAGAAGCGTATGTTTCCCCGTACTCAGTTTTCCAATGCGAAGAAAGCTGCAAGATCTGTGCTCGCTATCGGCAACATCGCTGCTCTGGGTCCTGCATTATGACCCATTTCTGCAGCTATGATTGGCTCCCTGCTGCTTAATTTGTTAAGAAAGCTTGTTATTAAGTCAGAACTTCAGGAACAAAGAAAAGAAGGAGGGTTATAATTGTTTTAAATTAGATCAATGTAAAAGTTTAAGGCACAAAGAAATTATTTTCCAATTTTAATTTATTAATAATAATGATGAGAGCAGCCACGACTTAAATAAAAAGTCTGGAAGCATGAATCAATGTGTTATTTTTTACAGGCCGTCAGATAGCTCAGAAGGAGGAGGAGGTGAGCTTTAAAACTTACAGATGTGACTTGGCTGTATAATCAATTCAAATTGAATCAAAGTCATAATATTATATATTGAAATGTTTACCTAACCTGACCTTCACATAATACTGCACAGCCTTCAAAAAGGAGTTTTTGCTTGGTATAAACCCCCTGAAAAAATGGACCATAAAATTTCTTACTCGTTTTAAAATAAAAGTTAAAAAAAACTAATATAATACTCTCTTTATTTAAAAAAAAAAAATCTACGCAATTCCAATGATCACATTCTTCTTTCTAAATAATTAAGTTTAAAGAAATAACAATGCTATTAATTTAACGAAGATATTTGATTGTTTAGCTCTATGATAGACTGGCGACCTGTCCAGGCCATACCCGCCTCTCGCCCAGTGATTGCGTGACTGGTAGTGTCCGTACTTTGTCTCCATGGTACGTTCACCGCCCATTGTGTGTTTTGTTACATGAAATCCACTGAGTTCAATTAAAAGAGCACTGCCATGACTTTATAGTGAAAAAGCATCTGCATTTTAAAATGGATGAACGATTTTACTGCATCTTGATAAGGCATATTTTTCAAGTGAAAGCTCAAAATATCTTATCTTGTTCTCTTTTTTCTGAACGTGTATATACAATAAATCCTTGTTCAATCAAGTAAAGTAATATAGAGTGATGAGTTCAAACAAAAACAATGTTTTGCAAGGAATGCAAGGAAGAAAGCTCAGAGTTGAGTTTGACAGGTTTACATAGCATGAACCTGGAACACAGAGACATTTCAAGAAAGAAAACAGCAGCATAATGCACAAGCCTCAACCTAATTGATAGTCAATTACATAATTACATAATTCGTGCTTAAAAGTATACCGAGCTTTGTATTTGCTTGAATCTTCCACAATTAGATGAATGTAAATCATATGATTGAGACGACCTGCGCTAACCTAAAGTGGATGCAGCTATGATTACCTTCTCTCCTTTCCATATTGTGTTTCTAATGCACAACTTAAAGTGGAACTATTTTGTGCATTTCAGGCTAATTTATTTTTTATTTCTGAGCCCAGAAAGGCTGGGATTGATCGAGTTATTGTCACAAATCTCTTTATTTACTTCAGACCGACCCTCTCCGTAGGCTGTCAGATCAGCCTGTGGGCAAAACGAGTGGATTGAGACACTTCTGCATTAAGCCCCGCCTCCCACCACTGCACTACATCGGGAGCGCGCACCGCACCTGCTTTCGCCGTCATTGTAACATCTCATAAACAGAAGGATTAGGCTCATATGAACTCAATAAAAAAACAAAAACAAAATACAATGTCAACACATAGCATACAGCCCTACATGTTGGAACCTGAATCAGACCCTGAAAACGAAGTGGAAAACAGCAACCCACAGCAACGAATGCAGCAGGATGTCTCTCTTTGGTAAACTCACCAGCCATCGTTGGAAATAACTTTATCAGACGTTTTCCACCCGCCTGATGTATTTGTACATGCCCTTGTTAACCAGTAGAAGGTAACCAATCACCGAACCTTATCCCCCGGGACATCACAAGGATTTCCAAGTAGAAAAAAACTCTCTAAAACGATGGAACCGAACGGAGAGAGTGCTGGAACTCAAACTCAAACTCAAACATGCGTTTAGTTGATAAAAAACAGTGTCGTTCACATGTCTGATGAGGATTCAACACTGTAACACTGTAGAAAGCTCAGAAAACTCCAAATACCATAATAGCACCACTTTAATGAATACATTACTGGAAATACTAAACCGATGACGATGGATCAATCCAACTTAGCTCAAATCAAATTTCGCTTCAATAGTCAGAAACAATCCCCTTTAAATCTTTTTGATAAGAAACAAACATCTATCCACTTTATTTAACAATCATTCAGAGTTTTCGCTCTGTGTTACAAGTTGAGTGACCGTGTAGCTGAAGTTTGGCAAATCTTTTTCCTAATGAAGACAGTTCTGAGCCTCCTGTTTAGACTCATTTGAGTTCTGTAAACAGTTATTAGTGTGCTTATATTTAATTAACTGGCTCAAAACATTAATTAGCATATGATTTTTATTAGCATGGAAGTGGGCCACCAGCATCCCTCATTAATTATACAGGATGCTGACTTGTTTGCTGACTTCTCTGAATGATGTGATGTGACATGATAGGCCGAGAAGAAAAGGAGAAGAGGTTAAATATGCAAATGAACAAGTACCACTGATGAATAAATGAAAACAAGCACATTCTCTGGGAGTAAAAGGCATACTGAAGCATTTCATGTTTACAATATTTGAAAACTTTAAACTTAAATGTATTGCAAGAATATAATTATAATAAATTAACCTCAGGCATTAAATTCCTCCACACAATGATGGGAAAATTAGAGGTGAAATCATCTGCTAATAGTTTAAATTTGGTTTTACAAGAAAATAATAAAAGATTATAAGAAAAAGATTTTCAATAGTACAAAAGTTGGACATGTGAGTAAAAAAAAAAAATGGTTTCTTCTCTACAAATACACCTCAGCTTTATCTTCTTTGTGCATTTTGTTCAATTACATTTTTTTTTCTCTTTTTAAAGAAAGTCTAATGGATTGCAGCAATTCTAATATACCACCCATATCTTTCTTATAGCTGAGACAATTACAGGAAACTCTGCTTCATCAGCTGAATTCCGGTGGCTTCTGCTCCCATTCCAGTTGCTGCATGCCGTTAAAAGCAGAAATTCTATTGTCTCACGCTGATGATAAAGTGTGGCCTGTAAAGGCAGGAGATAAAACAATCTTAAGATGAGGTGGGAGATTTTAAATGGTGTTAAAATGGGAAAGAGTACAAAGCCAAAAAAGTTTTACCAAAACTAGAGAAGTACTTAGTTTTCACTGGTGTCAGAGCGAGTGAATCAGAGGTGAATGGCACATTTAAAGGTTATAAATGACAAATGTAGGAGATAGAGGTTAATACTCTGACAGGACATATGGTGTCCTGGTTTGACCGTAACTTAAAGCATATTTTTTTTCTTTCATAAGTCTCTGTATTAATTAATTGTTTCTTTGTTTTTTGGGGGGTTATTTGTATTCCTCACAGTGGCATAACACATGCAGAGACACACAAAACAGTGGTGAAAAGGTAAAATTAATTCTTGTGGGAAAACATGCTCATTCAAAAAGGCTGATCCGACATCGCAGCTATTATTTCACTCTTGTATTGTTTTTTTCTGCTGCAGCATGTTAGCCTGTTTCCCAGGATTCTTAATACAAAAATGCATTAAATATTTTCTGGCTTGTATATGTAATATTGTTTTTTGATTTTTTATTTATTTATTTTTTTTAAAGAATGGCTTTGTTTCATTTATATCTTAAATAGAAACAAAAAAACAAATTCTATTTAGGTAAGATGCCTAAAGAAAGTGATTGACACAGACGGAACGAACTCTGATCTGGATCGGTTCCTATCTGAGATTTCAGAGAAGCTTGTTTACAAGCTAACATCTTGTTAGCAGTCAGTTTTCCTAATAAAGCTGCTGCAATCTCTACTTTCCCATGTGGCTTATCTCCCAATAAACTGGATGTCCACTGCAGCGGTGATTAATCTTCAGAAATATCTCTACTTCACATACTGTGTGTGTTCCCCTACATGGTTGTTCCCCTGCATGACCGTTTCACTGTGTGCATGAGTGCATAAAAACACAAAAGCACCTTTTCTTTCATATTAACACACATTCAGTTATTTGATGTCGGAAAATCTGTGTTTGTGTTGCAGTTTTTGATCGACATCTCTGCATTGGAAGGGTTAGCTCGCTGCTGAGAGGAAGCCAGTTGAAGGAAGCAGGAATCAGCGTGAGTGCAACAAATTGCATGCACATAAACATTTTAACAGATCTATGTAGCTCTCACAGACATCTCACCCATCAATTAAAAACAAAAAAATGAGCATATAGAACCAAACAGTTTTCCAAGCTCTGTGATATTTAACGTTTGGCATTCAGCAGCAATTCCATAAAATATTGGGCACATTATACACAGGCACTGCAAGGCTGAACGCTTTCTGATTCCTATCTTTGATTATTTCAAAAACTAATACTGTCAAACTCATCCTCAAACTCAATAAATGAAAGTGCCTCAATTATACTGATCATTGGAAATTATTTAGGTCAAATAAAGAATAAGACTTCTGTTTTATGTGGAAGTTTATAAAACAAAGTATAAAGTAAAAGTAAATGTAAAAAAAGGATGTGTGCCTCTCCCCTAATGATCATCTTTCCCAGTTAGGATAATCTGATGTGAATTGACACAAATGCTTTGTGATCATAGGACAAATAACTTGTAAATTGTACAATGTATCAGAACAACCCCAGAAAATGTGTTGAAATATACATACTATACATACATTATTAACTAAACCATGGCTACATACATAAAGGTGGACTCTATTTCCTCTTTTTTTTTCTCTTTAAAAAACAAAAAATAGGAAAAAAAAGAAAAACCTGCCCTTTGAAGTACTATTGCAGCAGAATGATGGTCTGGCTGCTGTGTGGTTCTGAACAAATTTACTCTGCCAAAGGAGCCTGTTGAAGTCAGGACTCTCATTGATTCTTGGGTTTTGATCATTATTATATTATTCATATCATAGATATGTTTTTTTTTTCTTTTGTTTTGATTTTGTTTGTTTGCCATTCCTGCTAATAAGCAATGGGCTGGACTGGAGAGATAGCAGAAGGAAAGAGGAGAAATGAGAAGAGAGAGAATGGGAAACAGGAGGGTGAAGCAAAAAGTAGAAAACAAACAGCAGCAACTACAATCATTCCTCAGTAGAGAAACTAAAAAAGCTTCCACAACTGTAGATCAACTGCAAACATAATAAGGCTTCCATGAAACCAAAACAGACAACTATCGAGAGCACCTCTGGGATGAAGAACTGTAAAAACCACAAACGCAACATCAACAAGTTTACGTGTGCATGTCTATATGTGTGTGTACTAAACAGAGTTGTATTGAATGATCATGCAAATGCAACTGTGCCCCCTCTTAGGATCAGGAGCAGAGCAAGAAGTGCATGAAACCAGCAGGCACCATGGAAAACAAAAGAGAGACCGCCCACTGCAGGGATGACCACACACTTGCCCCCCAGGGGACCTGAGGCAGCAGCCCACCAGAACTACAAGGCACCAGCACTAAGAACATAAGTTAGGGACAGAATCTAGGGTTTTAGGTTTACTTTACAATATTACATTATTAAATAAAAATTCATCTTTGCCTTTCATATCAGGCAGAATTTCAAACAAAATGGAAATGAAAATAGATCGTTCTCGGATAAAGATTTCAATTAAAGCCTTTTTTAATAAAGGTTTTTTTGCATAAAACTCTCCCATCAAACTCAGTTTTTAAAGTGCATTTTACATTTTTGAAACAGTTATTAAGAACAAAGCCTGTAATTTGCATATATAATGCATTTTATCACTTGTGGTAATAAATACTCAAAGGCTCTTATCTTGCATCTCCTCTTCATTTGCTTGTTTCATAAAGACAACAGAAAAAAAACACATGAGTGACAGCTTTGCATCTAGACAATTAGTCTCAAGTGACACTTTACATTTTAGCTGTTGCTATGGAGACAACCTAATCAGGAGTATTTTATTTGATCTGTACTTGTGTATACGTGTGTGTCGCTTCTCCTGTGTGGGCACCCACAAGCGTGGGACTTCTGGTGCTCTCATTGCTGTTAATGTTTATTTAATGTGCATTTGAAAGTGTGCTCATACAGTTCAGCCTTTTGCAGTGCTTGAGCAAGTTTGTGCGCTTGTGTTGGTGCATATTTGTGTGTGCACACAAATAAGAATCCAGATAAGGGAACGGTTTTATTGCAAAAGAAAAACCCGGTGGACACACCCATGAAGCAGCTTGAAACACTGACTAAATGTCAAGACTAAAAGCAAGAAAACATTAAAAAAAAAACAAAAAAACAATAACATTATCAGCTTTCATTTGAATTCATTCACTTTGTTTTTTGTACCTAAATTCTTACGTGATTCATTCATTCATTCATTCTCCTAAACGCTAAATCTGATGAAAGGTTATGGGGAAGCTGGAGCCTATCCCAGCAGTATATTGGGTGAAAGGCAGGGTACACCCTGGACAGCTCGCCAATCCATCGCAGGGCCACCCAGAGACAAACAACCACTCACGCTCACACTCACACCCTTACATGATTCATTTGACATGAAACCACGTTCTGTATACATTGAAGTATTATCTGAAAATTCCTTTCTTTCTAATAGATCCTGTGACCAACTTATGGTGGCGTTTATGGACTTGCAAGGTGCCAAAACCAAATGAAAGCAGTTCTATTATAAGTCATGCAAATGAAAGGGCTGCAAACAAAAGAAACATCTGAATGTTGAAGCTTTGCTGCCGACAACATGATGATGCAACTAGACGTGTCGCTTGCCATCAGGCATACCAGGAAAATGCTTGGGCCCCCGAGCCAGAAGGGGGGTCCAGACAAAAGGGCAACTTCGAATTGCTAGAGCTGTGAAAATGTGGAGAGTTTGCAGTGGTCAGCTGATCCACCCTACTTGTTGGTCTTGCCACAAGTTGTAAGTGGTGATTCTTCTGTAAAGCAACAGATGAGAGTGGTTTTATTAAAAGGAAATCTGATGCAAGAAAGAAGATAAACAGGAGCAATTAGTACATCAAGACAGAGGTAAGAAATATGGATAATACAGAAGCTGATTTAGCTCCTAGCTGCTCAGTTTGTCCCCCTGTTTAGTGTCACAAGGCTGAAAATAAAAAATAACTTTGATTATATCAGATTGAAGCTAAACTTTTAAGATAAGAATGCAGAGTTATTGAATTTCTATAACTCAGCAATTTCATTGTGCACTGTGTGCAAAGCTGTCAATCCCAACAGAATAAGGCATGAGTGATGTGAAGCACAATGCTTATCCCTCTACTGATCACGGAGTAAAATATTAAACAGTTTATTTCGAATTTTATGTTTGAAAAATGACATTCCTTACAGAAGCAGCCAGGGTGGTCCAAACTTTTGCATACACGTTTATCAAAACAGCTCCAGTGCTTTACATGAAGTCAAACACTGACAGAGGCTCCCCATCAAAACAGTCTCATGATTCTTCAGTTTTCTGTTAAAAATGAAGCTTATTTTCTAATGCCTTAATGTAATTCATCACATTTTCTCACCTAATGTGTTGGAAATACTATTTTTAAAAATATATTTATTAGGGAAATAAAAGGTTAAAGTTGTTCAGAACCATATTTTTTTCTGATCTGTTGGTAGTGTGCTTTTAGAAGGCATTGCTGTATCCTATGCTTGTGTAGTAAAATTTCACAACTTTTACACATATTTTACCCCTTCTGTTTAACAAACCATTTACACTCAATTATGGAGCTTTAAATCTTTGCCAGTTTGAACAGAAAAAGGTCAAATTAGACTTCATGGAGTGTGAGAAAATAAACAAATGAACAAGAAATGTTGATGGACAATTCCATACAACACAACTACAACTAGAATTTTCCTCTGGGGACTTATAAAGGGTTTTACATTTCATTAAATTTTGTGTTGCAAGACTTCTTCATCAGAGTGATGGCAGCTTTAGGAACAGCCGTTTCACTTTAAAGCCTCTGCAATCCTAAAGGTCATTGTTTCCTCTGAAGTGCATCAGTAATTAAGTCATTCCGACATGCACCATCCGAGTCTTCCTTTCTTTTTCATCATTCCAAACAGCTGACCAGGATCTGCAGATCCATCTGTCTTTGATGTTGCCTGAACTTTAAGTGAAGAAAACTAAAATTCAGTACAATAATGACTGCTTCAAGAGAATACATTTGTTTTCAAGATTTCTCTATTTTAGCAATTACACTTTTATAATTAAAATTTACATTCTCAGCTGTAGAAAGTTCTGCACAATAATTGGCATGAAGGAGGGGGACCAAGTATTTTTCCTGCTCAGAGGCCAACCATCACCGCTGACAACCAACAGTGTGTCCTTAACATAGTCAAAATGGTTCCAGCAGAAGGACTTTTTTTTTTTTTTTTTCCCACCCCAGGTAGAAAACCATTACCTCCTGAAACACGAGGCAGTTGGACCGAGTACAGTATGGCTTCTTCCAGCTTTTTTAAAAAATTATTTTATGAAAAATAGCATCAATATGCAACATCCCTCAGCAGTATGATGGGGATAATATATACAATATCTTTAGTATATGTCTATTGATATCACAATATCAATATCACCTTATTTCACATATCACTGTTTTTGCGGGGGCAGCCATACTGTACCATAAAAATATGCTTTATAAGTTCTTATGCAAACCACTGGGCAAACCTTCTTTATTCTTCAAACAGTTTCTATGCTAAATTTTTCTACTTAAGGCTTGCTAAAATAAAAAAAAATATATATATATATATATATATATATAAAAAATCAAATTTATATTTAATAAGTAATTACATGGCTTTGGCATCCAGCTAAGTTGATGCATTTTCTTAAAACATTGTCATGACTCATGTAATGATGGGAAGTGGCAGCTTTCCCAAGAGTCCCTGTACAGAAGGCAGAATGAGATACATGCAGCACATCACACAATTTAAACACTTAGAAATAGTATGTGCAAGCGGGAAAAACAGCAGAACAGCGCAGTCCACTTCTGAACTTCTTCACTCCAGACACCCTACAAGTAGAGGGGGCAATTCCTGGTCCAGAAAGTAAAAGTCCTCTCTGGCAGCTGTTCCAACCAGTCACCAAACCAGCTGAATTTAATGAGCAGAGGTTATTGCCAGGTCAACAAGCGTGTTAGTGTAAACACCTGTTCTAAATGTACAGGTGGATCCAAAACCATGGCAGGATTTTTACTTTCTGGATAAGCTGACTCCAAGGTGTTGTATGAAAGCATAGACTCTGCGAAATACAAAGATGTCTTGTCTCATCACTGTGGGGCAAAAATTCACCTTCAGCTGCAAGCTAGCAGCTGAAGAGTAGCTAAGCAAATACAAGAGAAGAGTAACTAAACAAATAAGGGAAAAAAAGAGTAAACTGTTTGCATCCCTTTTCTTTTCTGCTTTGTTCCTTTTCAAAAACACAAATAATGTGTTTTCCTATGACTCTGCCTTTGTTTGAAATAAATCATTAAGGTCCCGGTTGTTTTTACAGAGGAAAGGGGGGGGGGGGGGGGGGGGGGGGGGGGTTATAATGAAGTATATTCTCTTCTGATAATGTACTTGGAGTTCACTTCTTTCTGAATCCCCATGATGTTTCCATGGATTCTCTGTATTGACAATTGATATTTTTTAGCCTTTTTTCCCCATCAGCATCAGCTGATGCATAACACCTCCCTTAAAACATTCAGGTTAGCCTCTTTGGCTGCTACAGGTTCAGTTACTCATCAGACATGACTTTAGTCATTTCTAGATGAACCGAGTCACTGTCATTTCTGCAAATGACCCCATGTCATTTATCCTGACATGGTGAGACATTTCCTGATTCTGCCACTATTTACTACTTCCGTAGTAATCTTTCATGTCTTGGCTTTCCCTTGAGATCAAAACGATACAATCAGTCTTTGAGGAGAAACACTTATTTTAGGTATGCTATAGGCCTTGTTAAGAAGAGGTTAAAGTTGGTCATTTTAATAGAAACAAGCTGGTCTGATAGAAAAAGCTCTAAATATGGATGTTTCTGCAAAGATTATGCAGATCTGAAGCCTTCATACTCATTATTGTGGTTCAGTATCAGAAGTCATATTAGAAAGTGAAATAAACTAATTCGACAGATGCTAAAACTACAACCACTGGCAGATTCATCGTCTATAACATGTGGTGTGTGTTTAGGTGTAACCAGTCTTTTAGCTTATCTTAGACAACAGCTAAAGTAGCAAAAGATTTTAGCCTGAATTTGCTAAAATAGTGTTGAGTGCTGTTTTGACTACAGCTCCACTCTGCCAGTTTTAGCCACCAGTCAGCATTTCTATTTCTAAATCTAAACTTAACACAGAACACGCAGTAAAATAATCATTATCAAGACACAAGGACTTCTTGCCTGGGGGTGTGTACCAGGCAGGTCAGTAGCATTGCATATAAGAGAGGTAAATCCAGACTGGAGGAGCTTTAACTGCAGAAACTCGGCTAGAAAAAAAAAAAAAAAAAGAAAACTACATCAGGCTGAGCCGTCTCATTTATTTAGTTTCCAGCTTAGCGATGCCTTGCTCACAGTTTACAGTTAAACACCAATTACCTTTGGCGCATTGTCAAAGATTTATGGTAAATACATTGTTTGCATAATATTTGTTCAGTTGTGATAATGCAATGTTATACTGGAATATACTGGGAACATGCACTAGAAAGTAAAACCAGATCTCTGATTATACTTAATATACTTGCATTTCTCGTCATGAGTTTAAGGGGAAAAAGCTGTGAAGTGTTTTCTGCTTTTCACCAACAGAAACTGTTTAAACACTTTGTACAGCGATGCAAATGCAAAGACTTGTGTGGAATAATTCTCCTGAAATTATTCTCATTTTCCATTTTTGTGCGTTACTTTGACATATAATGTGACGACAGAGCAGCGACACACAAAAAGGCCCTGGCTTTGTTATGAAAGCACGATGACTTTAAAGTGCAAGCGCGTTTTCTCAGAGGTCACTTTAACAATGACCACAAATTTGCTCCGATTTCCGCTTTGCTTGTTTTCAGTCAAATGTTCAATCTATACCATTTCACATCTATACTAGCCCCCCTGGCTGCCGTATCAAAACTGCAATGTTGAATCGTTTCCATGATTCATTTAGTTTCATTCTTCCATTATTACACACACACACTCACCCTCACACAGAGTTATGGCATAATTCATCACTAAACAAAAGCCCTCTCCCCTGTGATACTGCTGGCACAATGGGCATTCAACTATCCATTTAAAAGGTTTCATATCTTACCATAAGGCTGCAAATTAATATTCCAAAGGCTTTATGACTTCTCGCACATGCATGTGGACTTTGGCTGTGCAGCTTGTGTTGTGTTTGTGTGCAGATGACTCCTGGCATGTGTGCAAAATTGTGTAATGGCCATTTTGGCAGCATTGTTCCACATAAAACAGCATTCATCAAAGGTCCCAGGCATTGCTGCCAATCTATTCACATGAATTAAATATTACTGATGTATTTATTACTCTGGTAATGGTTTCCTGTTTCCAAATCATTACATTTCATCCTTTTTTTTCCCCCTTTCACAAATTCAGGCTCTTAAACTCACTAAATGAAATTCATTATGATAGTTATTCTGCACATGAGCTCAAAATGCTTTCAAACACACACATTTGAATGAATGACAAGAATATTATACCATCTGCTGAGTCTGCCGCTGAATGCCGAGCCAGTCGGGCTTCAGGATTTCTCTCCCTCTGCTTGTAGTGATCTCTGCAACTTTGTTTCTCTCACCTCTAATCTTAACCTCATGTCTGTTTCTTGCTTTTCTTTACTGGAATCCCAAAGCATCGTTGGCAGAAAAGCTGATTTGGTTGGCTGATGGACCGTTGTGGAATAATGTGGGCCTGCAAAATTATTTGGGTTGCTTTTCTGACTGACTGGGATCTTTGGCTGGGTGGTTGGCTGCAAGGCTGGCTCACCACCAAATGACGCTGGTTGCTTTGCTGCCAGCTGATTGGCTTACACTTGTCAGCCCTGCTAAACAGCTGAGTAATGGACAAACAGACCCATTGTCTAGTTTACTTAAAAAACTAAATACTTGGAAGATTAACTGAATGGGTAGTGTGACAATAATGCTTTCATTGTTTGTAAAATGAATTAACAAACTTACCAAGCTTAAAAAAATATACTTAACATGACAATATTCTTATTAATGCATAGTACCCTTTCAAAAAGGTGAGCTTGTCCGTAAAGAGCCATTAAGTGATGCATATTAAAGGAATTTGTAATTTTTTTGCAAATGCATTTCACTGGTGCTGCATATTTATTCCAGTATGAGTTTTTGGGCTATGGAGGGCAGAACAAAACCACAAAATGTGCAACATGTACCCGGTGGAATTTGGCAAGCACCAAAATCATGACAATGATTATCTAAATTACTATTGTGATAACCTTTAGTGAGTGTGTTCCTACATGCAGGCCTCTTATCCACTTTCTATACCTGAAGAAAGTTCATTACTGTACTGTAGATGAAGTCAGGATTCTTTTGCTCTGTAGTTTTACTTTCATATGGAGTGGCGAGCTGGAAGCTCTTAGTAAAATCTGATGGGATGAAAGTGTAGAGAAGAATCATCCTCTTGATTTACTTTCTGGAGGGTCTGGAGTTTACTTTAATTATTGTTGCTATCTTGATTCTGTATCCATGATAAGGGATGCGATGCTCTCTTATGCAATAAGACGGTCTGCGGGGAGCTGTTCAGTGTCTAAGTCCCGTGCCTTTGTGTCCTAAATCAGAATCTAGTGCTGAAATCCCCAAATCTGGACTTTAAGGGATGGTGTCCTGCAGGAACTGAATGTTTCCCTACAAAAACACATCTAATTTAAATAAAATCATCTCCACAGCTTGGTGTCAACTTCTGAACGAGTCATTCATCCATGAATCAGGTGTGTTGCTGCAGGGATCCTGCAGGATTCTGGCCCTCCAGAACTGGATTTGGCAATCCCTGCGTCTCTGTAGTAGAAGGAGCTACTTCTTCCATCTCTGCATCAGATTTGGTCTCTTTCTCCATAAATTTGTTTAACCTCTGGCGTCTGGATCTGCATGCCTGCTCTAATGGGCAGGTTAACACAATTGTGGCTTTTTAAATTACTTTTAACAAAAGAAACTAACATTTAAGGGTCAGACCAGTTTGACCTATGTACATGTACGTTTAGTCGATTCTAATTCTGTCTTTTCTTTCAAAAACAAACCCTGTTAAATACTCCTGAACTGTCTGTTTTACAACACCATCCTGTAAAATCCTTCAGATTCACCTCCTCACCAGAAGTCTCTGTCCCCATTTTGGACTTGGGCAAACCTGCTTTAAACAAAGGAAATTAATGCAAGACAGCTATTTTAAAAATGCTTACATGTAATTTCAGATAGTAATACGTCACAATTTAGCGATAGACATAAAATATCCATGTTGTACATTTGTTCCTTTTATGCTCTGATAGTTGTAAAGTGATTTATTGATTATCTTTATTCATTATTTAATTGTCTCAGAATATTATAAATCCATGCAAATTTGTCAGGGTCTGTAGGTTTCTTCCAAACACCACTTTCAACTTACAAAATAAACAAAAATAATTTCTGATTTGTTGTGATTCCGAGGTAAAAAAAAAAAAAGAAAAAAAAAAAAAAAGCTTTTTAAGTTTGGTCTGGCTCCTGTTAACCACTGAAATAAAAAAATAAAAACACTGCCACAGTTTAATTCACATAAAATGTGTTTTAAAAAAAAAATTAATAAATCGCCACAACCAAAATCAATGACCAAAACGTAAAACACAGCCTTGCTGCTGCTCTGTTTTAAATATTTACAGAAAGACAACTGCGTAGACATACTGCGGATGTGACTGAAGTAAAACTAATCTGATCAAGTGTTTGTTATACCATCAACCTTCAAACTCCCAGGCAACTCTAACAAACTAAAACCCTCCGGATGAAGAGCTGCTGTTTTTACTGACTAGGAGAGAAGGAAATATTCATTTACTCTAAGTTATTGGAGATTCCACATATGTATTTTTATTTATTCATTGTTTAAAATAAAGGTCCTTCACCATTATAATAAAAAGAAAATTGGAAAAAGGATATTATAATACTTATGCTAAAAAAAAAAAAAAAAATACATGCTGGTTGTTTATTTTTCTACGTTATTTGACTTAAGAGTCTGCATCACTCACTCCTATGGTGAAAAATAAAAAATGTAATTTGTGCCTTATAAAGAGTAACAACTCATCACATGCAGTAATTTTCACAAAATTTCCCTTAATCCTATTATATACACAAACAACGGAATGCAATATTTGTCTGCATATGCAACACAAAATGCAAAAAAAAAAAAGGGGAGATGTAGTTCGTATAAAACCCATAAAGAGTTTCTTTGATAGACTCATGCCAAGTAACAAAGCTATTTATTAGAAAATACGAAAAAAAAAGTGCTTCTAAAAATCACTTTTTGTTCTTTTGTTTAGTTCCTTTCCCCTCTAGCACCTCTTTATTTTACCCAACCTCACAGGTCAGTCCTTTTCTTTTGTTTTTCAGTTTCAGTTTCATCCCATTTCTTTACCCCGATCCCTGCACTGTTGCTTTAATTTCCCACTGGAAAATCACAATACAGGCAAATCCCCACATTGTCTGTCTGAGACTGCGACTTATCAAAAGACATGCACTTCTCATTACACTGTAACAAAGCCAGCTAAGGTGAGGTGAATCATTGCACTCACTGACCATCGGAGATATGCAGTCTGGTGTGGTGCAACACCAAGTTGCTGCAACAACAGGCAGACTTGCACAGAAAATCTTATTAAAAGTAAGACCTGAACTTTTTCCAGCCAGCTTTTCTAAACCTCGGCGCTCTGTTTCAGTTAGATTAAATTTTGAGGTACATAGCTGTTGATTTGAGCTCTCAAACCCCTGAATGTGCTTCCCACTGGCAAGTTACTCTGCTGCAAGATTTTAATCTAATGCCGCTTTCATTGCTTTCTCTTACACCTCATTGTGCATTACTTTGCTTTTCTCCTCCCCTCACCTACCATCGGCGATTCTTGTCTTACTTTGGTTCCATTTTGTTGTGCATTGTTGTATAACAAAAATAAATCCCCTTTTTCCATTAGTTTGATGTTTTTCCTTCCTGTTCATATGGTAAAATGCCTAAAATTCAATGCAGGTGCTTTAAATGTCTCTGAATCACATGAATCCCATCTTCATGCTTTTCAATGTTCTCTGTGAAACTTGGCTGACATGATACAATGACAGATTTCTTGTCAGTGTAACAATTAGACTTGTCAGATGGCTGGGCTTGGCTCTTCACTAAAAAATGTCAATTTCTGTGATATTTCTGAAATCAGTCAAGTCACACACACACATAGACCATTTAAAATTCCATATTTTATATACAAATGCGTTGGTGTATTAGCCCTGGCGATCCAGCTGAACAGACTAACGCAGTGGTGTCAGAATCCAGTCCTCGAGGGCCAGATTCTGTTGTCTCCCTCCACTAACATAGCTGATTCAAATCAATGGATCCAGCAGCTTCTTGTCAACCTGTTTGAGTGTCGGTCAGGTGTGTGTTGGAGCACAGAGACAACAAAAACCTGCAGGATACCGGCCCTCCAGGACTGCAGTTTGACACCCCTGGACTCACGGTTATTTGGCAGATCTAAACACAGTGGAGGGTCAAAATTCCCTTTAATTAGCCAGTTTACTTTTTTAGAAATGAGAACCAACTTGCTGCTTTCATTGTTTGAAACACTGCTATCATAAGAAATTCAGTTCTTATTTTCAAAGTATCACGTACAGCTGTTTCATCAATGGCAGCAGAATTTTTGACACATGCAGATGTCTTTCTGTGTTGCAATGTTAGATGCAAAGACCAAAGTCGACCTCATGAACAGGCCAATTTAAAGACACGGGATCGGTGGCAGCGGGTCGATTGCAGGATTTTTGTTCAGTTTCACTGTTTGCTTGGAAAACACAGCCATATTTACCAAATTTAGGCACTGAAAGTGCTTGGCAAGTGTTTTGCAGAGATTCCAGAGAAGATTTAAATGTAGCCTTTAAAAGCAGTATAGAACATACCAAGTGAGTCCATGGTCATGCATCTCCAACTTACTCAGTTCTTTTTTTTTTTTTTTTATCTCAGAGTTGATCCTAAAGCATCATGTGTGTATTCCCACTACTTAAGTAAACCCTATGATGATGTGAAGGCCAGCCAACAGTTAGCTCACATTCCTTGGCTTTATCAACAACTGAAGAATAATCACAGCTGCATGTTTGTCATTTTTTGTCAATCATTAGGCAAAAAGAAGGGTGGAAATGTATAACGCTTAAAAAAAAAAAAAAAAAAGTTAAACAGAAAAAAGGTTCTTTCTTATCCCTCACCTTAGAGGTAGAAGAGTGGTATCATTATTATTACAGGAAGGAATCTTTTATTAAGGTATTTCTTGAGGAAAAAAAACTGCATATTTAACTCATTGGCTGCCAGACATTGTAGCATTTGTGCATTTTGGAGCGTTTTGGCTCATCTGTTGGGACTGTGGAATGTGGGAGGGGGGTGACTTGGCAGGGAGCGTGTGTCGGGGTATCTTCGGGTTGCATATTCTGAGTGCATTCATAACATGCTTCTTTTTTGGTTTGCTTCTGGCCAAATCGAACATTCATATACAGAGACTGCAAAAGTAAAAGATGTCAAAAGAAGTCTTGGACAAAGTAACACTATTAAAGGTTGCCTAAATCTGTTTTTTAATTATAAATTAAAAGGTTCAGATTTAAAAGTTGGTATTACACAAGCTGGAACCCTGTTGATAGACTTCAGTAACCTTTCATGATGATTTTATTCAATAAATTCCTGTTTAAGTTAGTTAGCAGCTAAACACTTAAGCTAACTGTGCTGCTATTTCCTTTCCATTGTGCCCAAATATTTTGCTGTTTTAACTTTTCGTAATCCCAATTTAGCCTATTTATCACATTTCTGAATCCAAAAAACCTTCAGCCGAGATGGATTAGGACAACTTGAAAAATGTTTTTTATATTTTATTTGACCATGTTGTACTTAAGTCATGAATTCCCATTTTCAAAAAGATTTACACCCAAAGCTTTAAAAAATAAATTAGTTTTTAAATTAGCCTTGAAGATATTTATGGAGTCTTTAAGATAGGAAGACAGCTCCAAGCCTTCAGAAAAAGCACGAACACCCTCTTACTCTTCTTGATGCAATCACTTTGAAGATGTCAGACATCCACCCATGAGGGCAGGTGAGCTTTAAAACGTGTTGGGGGGCTACACCTTCAGGAAGTACAAAGAATCTTCACCCCAGTGTGATATTTAACTGGAAGCCGGTGGAGTGATATTAGGTCAGGTGTGATGCCCTTGTCTTTGTTGCAGTTATGAGTCAAGTTGCAGCATTTTGCACCAGCCAGATGACACAAAGCAAACTGCGAAAGAGCAAAGTAAAGTGAGTCACAGATGTCCAGCCTCAAGGAAATGAGAGCTCTTGTAATGTATTTATAGTTTTTTCAAAAATGAAACAGGTTAATTTGGCCATTTCATGATCTAAACAAAGACTTGATGTGTTATTTGAATGCTAATTCTGAGTACAAAAAAAAAAAAAAACACAACCTCAACATTCCTGGCCCGTTCATGGAAATGAACTGACAGTACAAAAATGAATTCAATTCAATTCAATTCAACTTTATTTATATAGCGTCAAATCACGGCAATGCCATCTCAAGACGCTTTACAGACAGAGGGGAAAACATAATGAAGGCCAATTCATAACAGCCTAAATAAGGAAACCAACAGATTGAGTTGAGTCCAACTCAATCTCCCATCCTGAGCAAGCACACTGGCAACAGTGGGAAGGAAAAAACTCCCTTTTAACAGGAAGGAAACCTCCGGCAGAACCCGGCTCAGGACAGGCAGCCATCTGCCTCTGCTGTGTGGGGGGAAGAGGACAGAAAGACAACAGACAACAGGAACTGCTACTCCCGGCCAGGGAGACCTGCTGAGACAGGAGACATACATGTTAATGATGCAACACTGTTATGGGGGGGGGGTAAAAGAAAGAGATAAAGAGAAAAAGAAAGAAGCTCAGTGTATCAGGAAATGTCCCTCAGCAGTCTAAACCTATAGCAGCATAACTAAGGGATGCTAACCATCCCTAGCTATAGGACTTATCAAAAAGATAAGTCTTCAGCCTAGTCTTAAAGGTGGGGAGGGTGTCTGCTTCCCTAACACTAACTGGGAGCTTATTCCATAAGAGAGGGGCCTGATAACCAAAGGCTCTGCCTCCTGCTCGGCTCTTTGAGACTCTAGGAACCACAAGTAAGCCTGCAGTCTGGGAACGAAGTACTCTACTTGGTATATAAGGAACAATGAGGTCTTTGATATATAGTGGTGCCTGGTTGTGGAGGGCTTTATATGTAAGGAGAAGGACTTTAAATTCTATTCTAGATTCAACAGGCAGCCAATGAAGAGAGGCTAAAACTGGAGAAATATGATCTCTCATGCTGGTTCTGGTCAGGACTCTGGCTGCAGAATTCTGGATAAGCTGAAGGCTTTTCAGGGCATATTTAGGACAGCCCAGTAATAGAGAGTTACAGTAATCTAGTCTCGAAGTAACAAAAGCGTGAACCAGTTTTTCTGCATCACTCCGAGACAGAATGTCCCTAATTTTGGCTATATTACGTAAATGAAAGAAGGCTGTTTTAGTAACCTGCTTAATATGTGGGCCAAAGGACAGGTCAGGGTCAAATATTACTCCAAGGTTTCTCACTGTAGCACTGGAAGCTAAAGTAATGCCATCCAGGTTCATTACAAAACCGGAAAATTTAGCTCTGAGTTTTTCAGATCCAACGAGAATTACTTCAGTCTTATCTGAGTTTAAGAGGAGAAAATTTCTAGACATCCAAGTCTTTATGTCTATGAGACAATTTTGTAGCCTATTGGGCTGATTTGTTTCATCTGGTTTAAAGGATAAGTATAGTTGAGTATCTTCTGCATAACAATGAAAGTTTATTCCATGCTGTCTAATAATTTTGCCTAAAGGGAGCATATATAGCGTGAAGAGTATTGGTCCAAGTACAGAACCTTGAGGAACTCCATGACTTACTGTAGTTTGGGAGGAGGACTTGTCATTTACATGAACAAACTGAAGTCTATCAGATAAATATGATTTAAACCAGCTTAACGCTGTACCTGTAATTCCAATCACCTGTTCTAGTCTTTGTAACAGAATGTTATGATCGACTGTATCAAATGCAGCACTAAGATCAAGCAAGATAAGTACGGACACAAGTCCTTTGTCTGAGGCCATAAGAAGGTCATTAGTAACTTTCACCAATGCTGTCTCAGTACTATGATGAGCTCTAAATCCTGACTGAAACTCCTCGCATAAATTATTTCTGCTCAGGTGGGCATGTAGCTGAGCTGAAACTATTTTCTCCAGAATTTTGGACATAAACGGGAGGTTAGATATAGGTCTATAATTTGCTATCACCTCTGGATCCAGAGATTGCTTTTTAAGTAAAGGCTTGATTACAGCAGTTTTAAATGATTGTGGTACATATCCTGTCACTAAAGACATATTGATAAGATTTAGTAGTGATGTATTAATTAAAGGGAAAATGTCCTTAAAGAGGCTCGTTGGGAGAGGGTCTAAGATACAGGTGGATGGTTTAGATGAAGCTATTATTTTAGTTAATTCAGAGGGTTGGACAGGACAGAAACTATTTAGACACAAGTCAGATCCTGGTTCTAAGGATGCTTCGGAGACCACAACAGGCTCAACATTATAGGTAGAAGGAAGAGTATTGTGAATTTGATCTCTAATAGTGTCAATTTTATTCCTGAAAAAATACATGAAATCATCACAGCTAAGTGAGAAAGGAATACATGGCTCCCCAGCGCTCCGGCTCCTAGTAAGCCTAGCTACAGTGCTGAAAAGAAACAGAGGGTTGTTTTTGTTTTCCTCTATCAATGATGAATAATAAGCTGTTCTTGCCGTACGTAAGGCTTTTTTGTATATGGTTAAACTTTCTTTCCAGGTTAAGTGAGACTCCTCTAGTCCTGATGAACGCCATCTGTTTTCCAAACGCCTTGATGCCTGTTTTAGAGCTCGAAGCTGGGAATTAAACCAGGGAGCCTTCATAATCTTACCTAATTTCTTCTTCTTTAGGGGAGCAACATTTTCCAAGGTTGTACGCATTGAAGCTGTTATAGTATCAGCATGTTGATCAATCTGAGCAGGAGTAAGGCTTAAAGGGGGACTCTCAGTCATGCTAACACATGGTAGATGTGAAAAAATTGATTCAATTAATTGTTTAAATTTTGTAATATTATTGTCTGATAAACATCTACTATAGTAGAATTTATTTTTGGTCAGTGAGTAATCAAATAAAGTGAATTCAAAGTTTAACAAGAAGTGATCGGACAAGACAGGGTTTTGAGGAAATACTTTGAGCTTATCAGTCTCAATACCATATGTTAGAACAAGATCAAGAGTATGACCATGAGAGTGAGTGGCTCCATTGACATTTTGTGAAAACCCAATTGAGTTTAGAATAGAGCTAAAGGAAATGTTTAAACTATCATTTTCAACGTCAACATGAATATTAAAATCACCTAGTACAATGACCTTATCAGTAGTCAGCACTAACTCAGACAAGAGATCAGAGAATTCGGTCAGAAACTCGGAGTGAGAAACTCGGAGTAAGGTCCAGGTGGGCGATACACTAATGCTAAAAGGAGCGGTTTCTCTGAATTCCATTTTGGATGAGATAAATTTAATGTCAGGAATTCAAAGGATTTATAGTTAGTTTTGTGCTTAGGATTAATTAAAAATTCTGACTTAAAAATAATGAATGAATGAATGTTTGTTTGTGAAAATAGGTCAACAAAAGAGAGCAAACTCTTTTATCCTCATTTAACTGTGGATAAAATCATTTTGCATTATGAAAATGTGAAATAATTGACTTTACTGAATGGCTATTTCATAGATTTAGATGGAGACAATTGTATGTCATCAGCATAGCACTGATATGAAATGTTGTGCTTTTCTAAAAATAGAGTGAGGGAACATCTACATAGTGAATAAGACTGAGCCTAGAAATGAGCCGTGAGGAATTCCACAGTTAAGAGAGGTAAAAGAGACTTCATGATTAAGCAAGGTAGAAAAGGAGTTGTCCCCTGTGGTGTAAAAGATTTAAGTGAATGGTGTGGCAAAGCACATTTTCTTGCAGGCAGGAAGTCATTTCTGAATTTAAGTAAAGCAGACTCCGTTTTTATCTTTTTTTCCTACAATCGGACAATTTTTTCCCATATGAATTATAAAAATGGCATCCATTAAGGTGATAATTGCTTTTTAAAAAAAACATACATTTTAGTCCCAGCAATCATTTGACCCCAACCAACCCGTTTAATTTATGTCTGATCATCACAGAATCACTGTCACAAACTAATGTAATTGTCATGTTCTCTTTTTTGGCTTTTGTTTTGTTTCACAGCCATAATGCATCTTTCACACATGTCAGAGAGTTCCATGAGGTACTCAACGTTTAACCCTCTTTTCCACCCCTGGCCACAGAGCTTATTAGAGACCTGCTTCTCTCGCTTTCACATTCTCACCTCAGTCTGCACATTACGGTGCAAATACACTTGAGCTGGATGCAGGCATATAAACTCATGCACGGGGACTTATACCCAGAGGTACGCTCAAAAACACTTTTTTTGCTCTCTCTCCCTTCTCACAGCATAGCTTGTGTAAAGTGGTCTACAGAGAAATCATGTGGAAACAGCTGTGCAAAGAGTTAAATGTCGTTGGGATTTCTCCTAACGTCAGTCAGAAACCCCCACAGGTCAGCAAAACCTTCTGGCACATGTCAAACTGTCTTGTTAGCCAGCCACCTGTTTGTGTGTGTGTGTGTGTGTGTGTGTGTGTGTGTGTGTGTGTGTGTGTGTGTGTGTGTGTGTGTGTGTGTGTGTGTGAGAGTGTGTGTGTGTGTGTGTGTGTGTGTGTGTGTGTGTGTGTGTGTGTGTGTGTGTGTGGTCGTATATGTGAGAGAGGATGTGTGTGTATTGGATGTAACTGTTTATAGACATGTGTGTGCAAGACTTGGTGGCGAAAGGGTTGTTTCAATCATTTCTGGTGCTGGAAAAGAGTTTGGCAGACAAGCATGTTTTACAGCAAACTCGGCTGAAAAAAAGACCTAAAACTACATCTTCAACTAAAGCAGGTAATGAAAAACAGATTCTTCAGCAAACTCAACTGCTTCACGAGTAGATACGAGTCAAAGATGGGCCACATCTCAGTCCCCTACCCTGTTGGTGGTACTTAACTTAAGCTTATGAGAACACATATCAGTTAAGATGATTTATTAGTATTTTCCGAAATACCACATCAACCGAGATTAATAGTCAGAACTAATGTGTTTTTAGTAACAACATATTTGATCATTTTGTAGTGCAACTTAATGAAACTATTCAGTAATGGTTGCTTTAGAGGAGTTTGCCCACTGTAGCCAATCAAAGCACCATTAAAACAAAACTGTATTTTATGTTCTGTAAGATCCAACAGTTACGCACACAGTTGGGTACTTAAGTTAAAGCAAAGCAACTTCTGTAACTTTTGCTTCTTTATTAGCCAATAGTTCATTTTAAGGGGAACTAGTGAGCTATGATGTAGAGTTGCAGGAAGAAGAGACATTATGATTGGATTTAAACTTTCCTGACATGCTTACACAGCTGGCCAGAGGTTTTCCAGGCCAGGAAGGCAGAAAATACCACCTTTCTTGAATCACTTGTTTTTTGTTCAAATGACTGTAAAGTAACCATTCTGTTTCTTTCACCCATCGCACATCTTTGTTCACACCTTGGCTTTGAGCGTAACTATAAACTCTTCAATGACCCCAATCAAATACAAAATAAAGTTTTTAAAAAGTAAATATGACTGGCAACAAAAGGGCTTACTAAACACTTTCTTGCCTAAAGCATTTGCAAGAAATCAAGGAGCAGAAAGATAATAGAACTGTAATGTAACTGGGATCTCTGTAAACTCTTTATATCTGTTATTTTATCCTCACAGTCTACATTATGACCATTCAAATATCATGTTAAAAATATTTTATGTAATGTCAGGTTGTTTTGTGTCATAATATGGCAGGTTGCCAGAATTCTGTAACGGTATGGGCCGAGCTTGCAGCGCACAGATTCTTGTGTTGACCGGACTCTACTGTAAGCAGGATGCCAGTTTAGCCCAGACTGGTCATCTTGCTTCGGTCTGATAACATGGAGATGATGTCTGCTAGGATCAGTGGAAATTGACCCCCCCCCCCCCCCCCAATCTGGCTGTTTGGAGCTGCTAGCCTGAGACCTGCTATGGACTCAAGGCCGAGGGCAAATTGTTTTCCTTGCCTGGAACCCAAACAACAATCATATCTGAATACCTAATGTATCTCTGCTCTTATCTGTTATAAGGTGGCGTCGGTAAAACTGCCTGCGGGGCCCAAGCTTCAGTTTGGTTCTGTAATTCTTTTGTCATTAATGTTCCATGTCTGTATGTCAAACCTTGGACAAGCTGGCTTGAACCTTGAATTTCCCCTCGGGGATAAATAAAGTATCTTTGATTGATTGATTGATCTCAGGAGATTCTGTTTGATGTAAATACAAAGATTGTGTCATGTATGATTAAAAAGATTCTAAACAAAGTCAGAGCCATGTCTGATGATGGATTTCCAGTAAACTGTAAGATGTAAGGGAGTCATGTTAGTACAAGATGATTGGTTAAAACTAATGTAGCATTGCTGGTAACTTATTTCATAATGTGTGATTAGCTCCAATAAGCTGGATTTCCATTATGGAGCTGATCTTTTTGTTTGACCCACATAAAACACTCCAAACCTGCTGACATCATCTATTCTTTTCTCAGACTGAAATCTTTGAGAGCAAAAGAAAAAAAAAAAAAAAAAACTGAAGAAATGTTTTTACAGACGGAATAGAAAACGGTATCCAGTATGGAATAGTGGAAATCCCTGTAATGGGAAACTGAACTTGGAACAACAGAAAACTAACAAATGGAGCAAAAGAGTTGTTTGTATCTCAAATGTAGGAAAAGACAAGCAAAGAAAATTGTACCAGGCAACTGCCAGATGCGGATCTAGTATTTTTTTAATGTTAGAAAGTGGAATATGTGCACTCAGGAAATCCTTTACTATCCCTGGTTCCCCACAAGGGAAACAAAAAAATAAAAAATAAAAAAAAATAAAAAAAAATACTGAAATCTAATATGCCATGGTGTACCACTGGCCAATAAGGAAACACCCCCTTTCTGCAGTGCGAAAATAATAAATAAGGACAGTGTAGCCCACTGCAGCTGACAGAAATAATCCATGAAGGAGAAAGCTATTTTATTCAGCAGATAAAGCTACACAATACAACATACTTCTAAACATTTGACTGCCTCATATTCACGCAAAGCAGGGACAGGCTTCTAGAGATGTTTGATTAGACAGATGGATTCTTATCTATCACTAAGCAGATGGCATACATTTGTTTATAGCTGCAGCCACTGAAATAGCCCACAGATACAAAAAGGCCATCTGGGCACATGTGAGTTTTCCAGCCATGACACATCTTTCTTTTTTTTTTTTTTTCTTGTTTTTTTTCTTTTTTCTTTTTCATTTACTATTACAGTATCTAATGGGGTATCTAATGGAGTATAGATTAAAGCAAAAAATTATTATGACATTCAAAAGGAAGAACATAACAGATAGATAACGCCCATTTGTCACAGACTAATTTAACTGGTTTGGGTCCGGATTTCCATCAGTCAAAAGCAGTGTCATAACTGTAAAGCACTGTAATAAGTAGTCTAATAATGTAAGACACTGTAATAAGCATTGTAATAACTACAAAACTGTAATAGGCAGTATAATAACTGTAAAGCACTATAATAAGTAGAGTGATAACTAAAGCACTATAATAAACATTGTAACAACTGTAAAAAAAAATGAATAAGCATTGTAATAACTAAAACACTGTAATAAGCAGTATAACACGGTACTGTAAAAAGCAGGGTTACAATGGTAAAAAAAAAAAAAAAACTGTAATAAGCAGTGTAATAACTGAAGCAACTAAGTTGTGATTAATTCTTATTACAGAGTTTAGACTATTTTAAGCCATTTTGTTCATTTTGGTTATGTTAATATTCATGTAAAATGGAAAAGAAAAAAACACAACCTGACACAATGTTTTGATAACTAATGTGAGATAAATAAATGCAAATATGCGCTGAAGTTTTAGGCAAAAACCCGCATCTCAAAAGAGCACTGAATATATCTGGCTTTTTTTGCTTTACCAGTCCAGATGAGTTAAGGAAACAGTGGAGATCAAACCACAGTCAAAGCTTTAGGAATTTCTCAAGAAGTCAAGCTGAGGTCAGCCCCAAAGTCTCAGAACATGAGCTCATAGCAGATTTTAATGCCAGCCCACATTGACACAGTGCAGCAGTTCAGCTGAGTCACCCCGTCAAACCCAACTGGCAGCCGAAATGAAAGCATTCTATTTTAGACTTTTTTTTTTTTTTTTTAATTTCCTTTTGCCGTTCTACACTTGCTGCCTGCTCCCCAAACCTCTTTGCAACCTGGCATCAACAGAAATCTCTCTTCTCCTTTGTCGGACCTAATAAATGCCAAATTTGTCATTATCGATTCCTGCTCTGTTCTGTGCCACTGGGTTCTTTTTTGCGGCTATCAGTGCTGAAGGCTTTAAGATCTTAGAAGTCAAAGTTTGTGAATCTCCTAAAAATGCCAGGATTACATTTAGAAAGATTTTGAAATGTTGCTTTTTTTATATCAATATGGCTCAACTATACTTCACAAAATCATAATTAGCATGGCCTTAATGGACATAATTAGAGTCAAACAAAGCTTTTAGAAAAACAGGAGAAGAATATAAACACTTGAACTCTGTTTTTCAACAAGCATACCGGGCAAATGCTCGGGGCCCTGTTCAGAAGTGAGGTCCCAGGGGCTGACCAACTTTGATACAGAGTGGTATTGAGTACTCTTGTTGAGTACCGGGGTGTCATGAGACGGAAAATAAAAAGAGCTAACCTAGTCATTAAATTAAAGGTGTGTCCCATTTGGCTAACATGTCAACCCTTTATAACATAAAAAGAAATCTGGAACACTGCTAAAGTGTCATAATTGTCATCCAATAATGTATGTTTCAGCTTGACTGATCTTCTGTATTGGAAGGATGTCAAGTCATATTGCCTCCTGTTCATTTAAAGGAAAACATTTAATGATGAAGTAGAGGCAGAAACATAGTGAACGCTATGCTAAAGATAAAAAAAAAAAAAAAAAAGTAACATCCAAAAGTTCCTTTTGAGAACATTTTAAAATGCTATAACAATGAGTATACAATATCAAAAACATGTGATGGATGCTGGTTGGGGGGGCCCTCTGTGAAATTTTGGCCACAGCCCCAAGATACCCTTGAATCACTCCTGCCTGGGCTACCTTTTAAAACAGAGTGTCAGGGCAGTAATTTATTTGTATTTTCTCATTCTATGGTATCATATGATATTTTTATTGTTTGTTCTTAACCCTACCTGACTGTAGGTTGTCACCACCTATGGGCGTAAACAACTCTTTACACATTGACAAACATGCTTTCTCGTTACATGAAGGCAACTGAAAAGCTACAGTGATCGAAAAGCACTGGAAACATTGGTATGTTTATTGACTTAAATTTAGATTTACAGATCAATGAGTTTAACATAATCAGAATGGTTCCAACCACAGGATCACAACTCCTAACCTAAAAGCCGGTTACAAAATAAACACTGTACTTGTAACTCACTATGAATAAAAGTGTCTGCTAATAACAATATAATGTGATAAACACATCAGTGAATCTACAACTTCTCTCTGTCTGTAATGGAAATCAAAGCAGAAGACAGCTATACTCTGTGTTACCATGTCTTGATGAAGCACCACACAATATAAATCTTTTATGCTGGTGGTTGTAATAAGGCAGTAAGTACAAAGAACCCGTGCCAGCAGCTGCAGCAAACATCTCATTGAAATGGTTTCTTAAAGATTCTTAAGTTATTGCACCATAGATTTAATCGTTACTGCCCATGTTTGACAAACCTGAGCTTCGTTCAAACCTGCCTGATTGTCTGCATCACTATGAGGAGCTTTAAATATTTCACATTAATGTTTCGCTGGAAGCTGTCTATAAGTACGCTTGCAAAATTTAAAAACAAGTAATGAGGCCATGAGCAGATATTTAATACATTGAATCAAGTCTAACAACCATTAAAAAGTCCTTCCTGCATGTCAAACCATTTGTGTT